>NC_024321.1:15354296-15398681 GCF_000523025.1 Cynoglossus semilaevis
CTTGCTCAGAGGCTCATCGGCAGTCAGAGAAGCTTAGCACAGGCAGGTAGAACGGTTTAAAATCTTTAACTTTGTTTATGTGAAACAAACCCTGGACGTGGGAATTAAATAAAGTCAAACACAGGTGACACTTGGAGTCAGTGAATAGGTGATAACACCAGAATCACTTCGTTCACGTAACACTGAAAGCGTATATGGAACCCGATCCTTTAAATATCGACTCGACTGACTGGATTCCTTCTTCAGCACCATGGACAGATCTGGGGCCACCACACCGTTATGATATAAAGGCAGCGCATTTTAAAATAAAGCATGGGGTTTGCAGGGGTTTTACACTAAAAACACAATTTTCATCATTTTGATCACTAATGTATTTTTATTTTTATCATTTCAAACATTCACAAATCTTAAATTATTTATGTAATTGTGGCTAAGGCAGGTCTTTTCAGACATGCAAACAGGACTTTAAAGAAGCCCCCCCACCGAACTCAATGCCAAGGTCAAAGTCATTAGCCTTGTAAGGACTAACCAAATTATCCATCCAAAAAACAAACCGATTATGTCTAGTCACATTCTGATCTTTCACATGGGAAAATGTTTTAGAATAACATGCCGTACATGTGGTGATATGGTTAGATACAAGGCTACTGAAACCCCAGTGTCAAGAACTGGACTAAAAAGTCCAGAGATCCAGAATCCAGAAACCCTGAAGTAACTGTTGATGCTTTGAGAGTCAAAACAAACAGTCACTAATGACCAGAACAGAAATGGACGGTGAGGTTACAGAATAAAACTATCTTACAATGCTGAAATAGTGTGTGCTAAAGATAACCCAGGGAAGGTTGACAATGTGATGACGATGATGAGGGTGATGATGATTATGTGGGGGAAAAATAGCTCTCTTTGGCCTGGAGGGCAGGAGACTGAGAATAAAAAAAAATCTATGAGAAGCATCCAAAATGAAAGCCCACACAGTCTGCCGTTTCTGTAAAAGTTTTGAAAAACCACTTCAGTCCTGGATGATATACTGACCAGTGGAAATCTGCTGGGTCCGTGATGTTTTGAAAAACCAGTGGAAATCTGCTGGGTCCGTGATGTGAAGACCATCAAGACCAGGAGGTTATTGAACACCATCTCAAATGATCAGAGGATTTTGTTCAGTCAAAAAATTAGAAAACTCACAAGTTCAAAGATTGTTGTTGCCTGTTTATATCAAGGCAGTTGGAACACTTGAAAAAGGAATTAAAATTTCTTGAGGAGGGGCGGGTGCACATAGATGTGAGGCTCAGTCTGTTTTGTTTGTTGTATCAGTTGTTGTGCTTATCAGTTGTGCTTATAAATCACAGGCCTGTGGTATGGAGCGAGAGAGAGAGAGAGAGAGAGAGAGAGAGAGAGAGGCGTGACGCCCTTCACTGGTGGTTTCGAGGAGGCAGTGGTCACGCTTTGTCCGCTTAATTCTGACTATATTTTGTTGCGAGCAGGTTGCTAAGCAGCCGCGGGAGTCTGAGTGGGATTCACAGAGATTTGGAGCAACAGTGAACATACATACAGCACTTATTTTATGAGTAATATAGAGAGATGTGGTGGGAGCAGTTTCTACAGGGTGAAAATAAAAATAATATATTTTTTTTACATCATTTGACACCGTTGATTCCAATGCTACTATTCTACAGTTGTTTAGGTCACAATGTGTGTTGGACTTGCTAAGTAAACCCTTCAGTTTATTACTCAGCTATTGCTTGAGGACGACTGTCCTCCCATATGTGCTTTAAAGCCTCTTTCTTATTCATCGCACTCATCCTCCCATTAGAGCCGATTCCCTGCCTCCTGCCTTTGTTTTATTTCCTCTTCATCCACTCCTCTCAGGTCAGAGTCTATCATTTGGACAGGGTTGGATTTCATACAACTCTGGCATGAATAATGTAATACAAATGGGTCCCAGCTGAACATGAAGCAAGAAAACCTCAACCATGTTGTAATAGCAAGTGGGGTTTTATCAGGTTTTGTATTAAAGACTGACCTAAACAGTTCAGTCCCAAATCGCTTTTTGAGTTCAAACCTATTAGCTCATAACATGGCAAGGCAAGCAACTGGAGTCCAATTCTTTTTTCTTTTTTTTTAATACGCCTTTGCTGTTGTAAATTTAATAGATAGCAAGTTCTGGTGTTCCAGAAACCCTTAATTCTGGGTGAAAATATCAATCATGGAGGCCGTGGGGTGGTCCATGATCATGACCCCACAGGTATCTTTAAAAGGGATGTGTAGATCATATTTCTAGTGCATCAGTTTAAAGCCCTTTTTCTCATGCACATCACTTCCAGTTATTCTGCTCAGGTTTCTCTGGTTGCTCCTCATTCCAGGTCAAACACTATTAGCCAGGGCATTACAGTAGATAAAGGACGGCAAAAACGGCTTCTTCAGGAATGAAATGTTAAGTCAAGACATTTGGAGAAAAATGCTTGTATTCTGATTAAGATCGCATCATCAAATGTTGTAGATTATGGTACATTCAGTCATGAGCAGATAGTTAACTTCATGCAAAACCTCAGTGCACAAAAACAGAACAGAACAAAACAAGCTCCGTATTTAAGCCTCGAATTTTCTCATTTATTTGTCTGTTGTTTATGTCATCGTCTATATATCTGTCTGTCGTCTATTTAGTTATTTTTCTCTATAACCTAAATATGTTTTATTTTTCTGTTCTTCTAATTGACACTCTCTGTAGCGAGACGTTTCATCCACCAGATGTCGCTGCGTGTTGTGAGAGTCACAGCCGCGGCTCGGGCTTCTTCTCTCCCTGTTCTCCATTTTGTAGGCTGATGTTTTTCCTGGAGGTTAGCGCCTACTTTCTTAATGGCTAGCTGTGAATTAACACTGTCTGAGTCAGTTCGACGCGGTTTTTGGTGACGGTTGAGATCTTCGCAGCACTGGCAGACAGATAAGCAGTAAAAACCCACTCTACTCTGAGGGCGTTTTGTTTTTTTGTCTCGCCATGCAGACGGGGGCACGTCGCGTCGAGGAGACACGTTCTTAACAAACATTGAGTCAGTGTTGGCTGCTGTAGAGAAACTGCCACTTTAAACCAAAACAATGTTGACAAACGACCTGTGGACGCTTATAAACAACCAGCCATTTCAAGGGTAAGTCAACGCCTGCATACACAATGCACAGGATATACTGGTGAGTTTAGAATAGCATTATTGCGCTTTTGGCACCAATGCGTTCAGTTGTAATGGCTATTATAGCCCCCATGCTGTCAACGACTGTCTAGTGTAAATGTAAGCACGCAGTGACTGTAAGTGTTAGCTACAATGCTAAGTAGCAGGTCAACAATGTTAGCATGTTATTTTAAATTGTTGTGAAGGTCGTTAGAATTGGAATTGATTTGTGGCGTTCCTGACAAAATAATTGACCCGCATACACACACAGTGACATTTGAACACCACAGTGTGGTTGTTGCTGTGATGTAGCATTCAACTGTGTACCGCAGTTAGCTGCATTTGCTGTCATGGGCGCGCAGGGGGGCAGGCACATCAACACTGCAATCTTTTACATTGACCTACATGTAGTTTTCCTGCATTGTGCATGGACGGTTTTAAATTAAATTGCACCGTGACGCACTAGCTTTCCGCTAATTCATATTTTGTGCATTCAGATCTCAATGTTGCAACGTGGTCAACCTCGTAAGGCTGTAGAACAGTTAGAGTAACAATTATTAATTGTCCTGCAGCAGGAAAAAATTGTAAAAAATAATAATAATAAAAAGAAAATACTCTTCTCGGCTAAATTAACCTTAATTTAAAACCCAGGGTAGAAACTGTATCAACACTTTATTGCACTCAAAGACCAGTGTGATACTGTCCATGCACATTGTTAAATAGAGGTCAGACAATGAATGTGGTCCATTAGTGGTCATTTTCAAAGGAATTTGCATCAAATAATTGATGAATTGTCACTGTTAAAGACGTGACTTTGTTTATCACTGTGCATATACTTGAAACAAAATCTCCCTCTGTATTTAACCCATCTATTAAACTGGAGCAGTAGGTGAGGCTGCACATGGGGAGTTTTTTTAGCGTTTGTTTAGCACTCCACAGTTTGGGCCGGTATTCGACCCGACAATGCCTTTAACTGATCAGATATAAGGATCCTCGATCCTCAAATAAAAAAAATAAAAAAATGCTCCATTATATAAACTGGTCGACCTCTTCTGTGCATTGTACAAAATATTTTCATTTATGGGCACAGTTTTGGAAAAAAAAAATCATGTGATCATGTCACATGCATAACTTTAGGCTATATAACAGTAGGGGAGACGGTACAGTGTGAAGAGACAGAGAAATTATTGGATGTTGTTGCATTATCTGTTTATCCTTATCCTTGTCTGTGTCTCCACCAAAATGCAAAGATGGACAAAGGTGGAGTGAAGAAGATCACATACAGAAGAGATGACCATTTAACCAAGTTGGTCTACACTGAAAGCCCTGAGGTGGGAGGTCTGCTGAAAGTGGCTCCTCACACTGCTATGCCCATCTCCTCTGCTGCAACCATCGCTCTTCCTCCCAGCCCATTAATGCAGCCAGGACAGATACCAAACGGCCTCAGCAATAGCCCCCTTCCACAGGAGCTCTCCCCCATCACTGCCAACGCCACACTTGGACCCTTGTTGACGAAAGATCCGAGAATTCAACGGCAGCAGTCACGCCCGATACAGACATCCACCACATTTGGACTTCAGACCCTAAGCCATACTTTGCCTCAGTTTGAGGGCAGTATAGTAGACATTACCCAGTCCTCCATGGATTCACTTATTGGGGGATCAGATCCTAACTTTTTCCCAATGAGAACAGAGGATTTCTCAATGGATAAGGGAGACCAAGATATGATTGATCCCCTTGAAGTAAGCCAAAAGTTGTTCAGTGAAAATGCCCTAGACCTTCTCCAGGACTTTGATCTCACTGGATCCCCCTCAGATTTTTATGTTGGCGACGATGCCTTCCTGTCAACACTGGCAGATGATTCCCTTCTTGGGGATGTTGGCTCAGACAGAGATATTAAACCTGCCATGCTCGAGAGCAACATTGGAAGTAGCTCTGTCTCCGTTGCTATCAGTGGCAGCATAATGAGTAGTCCGGTTCAGTCCAGCACTAGCCTGTCCACCAACACTTCCCCCACAACTTTTCCGACCATTTTGTCTCCATTTGTAAAGGAAGAGAAAGATCCTGACATAATTCAGCTCTGCACCCCGGGTGTGATCAAACAGGAGAAGACATCTACTGGACAGAGTCATTGTCAAATTAGTGGCTCAAATCCCGTTTCCATCTGTGGGGTCAGCACATCAGGAGGACCAAGCTACCACTTTGGAGTCAGCCCCAGCAGCAGTGACGCTCAGCAGCATAAGGATCAGAAGCCAGTGTCCAAATTTATTCTTCCAGTGACGACAATTAGTGGAACCTGGAATAGAGTCCAGGACGTTGGAAACGGCTCGGTTTTGCCAAGAGGCAATGAATCTTTCTCCAGCTCACCCACCTTCCCCACCACTTTTGCAAGGTAAGAAACAAAAGCAGAGGTCAGCGGTGAAGTATGACCTCAGCATCTATTTTCACTTCGCCAGCATGAGCTAAAATCTACCCCGTTAATGTTTGTTTCCGGTGGTAGACTGGCTATTTTGCTCCATTTTTTCAACCATGCATGGAGCCAGTGCAATTCAAACTTTTACCTTGAACTTAAATGCTGATTACAATCTTTCCTACATGCAAGATTTGACAGGCTTATTGTTCTGTGCACAGTAAAGACATGGCAGACCAGAAGGTGCTCTGAAACATTTGCACGATTCCTCACGATTTGTACACAACAACAGCATAATAAAAGAATATACAACAGTGCTACATTAAAAAAATTAAATATAAAGCCGCAGTGTGGACGCACAGATCATTGCAGGATTTTGCAGTGTCAGTAAAAGCAGCCTCCAATGTGTTGCACTGCCTGATAACGATGATATGTGTTGCAAATTGTGTTGAAATCTGTGGTCATTTTTTTTTCTTCACAAATTGGTTGGTTTGTTTGTCAAAATGATAGCTACAAAAGATAGCTTAGATAAGATTCTCAGTTTCATAAGGTCTGTGGTTAAAGCTGGAAAGTCCTGTAGTTTTTTTTCTCTCAATCAATTTAATATAGATTTTTAATATGAATTAAAATAATAATAGAATTAATACAAATTTAAATATTTGTAGGATATGACAGTTTTTTTTTACATCACCAGGCTGACTTTTATTACCAGTTAAGCTGCATGTTGAAGATGTTGAGAAATGGTACTTTGAAATGTCAGGCTCAATGTGTTTTGGTTTTCCTGAAACACACTGACAACTTCCATATCCTTAATTAAACCTGTTGTTTGTTTGTTTGTTTGAACCACAGTTTATTTGACTCCGTTGTTTGTTTATTTTCAGAGCTTTTCATTCTTAAAACTTTAGTAAGGAGTAGGAGAGTGTTGATCACCCTCCACATCCTGGAGACGAGCGTTAATTAAATACACCACAGTCTGCTCCGACTTCTGCTACATACCAAACATTTGTGATTACTGTGCTCACAGTGTTAGTGTTGTGATTGTACAAGGTTGAGTATTACAATTGTGGGGCGTGCGGCATCCATAGGTGATTAGGTGAGGAATGTTTGATGTCCTCCATAATATTGATTTGTGCAAGAAAAAGTGAGACATAACAGCGGTGATAAGGACAGGATGTAACAAAAATGTCATAGAAATTAAATGAGAAATGAGACGCAAACCTTTTACGTTATTCTAAGAGCCTTAACTTTGTTCGTAATTTTTTTTTTTTTTTTTTTACATTTAAAGCCCTGTTTTGTACATTTATTTGTTGTGTACTTGAACCTTCTCAGTACCCAGATTGTTATGTTTTGATAAGCCCAGGTTTTTATAAGGTATGTGGTGCTGAGTATCAATCCAAATACTTTGAGTCACGCCATCCTGAGGCTTTAAGCCTCATTATTTTTGCTTCATTGACCCTCCACTTTTTATACATGAGTGATTTTTTTTTCCCTTCCAAGTGGACGTGCCTGAGCCACTGTGGTGTTTATTATATATCCTGACCTTGTTGTTTGTCTTCAGCAGATGTCCTTTTTATTTCAGCTTGTATATTTACCTAGATGTTGCAGATTATAATTTTGGAAAATCTTTTCAATCCTTTCAGCTACTATATCCCAAAAATAGGAAGTAGCTCTGCCCCCAAACAGCAGGAGTCCATTGAACAATAAAAGGATGAATGGATTGTGGCATTTACACAGTCTCTACTGTGGGAAGGAAATAATTCCTGTGCAGAGATGTGGGGAAAGACCGCTCGCCTTACTGACTCGCTCATGTGTTTTCAGCTGAATTCTAATATCGACTGTGATTGCTTTCGACTTAGTCCCCATTCAGTCAAGTCTTGGACTCCACCCGACCCCACAAAGTGCCCTTTGTTCATTTATGTTTTTTCCCTGCCTGTGCAGCTTTGTGGTGAATCTGTTTCTGTGGCTGTGAGGCCCTGTTACGAAGCAGTTTCAAAGTCTTCACAAGGGCTTCGGGACGTGTGTTTAAAGGATGTTTGTTTGCGCCTCTTCATTCACACCTGTGTACTCCTTGCGAGGGAGTAAACTCTTCAAAGCCTTGACATGCGCCGACTGTCGTTTCAGTGAGGGAAATAATGGAGGGAATTATGTTTGCGTTGTTTTCATAAGTAGTAGTTAATCCTGTTGTCACACCTCTCTGAAAGTCATCCTGATGTCTGCTGACCATTATGGGATACACCTAATGTTTTAACTATTGCGTGATTTGGGTCACGTTATGGTTTTGTTATCATGGGATATGCACGCACCTGCGTGTCATACAAGTGTGACGTGGACGTAATTTGACCTCACATCATTTTTGTAAGGCTCGGACCGATTGTTTTTGATTATTTATTATTCCCGTACACATGAGCGCCGTGCAGTGGTTATTAAAATGACCTCGTGTTTTAACTTTAGTGGTTTGAAGTCAGCTGAATACTGAGTTGCAGTGGCTCAGGTGGTTTCTCATCAGGTCACCTGAGTCCTCCAGCTTCTCAAGCTCTGGTGCTTTTTTTCTCCATGCTGCTTGAGCTCCTGTGACCTTGAATCCACAAAGTTCCTGATCTGACGTGGCTTAGAAAAATGACTACTCTTATTTCACCTGCTAAACCTTTGGCCACCGACCTCCCTTACTGGGCAAAAGGTCAGGCTTTTTGGTTCCCACCCTGGTCAATGATTATAAGACACTAGTCATGACAGTGAGACAAAAAAAGTCAAAATAGTGTTTTCCCCTCAGTGTGGCTTGAGTCTCCCTTATAGTTTAAGAGAGAAACTCTGTCATTTGGGAGAGACGCAAAGCAGAATTGCTGGGGCTTTGTGTAGAAGGAACCAGGTGGTTAGAACATCTGGTAAAGATACCATCAGGGAGATGGCCGGGAAAGGGAATTCTGGGCCTCTTTGCTAGAGCTGCTACCTCATTCATCTGATTTGGATGAGTGGTTGACAATAGATAAGTACCAACAACATAGTTTTATAATGTTTTAGTGCATTGTCTCAAATAACTGGTTACACAGTCTCTTATGCATTGTCTCAAATAACTGGTTACACAAGGAAACACTTTTTTTTCTCAGAATTGGCTTTGCTCTCTCTCTGTTTTGGGAAATGCACACCCACGTAATAATTTGAAATGAGTTGGCTTCATTAAACCACATTTTCCAGTGAAATACTATGACACCTCAAATTGTGTTTCCTACGTCTGTGTTACGTAACTTTAAAGTGTGGCATTTCCTCCTCTGCCAATGATTGGTTCACCTCAGTGTGTAGAGTTCAGCCATGGGTCAAGTTAAAGTTAAGTAAGCCATTAGGGTTCGCGATCTCTGATACAAGGCCCAAATTAAACAGTCCCTAGAACAGGGTTCTCCAACTCAAACCACTGGACGGACCACTGCTGCCATCATTTTATTGGAGGGCTATTGTCATCCAATACAAAAAAAACCCACCATAGATATTTTAGAATATAAAATATATATAATTATATATAATACTATATGTATATAATATAATAGTACTGCACAGCTAGTACAATTTTTTTTATTCTTAAATGGCCAACTATAGCATTTTAATAATTGAAAAAAAAAACTTTTATAAAAAAAACTTCATAAGAAAAGTGGAATTATCATTGACTCCTTGTCAGGGTGTGTGAACGGCTCTTGTCGTCTCTATACATTGCCCCGTGATAGATGGGCAAACAGAGCGGGGTGTAGCCCTACCCTCGCTCAGTGACTGCTGGGATTGGCTCCTGACCCTCCAGCCCCCTCCAACAACCCTAAAAAAAGATTTGACAGTAGAAGATGAATAAATGAAGTCCCAAAAGAAGTTTTCTGATTCATACATTTTCATTCTTTTACTTATCCTTGTAAATACAGATTTTTTTTTTCATGAACACTGTGCCAGTGAGTTTAAGTATTTGTTAGCAACAAAAGCCCATTGTGAGTGTACGGAGTGTCAGCCCTTGGTTTTGGTTCTGGTTTTGTCTGTAAAAGGTTTGGCAGGAGTTCCATTTTAGTACAGTCATGCTCTGGCACACCCCTCCCACACCTCTGTCTCCTTGTCTCACATTCTCTCTGCCTCTCTCTTGCCCCCCACCCTCTTCTCTCTCCCTCCCTCTCTCACAGTGCTTTTACTTCCTGCCACCAAGGGCAAAGACCTCGACTGTCAGCATTAGTTTTCAGCAGCTGTAAATCACCTTCTATCATCTCGCCTGTGTGTGTATGGGACATGCAGCACTTTTGTCTCTTTGTATGGAGCATGAGTGTGTAGGTGTGCGCCTGTGTATACATGTGGTTGAGTTTTGCGCAGCGGCAGGCAGCGAGGAGGCGCTTTACAGAATACTTTCATGAGAGTCTCATTTTGCTGACCTACTTTCCCTCCCGCCTCTCCACAGCTGGCACTGAATGAGCACAGCAGATAAAATGCCAACCATTCCTGTCTCTTTTGTATTATTGCTGCATTCCCCAGTAACCACAGCTTTGGCTGTTTTATTGTGTGTGTGTATTTTTATATTTACTTTGCTGTGCAGTGTTTTGACTCTGAACGGGCTTCTAACAAACCTGTATATTGAGGTTAGGTTTAAAATGGGTGTCATTGTGTTCCTTGTGATGTTCTGTTTACTTTGGTGTACAGTCGTCGAGTCAGCAAAGTTAAACTTTGGGAGTGGGCTCCTCCTAAGACTAGCTGTACGCTGCAGAAGTCATTGCTGCTATGTACACAGAAGCCGCTGCAAGCCTGTAATTCATTTCACAGGCCATGAAAACCACGTCCTACCTACACAGGATCACTAATAGCTCCTGTTATGGAAACACAAATCCTTTGAGTCTGTGTTTTTTGTTTTTTTTTCGCGTGCTTGGCCATGAGTTAGATTTGCTTTTGTAGTCTAACTTCATACCATAAGTTAAGCAGCAGTTGAAGCTCGGGGCTACAAACGAAGCTGCTACTGGAAGAGGTTTGACAATTACACATAAATAAAGGGACAAAGCCTTGTTGTTGGCTGTGCCTTCAGGGCCATTTTTGGACCTTAAATGTCTTAGTGAATAAATTAAGACACTGTCAAAAACGTTGGTTTCTTTAGATGTTGTCTAACCAAATGTCATCACGGTGCCACAAGTCAGTGCGGTCAATCTCCTGAGTACTTGTGTGAGATTTTAGACCGATATGTGTTGTTTTTGTTGGCGTTGCACGCAGATGTGACAGTTTTTCACCTCAGTGTTGACGTCTAATGCCAAGGTTGTGTAAGATTGAGGTAATGTTGCAGAAATGTAACGTGCGAAGTCAGCATGCAGAAGCCTTATCAAACTGTTTCGCTGTTTCATGTTTGCAGATTTGTCTGATAATGACGTCATGTCCAGTGACGTCAATCTCGTTCACCGTCATTGAGACACATTGACGTATAATTAAACGATCATATATGATTGTGCTCATCAATACTTAATTGTGGGTCGCCCGTAGTCCTGGTTAGAGCGCAAGCAGCTCCACTGCCGTCACCACTTTACGAGCTTAAAATAACAGGCTCAGTGGCAGAGGTTGTGGTAGAGACTGCCTGCAAAGACTGTAAAATATGTAATAGATTTTTATTTTTTGACATACCACAAACACAGCAGGATGGCTGCTGTTGCTGCCAACAGGTTTATGTGTGTTGAGAGTGGAGGTTGTAAATCATTAAGATTCTTAAAGTCACTGTTTAAAGGGTAGTTAAACGGCGGTGGTCATTTTGAATGTTGTGCATCTAATGTTGACTTAATGCTATAGTATGCCAAATATAGTTAATAAATTACCTTAAAAATCGTTAAAAAAAATCTATCCCTTCAGTAAGAAATTACTCTCGGTACTTTTTTTTTTTTCTCTCTCAGTAACAAGAACGTGTATGAATGTAAACATTAAGTTGGATAAAATAGACCTGGTAGGTAGTGAAAAATCTAATGGATCCACTTTATTTATATCCAGGGGAAGTTGTAGCTGATTGGTTTTTCAATTGTGTGTGCACATTTTTCTCTTTCTCTTTGGTCGTTCTTCTCATCCTAAACAACGTGTTGTTGGAGATGGCTTACATCTGTATCACCTCATTAGCCAGTCTTTCCGGCCTGCACCCTGTGGCTCTTTAAAGTACATGGAGGGTTGAGACTTGACTGTTTCACTCCAGACTTCGAGTAAATGTATTCCTTGTTTCTTGAAGAAACTAGTTTTGACCAAGTCACATGACTGGAGTTATAAATAACAAAATAACAACTCATTTATAACCAAAAAAACAAAAAAAAAGGTTGTTTTGACGTGCTTCATGTCATTGTAGTTTATAACCAAAAAAAAGTTTGTTTTGACGTGCTTCATGTCATTGTAACAGATGGTTCATCCACTCTGCTTCACCTTGACTGTGTGAAGTTATACATCATCCAGTAATAATCAAAGAATCTGTCGCTTGCCTCTCCCTCTTTGACAATACAAGGGCTAATTATGTAGTTGTGTAACACTCTAATCAGTGCTTAATAATTGAACAATTGAAACATTAATTATGACTTAATTTGGTCTACAGAAAAGGCAGCACCTTCAAGGTAAACATAGTTTTCATACCATTTGAGTCAAATTAACAACACCCTAATGTCTGCTACCAGGTGGTGCGCTGTTGTATCTCATTTTGGTTCATAAACTTGGCATCTTAAATCATTAACTATATACGTAGAGCTGCAGCTTTGCAGAAGTCCTACTTTACTGCAATTAAAAGAAAACCACAATTAGCATCTCAATTCTGTGCCAGACATCTCTGCGACTAAATGTTCCTGAAAACAAAATACAGCTAGATGTGTTTAATGCACAATGCTGCATTTTTTAATGTTTATCCAGAAAAGTCAGTTTTCCTCGTATTTAGTTCTGTTGTCAGTTTTGTAAAACTGTCTGCATTTAACATGGACAAAACCCCATTGTGGGAACGTTCATCTCATCTGAAAGCACAGAAAAGTAACATCTAATGAGTTAGATGAATATGAGTAAGTGCAGGTAAATTGTACGTTTCAGAATAATAGGAACCTCAGATGTTTCTCAACACAGAAACATCTGCCAGCTCAGCTGATTGGACCAGAGCTGTATTTCACTGTTGATGAGAGTCAGGTGTCAGCAGCAAAGTCACAGTCAAAGCAGAGCAAAATGTTGTTATTAACAATACGTTATCACCATCTTGTACTGCTACCATCTGCAGTGGAACTCAATTCACTCAAAAAAAATCATATTTTAGTAACGCTCCTTTTGGTCTTTGGTCGGACAAACCCAGTCTGTCCATTTTTTGCTCTGCCCTGGTAGAAGCTCTGTTGTTTTTCTGCCTACAACTTTGACGGAGCCCGTGCAGACCAATTCCCTTTTCTATTTCTGTGACTCTTACCTCAGGAAGGAGGCACTTCCTTCTGCTTCTCCTGTGCTTCGTCTCTCCTTCATGCAAACAGTTTGGATAACGATGAGGAGATGATTATACAAGGTTCTGAAACTCATGCCAATAATACGTTTAAGGGTTGTTTTTTTCCCCCTTTAAACATTGATTAATCGTGTTGGGTGGGTGTCAGTTGCAGTAAAAGTTTGTCACAGTGCAGACAAAGTGTCCAAAATGGACTTTCCAGATTATAAAGTTGTTTTGGCTAGGAAACCTCTGGGCATCATGATGATGAATTATTTTCCTTTAACGTGTCAGATTTGCAGAAGGAACAATCAGTTACTGGAAAGTTACCAATTTTCATTTCACCTTTCAATTCACCTTTTGAAAATGCTTAGAAATATTGTCGTATATATTTTCAAAAAACAAAAACAGCAAAACAACACATTGATCACACTTTGTACAGTTTCCTAATATCCAAAAGTAAAGTCAAGACTATCAACCTCCTTACAGTAAATAACATGACCATAACAGGACGTTTTTGTGACGCAAGTCGAAACGGTTGCCAGTCAGAATCATCTGTTCATCCTTAAAGCTGCACTTGATCCGTCCACTTTGTGTTTCAAAAACCTTTCAGCGGTGGCTTGTAGCATATTCAGGTTTTATGACAGTAAAATATGTGATTTAGAGTTCTGTAATATTTTATATTGTGCATTTTTAGAATGTCAGTTTTCAGTGCTAAATAAATATTTTCACTGTTTGATTTATTGTTTTATACATGAATATTAGTTGGTTTTAGTTCATGCAATTCATTGTCCAAGCCATAACAGCAGTGAAACAAAAACATGTTTTGAATGATTTGTGGTTTCAACTATAGTTTTTATAAAATAACTGCACAGGGCAACCGTAGATCCCTAACAGCTGCTGGGCTGCAGTGACAAAGAAGCTGAGGGAATGACGAAGGTTCTGGTAAGTTACTTTTGACCCACACGCAGCTAAAAGCAGATTATGAATTCTTAAGCAGGGCACTAGGCCATCGCTGTTATCCTAGGAGTGTAAACTGTCCGTGCTCGTTCTTGCTCATGCTGATTGATCACACTGCTGCAAACACATGCGCTTCGCCGTCTCAGCACTGCGCTTGTCCGTTCAAGAGACGAGTCCCAGCTTGGGCCGTTTGTCTCTGGCTTCTGTGCTCTGACCTATAGTTAACTCGGTGAATGTAAGAACTTCCTGTTGACTGAGACACACAGGCCTTGAGAAGGTGTAAAAAAAAGAAGAAAAGAGAGAGAGAGAGAGATAGTTCAGTCTCACTGTGCGGCTTCGATTTGTAGCTTTTCTGCGTGCTGAGTTGTACGTTAAAAAAGTGATTCAGACCCCTCAGGTTTGTGGGACAGGACTTGGATGCAGTGACGCCACTTAAGTCCTGTTTATTTTGTCAGAAAACCAGTAGCAGCTGGAGTAATTGGATTTGAACCAGTAACTTAAAGCTGTCGAAGTAAAGCCGTCGAACTGGAAAATGCTCTCCCTCCCCCACACTCTCTGACATCATCACCATTAGCACTCATCGGCTCCTCCGTCCACCGCGCTGGCCACCCCACCTCCCTCCCCTCTCGGACTGGAAGGCCTTTTGTTTTGCTCTGTGTTTGTGTTGTGTTATTGGCAGCGGCATGAGAAAACCTCACATAGTGTACATCTGTGCACGGCAGATGGTACACCATTGTCATCACCACCGCATTTATGGTTGTAGTATTTGTGCATGTATATTTACCCTGGGCTGTTTACTTGGAGAGTAGGCTACGCCTGTTAGTTTTACTCTTTCAAGAAATTATCGATTAAAAAGTGTATTTGATTTTTTAGATGGAAGATTGCATTCAGTTTGTCTGCTGAAGTGTGATTATCATGCAGGTTTAAAATCAATGCTTTAATATTAGGGTGGAAATTCTGATTTGTACAAATTAAAATACAATAAATCAGTAAATCTAATGCACACAGAAATGGTCACATTTTAAATATATTACTTTATCGCCTAGAATTCACTCTCGTTTGTTTTTCCATTAGTTGCTCCCGTGCTGAATCTTAACTTCAGTGTTTGTTTTTCCATTAGCTGCTCCCGTGCTGAATCTTAACTTCAGTATTTGTCTTTTTGGCATCTTCAGTGTGGAAGAAAACTGTAAACTCGGTCTTGACAAATTGTCAGGTCATAAAGTTGTCATGACTCATCTGCTGCGCATAAAAAAACTTCTCATTGCAGCAGTGTTAGAATTTATTCTTTAAAGACTTTTTGGAAAACACATGCGTCTTATTGTTCACTGTTCAGCATGGTTGACAGATGACAAGATTTCATTTCTGACCACACCTCCGTGAAGGCGGCCAGTGAATTGCAGCTGATCCAGTCCAGGGTTTGACTGCCAGCTACTCTGAGTCAGGAAATGAAAGAGCAAAAAAATTCAGACAGTCTTATATAATAGAAGTCATAAGAGGTAAATGGGCATTTAATATGCAAAAAAAAAAAAGCTCCTAATCCTGTAGTGATATGTAATAATGTGGCTTTAAAAGGGTTCAGGACTTAATCTTTCAATTATTTAACTCTTGAGTTTTTCATGTGATGCCACACCCACTCAAGTATGACTAGGTCCTCCTTTCTTGCAAAAACTCCTGTTACATAACGTGAAGTTGGCTCACATGCTCAGATTAGCATGCTTTAGCTTAATCACAGCTCACACTTTCCCTCATGAAATAAGAAGGTGTGTTTTCCGTGCAGTGGCAGACATGTGGACACTTGGACCGACGTTGTTGTTGCACGGCCTCAGGATCAATATAGTCTCAGTGTAAGCTTCTTGTTGCTTTGGCCACTTGGCTTGAAAGGGGGTGTGGATCTCTCCGGGCCCACATTGCCCTGCCATTGACTGTGAACCCATGTGTCCTCTAGTGGTAGTTTTGAAGAACTGCATGTCTACTAACCATGCTTGGAAATATTTGCGGTGCAATAAAAGACACACAACTGCATTTAAGGTCCGACCGCACTGGTCTCCTGACCATTTTGAGTCCAAGAATGGAACCATGCGTCTTGACATGGAGAATGAAGGCAACGTTTGGGGAAGAACCAGCACAAAGGACACATTGATTCTGAGTGACAGATGTGAATGTGTGGTGTTTCTGTGCAGTTATTTATTCACAGGATTACTGCAAAGCCATAAGTCTGAACTAAGACTGAACCTCCTAAAAAGAAAATCAGAGCAGTTTCTGTATTTAGCAAAAAGGTCTATTAATAACACTGTAGTCTGTTATGTCAACTTTTGAATTTTTATTTGTACATGCAATGTTTTTGCAAAGCCATAAGTCTGAACTAAGACTGAACCTCCTAAAAAGAAAATCAGAGCAGTTTCTGTATTTAGCAAAAAGGTGTATTAATAACACTGTAGTCTGTTATGTCAACTTTTGAATTTTTATTTGTACATGCAATGTTTTGTTTTTTTGTAGTAAAGAGCCTCTCACTGACTCTCCTGTCTCCATCCTCTCCCCCACAGTTCTACCTCCAGACAAGAAGGGGGCTCCTCCGCATCACCAGGTCAGGGGAAAAGCACCGTTCACAAAATCTGCCAAGTTTGCTCTGACGAAGCGTCTGGCTGCCACTACGGCGTTCTCACGTGCGGCAGCTGTAAGGTGTTCTTTAAGCGAGCAGTGGAAGGTACGAAAACAGACTACACCGTCAATTCACACTAACACTGAAATAAAATGTACTGTATATGTGCCAAAATGTCACACAGCCACATGGTGGCAGAGTGGTTAAATGTCAGTTGTCAGAGCTCAAATAAAAATCAGTTTCAATACACAGTGATGACAAATGGATCATCACTGTTTTTCTTCATTTCCCAGCATCAAGAATGCGTGGCAGTGAAATGTTCTTGTGCTTTAATCCTCAGGGCAGCATAATTACCTGTGTGCTGGGAGAAATGACTGCATTATAGACAAGATCAGGAGGAAGAACTGCCCCGCCTGCCGCTTCCGCAAGTGTCTGGTGGCAGGCATGAACTTGGAAGGTACATATTGATTTACATAGTGTAAATCAATTTTTGATTTTTTTGAATTATTGTATTTGATTAATCACAGGGTAGCTGTGGATTAACCGCAATTAAATGACATGTGCATTGTCTGTGTGTTAGAACAATGTGGAATTGGCGTAATTATTGGATATACAGTGTGCAACGGTTTGCATAGCCGCAAATCAAGTTATCAGTTTTTCTTCTAGTTTGTCCAAATGTGTTTTTTTTTCCCACTTCATATAGCTCGAAAAGTCAAGAAAATGAACCGCTTAAAGGGCGTGCAGCAGAGCAACCCGCCCGAGTTGCTGACACCTCCCCTGGAAGAGCCTCTCGCCCTGCTTCCAAAGTGCCTGCCTCAGCTGGTTCCCACCATGCTGTCCCTGCTAAAAGCCATCGAGCCGGAGACCATCTACGCCGGCTGCGACAGCACCACCGCCATCACCTCCACCCGCCTCATGACAACCCTGAACAGACTGGGCGGCAAACAAGTCGTCTCTGCCGTCAAGTGGGCCAAAGCTCTGCCAGGTTAGTTATTGGTGAAAGCAGATGTTCGTTAATGTGATGACAATTAAAATTGCACGTTTAAAATAAAGCAAAAAGAGTAAGATGTGAGAAATCCATTATGGTGCATATTGTTACTGCAATAAAGATGTGACTTTACAGACTGTACTTGACCTCCGTATATATCCTGTACTTCAGCTATAGCCATTTAGTGGGGCACATACCGTAATATATAAATACAAATATATATTTTTATTTATACTGTATATATATTTTTGAGCTGGTGTGACTTTACTAAACACTAATAGCAGCAAGCATGTCTCACATTTAATTTACTCCTTGACCTGTCAGGAGGTCACAGGTCACAGTAAAGGAGGTGGATCATGTGACATGTCCAAAAAAACAAATTCCAGGTTAAAAATAAGTTTTTCGACATAATGATATTTACATTTTTTTCCACACAATATTACATGTTCAGTCAATTAGAAAAAGTGCCCTGGTAGTCCATACTGAATATTACTAAATAAAAATAATACGTTCTCGTGCTCACTCAGGTTTCAGGAAGCTGCACCTGGATGACCAGATGACCCTGCTGCAGTGCTCCTGGCTCTTCCTCATGTCCTTCAGTCTGGGCTGGCGATCTTACCAACAGTGCAACGGCAACATGCTCTGTTTCGCACCTGACCTGGTCATTAACGAGTATGTATCTCTGACTTGTGACTTGAGTGAATGACAAATATGCGTCGTGTGGTAGATAACAGTCCAGATGTTGACATGTTGTTAGAAGAGTGACCAAACCGTCGTAGCATGAGTCAGAGTCAACATGATTTATTAATACAACAACTAAATAATATATTGAGTATTCTGATTACTGTACAATATTATGGATTACATATAAAAATATATGCATACGTGTGTATATATTTGTATGTATGTACTTTGCGATATGCAGTCGATAAAACACAGATGATTTTTTTTTTTTTTACCTCGCTTCTTTTTTCTCAGTCTGCAAAAATGCACACGTCGCTTCATTTATCTCTGTCATCACCTCTACCCACTGTTGTAATTCTCGAGAATCAAAGTGTGCATCAACAGCTTTCATCCCCCACATCCTCCTGTAGAGTTGATGACTTAATTTGTGAACCGTGTTCTGAACGTGCTTCAGCTGAGGGCAGAGGGAACATCATTAAGGCTGTTGTTTGTTGGGAACGGCAGCATTTGAATACGACAGCTATATTTGTTACTTCACTCAAAGTGTGTAACGTGAAGCCTTAGGGGGAAAATTGGCGTTATTATTTCACTCAAATATCGTCTCTGTTATGCAAATACATCTGATGCACAAACTATAAATGGCCAAGATTAGGTGTTAATAGAAACATGTCTTCCACTTAACCTAATTCTATCCCACCGTACCAGGGAGAGGATGAAGCTGCCCTACATGGCTGACCAGTGTGAGATGATGCTGAAGATTTCCAGCGAGTTCGTCAGGTTGCAGGTTTCCCACGACGAGTACTTGTGCATGAAGGTCCTGCTGCTGCTCAGCACAGGTGAGACACTCAGAGACCACGCCTTTCTAACATTAGCAGTTGATTGTACCGACACAATGCATACCATTAAAGCACTTTCTTATTCCAGTTACTGACACGCAGTCAGTCTTCACAGATGCCAGGTTGGGTGGAAGCATATAAAAACAAATTGGTGCTCATTCCATGTACTGTAATTAGAAGGGCTGCCACGATGAGTCATCGAATCATCAGCCGACTGCTCACTACATTATTAACTATCAACAATTGAGTTAATTTTGAGGCATGGTCTGATATCTTTGTTCCTCAACAGTAAATGTGTTGTAATGTGGTGGTGATGGGAAGGAAATACAAATATTTTAAGATTAAAATTGTCAGATGAGGCTTCAAATGTGCTTTCTCACATAATGAGCTTGATCGACTTCTTGTTTTTTCTCCTCAGTGCCGAAGGATGGTCTGAAGAGCCAGGCAGTGTTTGAGGAGATCAGGATGAACTACATCAAGGAGCTTGGAAAAGCCATAGTGAAGCGCGAGGAGAACTCCAGCCAGAACTGGCAGCGTTTCTATCAGCTCACCAAGCTTCTCGACTCCATGCACGAGGTACAGACGAGGCACAAGTAGTAGTGTGTATCGTGAATAATCCCGTTGTTGTGCAAGTGTATCGTGAATAATCCCGTTGTTGTGTGCACAAATTAATTACTTAAGAAATATAATCACCCTTATGAAAGTGCAATAACGTTTGGGGATAAAAAAAATGCTTTTCAACCTTGGGTCACCTGAAATGTCTAGTAATTGATTAAAAAAATTACTGATAGAAATATTTTTTAACAAATTATACTATTTAAAATTGTGATTAGAAACACCACACACAATCTTGAACTAAGGATCTTGATTGACGGCTGCGATCATGTGACTGCTCTTTATGAACTACTCTGGCAGCTCTGTATTTGAAACAGAATAACAAACATGATCAATCTTTATGAACTACTCTGGCAGCTCTGTATTTGAAACAGAATAACAAACATGATCAAAAACTAATTCTAGAAATAATGAAGTCTCTGGGGGCGTCAGAAATGTGTGATGTCAGAATCGGGTCACAAGCCAAAAAACCTTAAGAACCACTGTTTCACATATAGCAGTTTCTTGTACATGTCAACTTGAACATTAATCAACATGTCGTCCCTCAGATGGTTGGAGGACTGCTCGACTTCTGCTTCTACACCTTTGTGAATAAATCCCTAAGTGTGGAGTTCCCAGAGATGCTGGCGGAGATCATCAGCAACCAGTTACCAAAATTCAAGGCCGGGAGCGTCAAACCTCTCCTCTTTCACCAGAGATGACTGTTCCCGTTCTAACAGACATGATGCCTTAAAATATATAGTTGACAAAAAAAAAAAAAACACCCACCACATCACCTCACCACCTACCCCAACTCCCTTACCACCTACCGCTACAAGCTCAGCCCCAACGCGGGTAAGGATGACCTGGAATCGAGGAGGATCTGAGGCGAAAGAATGAATGATGTTATGCAACTTTGTGCCGTGGCTAATGGACCTGGAGGAAAAAGACGGCGAACGGAGACTCTGGATGAGTTGACGTAGGATCCAGACAGTGAGCACAAAGTGTTGAACAGTCTAGTGTGTAGTGTGAATAACGACAAGTAGGAAATATTTGTAAGATAACAGATAATCACACAGAGGAATAGGCTAACATCCCGTCATCATCTCGTCTCAGGTTTTTTACTTTCAGACCCAGAACAAAATGTCAAGTAGGTGAAACCTTTATCTACAGTATGTACAGGTCCTAATTAGTTTTTTTTTGTTTTGTTTGTTTTCTACATTTTTCAAATTGTAACAGTTTATACACTTTTTCCAGGTCATGGTCACCCGACATGGTGACAAAGCTTAACGATTAACATGCTCTTAAATAGGCTTTTAGACTGTATGTTACTCTTTTAGTGTTTCTAGATGATGGCATCAAAACGTTGCCATCGGTCATACAGAAAGAAGAAAAAAAAAATCATCGAGCATTTTTCTGCTTCGCTTTTGATCGATATCAAGGACTAACAAATGAATTATGTTGTACTGTTAATACACAAAACCATTTACAGGACAACTACCACAAACCCACCTCTTCCAGGTTTACACAGGTCTGATGTTAAAGGGAAAAACAAACATAATGTGCCTTGTTTGCTTCAAATATCATCTCCAGTCATTAACTTCCTTCTTGTCTAAATCAATGCTTTTCTACAGCTGCTTTTACACCAAGCGTCAGTGAATTTCAAGTATTTTGGAATATTTAATCATGATTTGGCTTACATTTCTAGTGCTGCGTAAAGTCTGTTTATAACCCGTCAAAACCTTATTTGGTGATGGGTTTTTTTAACCCTCCAATATCACCCAGTGACAAGGTCAACCAGTCCTGATATTATGAAAAGACTACAGACGGTTCTAAACTGACAAAATTGACACAAAAGGAAAAACATGTCAAGAGACATGTCTGGCAACCAGGTATAAGAGACTGGGTTATGTTGCAAAGTACTTGTAATGATATTTTGAGCATTAGTTGGACAATGTGGCCGGCAGTTTGGCTGTCCAATAAAAACCTCAACAACTTGTGCAGTAGCTTTTTGTGTAGAAAACGGTTTGGTTTCTGGCACAAGACTGGCACAATTTGTGATTTTCACATTCCACATTCCTGTTGCCAGACAGAAGGGACCCTTCGAGTGCCGGACGGTACAGAGGGAAGAAGAGTGCCAAGCAGTGGCATCAGAGTGATACGTTTATTTCGGTACCTTTTAGAAAACTTTGACAATCAAAGCACAAAAAGAAAAAGAAAAAGAAACGCAGCCTACTGAAATGAAGTGAACTGAAGCGCCGGCTTACTGAAATGAAGTGAACTGAAGCGCCGGGTGTAAACGTAGCTTTTCTCTGCCCATCAAAGTCTTCCTTCATCTTATGCTGATTGTACCTTTTTATATATCACACACACAGTTGCACGTTTTCCTGCTATTTTACCCAGTGACTATCTCTCACAGTGGCAGCTCAGCCCACCCTGTGTGTTTTAAAGATCTTAAGATAAACTATTAAGCGTCTCCCTGTGATGCGATCTCTGGCCCCAATGAACTCCATATTTCAGTGCCAGCCGAGCACTAAGTCCAGTTGATAAAGGCTTTAAAAGGACTGGGAAGGCTCTACTGACCTCCAGTCTCTGCTATTTGAAAAAGAAAAAAAATCTGATGTTTTTTTTATTTTATTAGGAATCCCTCCTCAATGTTTATTTTAGCCTTTACTCTTGTCCCGAGTCTACTTATAGAATGTGAAATTCTGTGCGTTTACCAATCAGAAATGGGAGTGTTTGTTTTTATTGGATTTGTCGTTATTCATTTGGTGAAAAAGCATCTCTGTAAACCCAGTCCTGCATTTTCAAAGGTCCAGTGTGTCAGAATCAGACGCCTCCAAGTCATTGTATCTCAGAGAAAATATCTCTTCTCTAACCACAAGAGGGCCACGGTGTATAAACCAAGTTATACACAAAAAGCTACAAAAGAGTGAATATTGATTTATTCACACGAATTACGTGGAAAAATATTTATATTTTTTGATTACGATCCCTTCTAAATGTGACACACTGGACCTTCAACCTCCCTTAGTTTCTTTTCTTAAACTGGTCACGCCAGATGATGCTTTACTTGAGAAAGTATTTTGTTGACTCTGTTGTTTGTTTTGCTAAAGGAATAGTTCAGCATTTTGGGACCTTTCTGTCTGTAGAGTCAAGTTTGATACCAGTGTTATGTTAATCAACGATACAGGTTTCAGTAAAGTAACTGTAAACTATTTAAAATCGCCCCCTCCCCCCTTCTCCCTCCCTTTACTTAATGAGAGTAAATTCTTCAAGTGACACATCATGCAACTTCATCACTGGATGTTGCTAAATTCTGACCCATGCACCTTAAGGGCTGATTACCAGTTGCTCTGGTTTGGTCCATTCTTTTCTAGTAGCTTTAAACTTCACTACGCAAAAAAATGTATGTAAAATAGTTATGTGTTAAAACCGTATTTTAGATCAGAAGTCCCCAACCTTTGTGGCACCGCGGACCAATTTCACGTTAAATAATATTCACAAATATAAACCCTATATGGCTTTTTTATATTCCAGTACCAATTTACCTATGGCCCAGTACTGGTCCGGGACCCAGTGGTTGGAGACTTCTTTTCTTTGTCGGTTTTAGCCAGGATAAAATGCACTCAATTCTCTCTTAAGAATCAAACACGTTGTAACAAGAACAGACTGGTATCGACTCTTTCGATGTGAAAGTGTCCCACAGTGTTGAAGTATTTCCTCAGAGTGAACACCTTGTATGTTTGATAGCACTTTGAACCAGATGTTAGCAGATGAATCCCCTCCCGCCCCCGTAAACCTCCCTGTGCTGCTGATGACGATGATGATGATTATGATCAGCCCTCTGCTCTTCTAACGACCTTTAGGCACCTTCGTCTTAACGTCTGTGTATCTTTTTAATCTCCTTTTGTTTCATTGGTGTTTACATGTCTGTCTTTTAGTTTGTCAAACCCCCAACGTTTAAAAAAGCACTTAGCATCAGTCACCTCACAGAAACGGCGGGGAAAGCTCGGCAAAATTGACTCTCGATTCTCTGGGAACTATTTCAGTGCCAAACTCCTGCTTTTGTCTGTTTTCAGTGAAGCTCAAAACGTAGTCAGTGTTTGTACCAGAAAATTCCCGGTGGTGAAACTGAGAAATTGAGTCTGAGGATTTGACCGAGATCTTCAGCGAAAGGTTAAGAGTGTTTGTGACGCGCACGTTTGGAAGGTGTGTCGTCCAGTCGGTGAATGACTGCAGTCGGTCTGACCGCGAGATTGTTTGTTTCCAATTCCCCAACACTGTTTGTGTTTGAAGCACAAAAGTAAAATCCAGGTTTGACGTGAATGTGACACTTACAGAGGAACTAACGTAGTTTCAAAGACAATTATGTGAAATGGGTGGTAGTGGAGCATGTGTTGATGCATTTACCCTCTCTGAAGAATCCCTAATACAAGCACCGGTGTATCATGGGTCAGGTAGAGTGTGCAGGAATTTAAGGAAATATAGAAATCATGGGTGGGTTTATAAAACAAAACCCCCTCTCAGAGGTTTAATGATGTAGATGAACAAAAAATACTTAGTAAATATATATACATATACTATATATGTGTGTGTATATATATACAGTATGTCTATATATATATGCATATTTATATATATGTGTGTGTAGTATATATATGTATCTTACTAACAGGTATTCTTTCCTATGGTCCGAATGCGTATGATTTGAATTTCTATCAACTCTTAAAGTAATTGGCCCAGAAAACTCTGTGTTCTATGTTTACACAAGATTCCTGAATACTCTACCAAGAAGCCACTCTTAACTCAGGTTGATGAAAATTTCGCTCTATTTGGACGTCCTTGTGAAAATGTCTATGTCCTGACATAAGAACCAAAAGTTGAAAACAGAAACGGATTAGGAAACTTTCAGGATTGTGCTGCCATCTTTGACATTCATACACACATGCTCAGAAAATGATTCTTATACAATTCTTCTGGTGTTGTTGTTGTTGTTTTTGTTTTGTTTTTTTTCTTGAACATTTTACTCTGAAACTCTAACTCCATAAAACTGCAATAGATTTACTCACGGGTTACTTTCACATGCAGTGTTTCCACCTCTCTGCTGCTGCTACGCTGCTCATTTAAACAGGTAGATATATATATATACAGTTAATATATATAAAAATATATAAGCGGTTTATATATATATGAAATATTTACACCTTTGTACAAAATCACATACTTGCCTCTTCTCGCTCAAAAATGTATGCACGCTCGCCCCGTACGTTTTTGAGAAGGACAACTGAATATGCAATAGAAACAACAGGTAACCTTTCACCACCACATGACCCGACATGTGCTTCGTTTCCGATATAAGCTATAAACAGGAGATTCACGTTAAACTTCAGGAAAACACACACACACATGGTCAGTGAAGAGACCGCTCAGAACTGCACAGTAAATAAGCCTATTTGATGTTTTGACTACACAGTGACCAAAGCGAGAACACACCAACTCCACTCGTCCACGTAAACAAAGTAGCACATAGAACACAAATGTACAGTCGTTTTTGTTTGTTTGTTTTTGTTTAAGTGTGTGTGTGTCTGCGCGTGTGTGTGTTTTAAACATTTTCACCCAAACACATTGGCTTTGGTCAGATTGTGTAATACTGTGAATAGGACAGTCGAGGAGTCGATCCTTTTTTTTTTTTCCACACAAACTGTTTGTGAAAGTAATCAACCAGCTTGAATCTAAAAGAGAGAAAAAAAATTGCACTACCCAAATATTGTTTGAGAATCTATTTTGTATAAAATATATGCAGACATTAACTTTTGAGAATTATCAAGGGCAGATCTTGTTTCACTGGTATATGCTCTCCTCTGAAAATAAGCTTTGTTTTGCTTTAAATAATAATAAAAAACATCCATCATCCATGTACATATAATCCATGTAAAGAATATGTGGTGTACTTGTCTCCAAATAATAGTTTTTCTATATGTACCCTCTGTATTATTTCCTGTCTGTAGTTTGACTCCTGTTGATCTCCCCCCCACTCCCCTTCATTGATTAAAGGTTGAACCCAGTGTCTGTATAAGGTACTTTTTAAATGGAACCCGGAACTGAGCCAGTCTCAATCCTGTGTGCACTTTTTTAGAAATTGTTCCTCCTGATGGTTAAGATTAACAATTTATATTTTATTTCTTTTTTTTATTTCTTCATTTTTTTTATCTTCTGTAGCTTTAATTTATAACTGGATAATACTAAATAATATAAATTATTTCCTTATTTTTTTTCCTTTTTATTTCTCTTTTAATTTAAACGTTTATGGTTTTGTAACTGCTGTGTTTGGGTTTTTTTTGTCCAATCAAAGTTATTATGAACAAACTTTTGTAGGTTATTGGGGAATAAGAAAATAAAATTGGAACTCTGGGGGCGTGGCCTAAATTGCGCCAAATAGTCTAATGTGTCATATAAATAATATAATGGATTCACATTTAATTAAGACACATTCTGCAACATAGGTATAATGGTATTTTTAAAGACGCGTTTATGAAAATTATTTTTTTTTTTAATAAACAATTCGCACACTTAATCAACACATGCCAAAGCTTGGAACCGGGGCACATTGCCAGAACTCGAGCACGCGCGCCTCAGGCTGCCTGTATACTGTGTTTGCGCGCTCACATGCGTGTAAACAGCTGACCACTGCAGGGGACAGAGAGACTGACGCAGGCCGCTATACGAACTGAGAGGCGGCCTTCGCTTTCTCAGCCCCCCGGTCTTTCGCGGGTTGTGTGAGGATGACGGAAGGTGGAGCAGAGGTCGTTCGGCTGCATCAGCTGGAGGAGGATCAGCTGAAGGACTACAGGCGGCGCACTCGGCTTTACTGCATGAATGGAGGACACCACCTGCAGATCCTGCCTGATGGGCGTGTGCAGGGCCAGAGGGATGAGGAGGACGTTCACAGTAAGGAGACCGTCATCAAGGAAATTATGTTCTGTCTCATTAGGGTCAGGTTTTGGTCACTAATAATAATAATAATAATAATGCTTAAAAAAAAAAAAATATTAAAAAAAAAATGACCTGATTGTATTTATAAATTTGAATGAATGAAATTACAAAATAACAAGATAAAAGTTACACTTATATACAGTACATGTAAATATAATATATATACCTAAAATATACAGTATACAGTATATATAGACTGTCCTTTTTCTTTATTATTTATGTATTTTTGTATTTTGTATGTTTACTGTAGCTTGATTGTTGATTAACTACTAAATATATTGTAATATATTGCAGATAGGAAAAAATGAAATTCAATATAGCCCAGGTTTGTAAAAGGTCTGTTTGTCTGCTAACATTCTGTTGCATCATGGATTCTTCAAACCTTCCCCCAGCGGTGTTAAAGATCAAGGCTGTGGACCGAGGTGTGGTCGTCATCCAGGGAACAGAAACGGGAAAATATCTAGCCATGAACGACGAGGGTTGTTTGTACAGCTCAGTGAGTATTCACCCTGGAGGACATCTGTGAGTCGAAAATACGATGGGAAACATAACTGATATTGATGTCTGTATATAAACCCTGTCTTGACCATTTGAAACTCTCAACCATCTGCTGTCTTCCAGGCCACAGTCACTGATGAATCCTACTTCCTGGAAAAACTGGAGGAGAATTTCTACAACACATACCTGGCTCAGAAGTATCAGGACAGGAGCTGGTATCTAGCTCTGAAAAAGAACGGAAAACCTAAACTGGGTCCAAGAACTCACATTGGGCAGAAAGCCGTCTTCTTTCTGCCTCGCCAGCTGGATCAGTCTGTGGAGTGAGGATACACACACACACAGATACCTCAGTTGAACTGGAGTGTTCACAGCTTAAGGAAAGTTTTTGTGTGAAGATGTGTCCAAAACTGCAGTAAAAATGTAGCTTTCAGCCTCAATGCATAGTAATTTATATACTATCTATATATCTGTCTGTCTGTCTATCTATCTATCTATATATTTTATTTTTACTTTATTTTATTTTTTTATCCAATCACATTTAAGCCGTAATATGTTGCTAGGGTGAAGGAAATCTGCATAAAGGCTACCAGAATCAGTGAGGCCTTCCAGCAGGTGTACTATTACGTTGGTGATTTGAGTGTTTTTGATTGGACGGTTAGAAACCAGCCTCGAATCGAGCGAACTGCAACTGTAGCGACGCTAGCACGCGGGAAAATTAAGTTTTCTCCACGTCCACTGCTTCTATCGAGCGAATATTCTCGTCTTAAAACGAATTAAAACTTGCCACAAATACGTCAGGACGGACTGGACTTTCAATGTTTGGACGACGGACGACGCTCGTAAACAACTTGTTGGAACCGCAACAGACGGATAATACAAGGAAACAATTAAGGAGAATAACTCTTCTTAAAGAGACGGGGTGGACTTTGTGTAGAAATAATCGCGTTTTGGTGAGTAAAATGCTTTTAATCTTTTTCATTTTATGGTTATTCTGTTGTCATAATTACTTTTGATGTCCGTTATGTCGCAGCTATGGCTGAATAGTGCTACGCGTTTGTTTTATTAATGGCGTTTTTATGACGACATGTTTTATCTTGGATGTAACGAGACGTTATGCTATATTTCTGCATAGTTTGGAAGGTTTCTATAGCCATAATGGTGTTATTAAAATGTGGATTTATTCAGGTGGCACCACGCTGAAATACAATATTGTGAATTATTATTCATTATCGTCTTTCTATATAAGAATACATTAAGACAGATCTTAAATCTTCAGGGATAATTTAATTTAATCTTAGACAAGTTCAAAGATGAGACTCTTTAAAAGTGACATTTATTTAAACACTACACATTTTCTGTACAAGTTTATAACCGCATAATCTCAAGGCTGCAGTTCTACATCACGCAGGAACAGGCAGAAATTAGTTCAATCAAAGCATCGCATAATTATGACGTTAGCTGTTAAAGGCTAACAGAGAATGATTAAATGGTGACGAAAGCGTAACCCCCCCTTCAGAGTCTGAGAAAAATGAATAAATAAACGTGCACCGATGCAGCATTCATTTCAGCTATGTGAGACATGACAGGAACATCCTGTGGGTTTTATCAGCTTTGTTACTAGATTCTAGAATGAAGATATAACACCTATATGACCTTAAAAAGCAGAAGAAAAAAGTCCTCCAGCCACCTTCAAATTATTACATTTAAGGCAACGATCCCTGATGGAAAAAGAGTTTACTTTATATAACTTCAGATGATGACAGTGAAATGCTGTAGTTGAATCAGTGGTTCTCAAATTGAGGTATGTGTACCACTGGTGGTGTTTGAGCTCCCTCTAAGGGTATGGTGAGGAATATTATTTTTTGTTTTGTTTGTTTTAGGTTTTTGGCACTTTAGTAAGCTATGAACTGAAGTGCCAGTTTGTAGTACTACTTCAATGTGTCTTTGGCTCATAAATAGTCTGATTAGGTCTAAATTAATCTTCTTTGCATGCTGTGCTTAGTTGGACGACTGTATTTTAATGTTGGTCATAGTTGTTTTACACATTTATCAAGTTCTTTATCCAGAAAATGTGCTTAGATACAGGGAAAACATCCATGAAGCTACTGCTAAGAGTTCAGTTGACGTTTGCAGCTTTTAATTTTATACAATAATAATACAAATTCAACATAACCTGTAATCATATCTGTAACTTAAACTCTTTTTCCTGGAAATACAGTTTAACCTAACATAAATACCATGAAATATTGTATATATGCGCCTAACCCTATATGTTGTTGTAAAATGTGCTCTACTAATGCAAGCATGTATGTAATCATGAATACTAATGCCCTGGAGAGACAGAAATCTACTGCCCCCTTGTGGCTAATTAGAGCATAACTACTTAAAGCCAACAGGTGAAGAAAGTACTGCCCTGTTGCAAATTTTAGGATTTACAACCAAATGAATAAAACAAAAATGCCTCTTTTTAAAATGTACGATGTCTGCAGACGGTCCCTAATAGTAGCAAATTTAACCATGGAGCTAACGAGTGTGCTGCATGCAATGGAACTTTTATGGGATACCTGTTAGCTTCAGGTGTGGCCAACATGAGACTGTGTGCTGACAGAGCAGCAAGGTGGACGCATGCTCGTGTGCTTCCATCAAATGACATAAGGCTTCACTGATACGTCACAGAGTGAGATTCAAATAGCACTTGACATTCATAACACTAATGAGTACACTGATGTGGGACTAGTAATGTTGACGTCTGTGTGATGATAACAATAAAGGCTCAAAACCAGGTAAAACAGCTGATAGAGTTCCTGAATATTTCATGGAGGCTCGTCTGCATGTGGAACTTCTGGGGCTCATTTCTTCTCATGTGTCTTCACCACGTTGACTTCATTCTTTTCACACTGCGTCTCTGTCTACAGTCACTGACCAAAAAAAACAGATTAGGAAAAATGTGTTAACACTATTCTTTTTGGTTCAGATACATGTGATTTGATTTACAGTTTTATATGTACACTGAATCTCTGTATGATCTGATGATAATCTGAGGTGATCTGACCTTAGTTTATAAATACGCACATGTAAACACATGTACACATACATACATGAAAACACCCGAGTGAAGGAAGTAAATGACAGTTACCTCTAATAGATGAAAAGTACCCTTGTTCGAGGAAGATTGGCGTAAGTGGGATCAGCCAACTTTCTCACTCTGGAGTAGTTGACGAAGCCTCTGATGAACAGCATAAAGCCTGAAGTCCAAAGAAAGCAGGAATAAGAAAAATCAACACGGAATCAATAGAAACATATTTTGGGTTTTTTGTGAGTATCACTGCACACTTACCCAGAGCCAGGAACACCCACCACAACCAGTACTGCCCATCAAAGTAACCAGGGAAGTAGGTGGAAAACTACGAAAACAACAAGAGGATGATGTTCAACAGGTTTCAGTCTGCGACCAATAACCAAAAACTGCATTAATGCTCCTCTAACCGACGGCAGCCACGTCTTACCCTGACAATGAGAACCCATTTGATGAGGGACAGGCCAAAGCCAGAGATTGCACCATAACGCCCAGCCGCTGACGTGGTCAAACAGAAGGACAGGAAGAAGCCAATCCAGTTGAAGAGGAAAGCCACTAGTGAGAGAAAGATAAGTTTTAGGTTTATTTGGCTAAGTCAAGTCAATGATGACTGATCAACAAACACCTGAAGGCCTCATATGTTGAAAAGCCAAAGAAGTTGTTTTTTTTTTTCTTACTGAAGAAGGTGAGCATGAAGATGCCGTCGTTTCCTATTCTCAGCTGATCAGCATCTTCAAAGTCATCTCTGGCCACAAAGTCATCCTCCTGTGGCAGCAGCACAAAACACACAGGAACATACCAGTTGGTGAAGAAGTATTATCAATTTTTTTTTAGTGGATCGCACAGATTGCTGTACCGGGACTCTTCCAGTGACCAGGGGGACGGCAGCCTCCTCTTTGTTCCTCTCAGCTTCATCGTAGGACGGCAGGCTGGTGGCCACGCTGTAGGAGGGAGGGTTGGGAAATCTTCCATCTTCCTTGTATTCTAAGAAGGCTGAGAACAAAAAAATAGTATTGGGTATAATACTAGACTAGCATTAAGTAAAATGAACTTGTATAAAATAACCAGCATACATCTAAAAAAATATATACATTTTATTTTGGGGGGGAAAAATAGCAGCAGATATTTAAAGACTGAACAGGGAGGAATCATTTACAGTGGGAAGACAGAGATTAGGTCTGTGTGTGTGTGCGTTCCTGGTATAGCTATACACACACAAAAACAGTGTGTGTTTTTTGTTTCCCTTTATCTGTGACATCTGGCAATAATTCAAAGTTCTAGAAACCTTGTTTGTTTTGTATAAACACAAGTGGAATTTCACTTGATCCTTGGACTCGCCCAGGAAAATCTGGAGGCCACGCCCACTTGTGTAACACGTTGACCTTCGTCCTCTATAGGAGGATCTAAAAGGCTTACCACACAACTTTCTGCTCTTTTTACAACTAACAGATATGATATTACACATGAGAGTAATTTTAAGGTCACATCTTCAATGGTTTTTAGTTGGTTTTATGGGGCTGTAGTGATGCCTGCAAAGTCATTAAAGAGCAGTAAAGGGTCCTGACCTGCATTTGCTGCAGCAATACTGCTGTAGGGCGGTGGTGCATCCTGGGCTGCACCCTCCTGAGGCGGCTCCTCCTCATTCACCAGCTGATAATTCAAGTAGATTGTGTTAATGCATGTATCAAAAAACACAGCTTTTAGAAACTCTCTGCTAATTCCAATTAGTTACAATGGCATAAGGGCTGATTAGTATGTTTAACTGTATCCAAGCTAGTTGTGCTGCATTAACCATGCATCATTTTGGGTCACAAAAAGCCAACACTGAAAACCTTGCACGTGCAATAGTATAACAAGGCTGTCACTTCATATCTGAACTTTTTAAATGATTTTAAAAGCTTGGAGTTACATTCGAATTTTGTTAATGCAGACCTCTAATTGACTGTGTAATACAGTAGAGGGCGCTCCGCATGTAGCTGAACCTATGACCTCCTCTTTCAAATCAGTGATTCCCACCCAACTAGGCTGTGTCCCACCAGTGTTTCGACAGATCATCAGGTGTATCATGGGACACCATCCTATTCAGCTTAATTGGTCTCGACACTATTGTTTTTTTGCTGAACTCGAGTTGTCTTCCTTTGTCCATGCGACAGTGACAGGCAGAACTATTCGCGCATCCCTACTGTAAACAATCCTTATCTAATACATAATGCTCGGTTGTTTGATGATAAGATCTTGCCTTCAACCTGCAAATCACTCTCTAAACCCATGGTCCGTCAACGACAAAACCATTCTGTACAGTCTTTGTTCGATTGGTACAGATCCAGAGATAAGTATCTTGGTTGGAACTTGTATTTAAGTTTGTTTTTAGAGCGCTATGCAGTAGTGACTGATCCAAGCTTAATTGTAGCATCCGGGTAGGATCAGGCCTTTAAAAAAAACCAAGACAACGTCAACTAAGTCGCAGTTTTAAAGGACACAGGCCGATCTGGCTTCAAGATACGGAACAGCTGCACATTTATTGGAATCTAAAATACGGCATTTGTTTTTTGATGTCAATCGACAGTGCATCGTCAAACCCTGGCAGGAGCTGCTCGTTGTTTTCTTCAGTGACAGCAGCCTAATGTTGACCACTGCTAGCTGTTAGCCACATCTGAGCGAGGCTGTTAAAAACGTCTCTTACCTCCTGATATCTGACGTTAGCGTTTTGTTCCGCCATCGTGGAACAGAAGCGAGATGTTTATTTCCCACGCTTCAGCAGTGACAGTGTGTTGTGATGAAGAAAAGTCACCGATTGTGCAGCAGTGAGTAGTGAGGTCAGGTTTCCTCCTAGTCGGCGGCCATCTCCCTCCTTCTGCCTCTTGCCAGCTCCGAGGTTGCGTTCAGGGACTGTCGAAAACTCTATCGCCGTTAAAGCTGCTCCTCTGCTTCGTTTCTCATCAATAAAAGTGATTACTACTGATGTGATTGCTGCTTTACATTTCTGCTTTAAATATTTTTTTTTTTTTTACTATTTATTATTTTTTTTATATTTTTTTTACTATTTTTTTTTCGTTTGTTTCAATTCAGCTGTTTCCCGATTTCCAATTTTCATTAATTATTTTTTGATTTCCCTATGAAGTCTCTGTAGACTTTTAACACATACATACAAAATAACCGAATTACAAGACAGTCAGGAGGAAAGGCAGTAGTATTTCACTTTAATTGGGTTCATTAATTTCCATCAACCGAATGTTACTTTTCAATTCGTTTTTTAATGGCAATAATCAGTTACATGAAATACAAGACATTATGAAACGACACAGAACAAAAGTTCGTCTTTTTATGTATTAGAAGAGATTTGTGTATTACAACATTAAAAAAAATGCCACGGCAAAAAATATATAAACTGTAGTGAAAAATAAAACAATTTAATGTATTATTTTACAATAAACTTAGATTATGATTGTGTTGCAGCTGTTAAATAATATGATTTCCAGTGTTAACACGTGACCTTTCCCCTTTTGTGCAAAACTTTCCGAACAAGATTTCCGTCTTGTTTCAAAACTAGTAACCCTAGTATGTGAAGGAACAGGAGAAATAAATTCATATAGCTATATACAATCTTCCTGAGAAATAGAACCGCAGCCTGCTGTGAAAATCAATATTTTAAATTATCTTACTGTTTCTAACCTCAGTTTTTTTAAGCTTCAAAAATATATCTTTTTTGTTCGATCTCCGACATATAAGGATCATTTAAACATTTTAGTGCAGAAAAAAAAACAACAACAATACAACAAATCCAGTGTAGATCGGTTTTCTCATCAAGTCTTATGTGAGTGGCTCCACCAGCTTGTTGTGTACAAGCATGAGATCTGAGTAAAACGAAAATCATATGAGACCAAATTAACTTTTTTATCAGTGGTAGAAAAGATTAGTTGGCTATTTTCGGTTTTGCAATTTAACTTTTACCTTTGAAGTACTTGACAGTTTTGACCCGCAGCTCCAGTGTTGCATCTTCATCACAGACAAAAACTGTCTGTGGATGCTGCTGGAAGGCAGACACCGTCCACATGTGATTGACGCCTTCTTCTATGGCTTTGTACAGAGCAAAAGCCTTGTGTGCTCCGGTGATCAGAATCATTACCTGAAAAGAAAGCGATTTCAGTTGTAATAACTGAACATTTTTAAACTTGGGGCTAAGGATTTTTCATACAGTAACTTGTTCTGCATCTCAGAGCAAAGCACAGAAACACACAAAACTAAAGATAAAGAGGTGCAAATTTTGACCTCTTTAGCATCCATGACAGTGCCCACTCCGACAGTCAGAGCCATCTTAGGCACCTTAGACCAATCTCCATTAAAGTACTGGGCGTTTGCCAAAATCGTGTCCTTTGCCAGGGTCTTAACCCTGGTCCTGGAAACCAAGCTTGAACCAGGCTCGTTAAAGGCAATATGGCCATCAGGTCCAATACCTAACACAGGACAGACAAAGTAGTGTCAGTTTTACCCCACAGAGGAATAATTATTAAATTACTTTATCAACAGTAAATGCTCCGTCAGCCCTGTGAACTCCTGACCTCCAACAAACAGCTCGATTCCTCCTGCAGCACTAATCTTCTCCTCAAATGCATTGCACTCTTTTACCAGGTCAGCAGCGTTGCCATCCAGGATGTGGGTGTTTTCTGGGACAATATCTATGTGCTTGAAGAAGTTATTCCACATGAAGGAGTGGAAACTCTCTGGGTGATCCCTGGGTAGTCCTGGATAGGGTTTTAATATGAGGAGTAATAGAAATAAACAATACTTAATCAAAATAATGAGACCTCACTCTTTCAAAGACGTCAGAAAAGGTCATGTGACATCTTACCTACATATTCATCCATGTTGAAAGTCTTTACATACTTGAATGAAAGTTCTCCATTCTTGCAGTACTCGATCAGTTTCTTGTAACAACCCAAAGGCGTGCTGCCTGAAGGAATACAGCCGAGAGTTAACAGGTTACATGGGAAAGGAACATTTACTTTACTTTTAGTTCCACGATGTATTGCTTTTTGTCCTTTTTTTAAAAAATAAGTAACTCCTGAACAGAAAGACAAAGAAGTACCTTCAATTATTTTGTTTATAATTATTTTTATTTTTACTTATGCTCTCACTTATATTTTACTTTCCAAAATTGATGGAAGTGCATTTAAGTGTTTACCTACTGATAATAATTGCCATTATTATAATTTCCCTAAGGCTATATTGCTGCTAAGGTCGAAATAATAATACTACTAATAATAACAGAATAGAATAAATACTATAATTTATACAGGTAGAAAATGAAAATAAAAACACAAAAACTTAAGAATTCAGATGAACAGATATTTGAACAAAATATTATCACAACAAAAAATATTATCACAAAAAAATATATTCACAACTAAAACAGCTTCCTGCAGCCCAGCTCCAAGACCCAGTTTGGGCTGTTTTAGGGTTGAATAGGTAAAGAAATAAACCAAAACCACAAGCTCCTGCTGACCTGTGGGGAGCCCCAGTGTGAAGAGTCTGTCTGGGCCGGGCCGAAAAAGTAAAATCCTGTTTTTGATGTACTTGGCAGCCCACTCACTGGCCTGGTTGTAGTCGTTGAGGATAATCAGTTTCATCTTTCTGCTGAAAATCAAGGCCCCTCTGTCGTTAGCCTCGGGGGGTTGCCCCTTTATACTCCAGTGGAAACAGGATCATTGGTGGACTAAAACAGAAACTAAAAAGAAAACGTCAAGTCAGTTGTAACTGCCTTGATAAGAAGCAAACACATTGGGCCATTGTGTCAATCTTCAATGAAAACATGTGACATTCTGAGTCAAAAGGAAACAGCCCCCTAAAACACTCTGGGAGCTGGACTTTGATTCTAGTACTGTGTCTGTGACACATACAATACTGTGTTTTGTACAGTTTAAGATAATTTAAAATGGTTCAAACACACAGGACACTTTTATTGTTATGACAAAAATGTAACTTAATGAACAAGTAAATGTCTCCTATGGTGTTATGCTTCAATATTATCACTCCCTTCTTGAGTATTTTATGGACATAATGACATGTCATCCAGTACAGAGTAATCTGATTATTATATAAAAAGCAACTGCTGTGGATAAGATATGGATAACGTTTCAAAGGACAGAAATAATCATTTTGAAAATGAAAGTAAAAGAAGAAAAAACTGTATTTTTATTGATTTGCAACCCGGTGTTTATAGTTTTTGCTTCATTTTAGGAATATAAAAGTGTTGTTTCAATTTCGGTCTCAGGTTGTGGTTGTTTGTTTCACTCTTACTCTCCTGTGTTATCTGGAACCAGTCCGTGTGACCCAGAATGGACTTAAAATAACAGTGACATTGTAAAAGCCAATCCCATTTAAATGAAATGGTGCCATAATATACATGGGCATGTTAATCACACTCTCATTTGTCCTGTGCAATATTTTTTACTCTATATTTGAGGCTACATTTACAAAACTACCATACCTTTCTTTAAAAAAAACAAGAAAAACTAAAGTGGGTGGATTTAGGATTATAAACCAATCAGGAAGATGTAAGTGACATTTCAAATGTGAAAAAAAGAGTAATTGTCTCAGTCAGTTATTACATAATTCAAACTCACTTGAGCTGACAGCTTCTGTCGTTGGGATTCACTCTGCAGACGTAGTTTGGATAATCTGTGGTTGATTCTTTGAAACATATTTACAGTTTGGTGTATATTTTAATCCAGGCATTTTGTGTATGTGTGTGTGTGTGTGTGTGTGTGTATTCCTTATCACATATTTATTTGCAAGAGTATTATAAAACAGTCAATGTCACACTATCACTATTGCTGGCTCAGCAATTCCTCTTCCTGGTTGTGGCATGCAGCTCTGATGGTGCTTTCACTTTTCCTTTAGCAAGAATATACGGTGCAATGGACATTTAAAAAAAAAAGAAAAAAGACAAATCTAAAACTGAATTTTTAGTCCTTGTTATCAAGACATCTTGCATGCCAGCTTTTGGATAGCTGGACACACTGTGTAAATCACTCAATGACAGAATTTTTCATCAGCTGTTTATTTTAGATTGCATATAAAATTCCTTATCTGTGAGTTTCTTGGTCAGTTAAGACTTTTTGACTCATACAAACTCATACATAAAACAGGAGAAAGGGTGACAAAGTAGAAAGGAGTAGAAAAAACTGCACTTGGTAAATGTGAAAATGCACTTGGACACAAATACTGGTTTCATGATGGAGACCTGTATTCCCTTGGTTTAATGAATTACATAGGACTTGGGGTATTTGGAGTTGACAGAAAGGCTAAATCTAAAATGTTTACATTTACAGACCGTAAGTTGGCTTGGCAGCCTTATCAAATGATTAAGGCAAAACAAAAACCAAAAATTCTAAATCCTGATAATGGAGCCATGACCTTTTTGAGGCTTAAATCTGTGATCCAGGATGCATTCATGTCCTACCTGGGACTCATTCTAACATCCTTGGTCCTCAACCAGTTTTTATTTTTGGAATGACTTCTTCTGACTTCTTATCAGCATCAGATGATTTAACCACAGATTAATAATGGTCATGTGACCTCAGCTGATGTGTCTCTCATCAGAAGACAGAGGAATGACTTATTCAAACATCGAACGTAAACACTAAGTTTGAAAAACATCTGTAGATCATTTCTTCATCTTGTCTGAGATAGGCTCCACCAGCTTGTTGTGCACGTACATCATCCCTGATAATAAAAAAAAGAAAATGTTATGTTCTGTTTATGTTTAAACAGAGATGGTTTATGATGGTTAGATATATGTAGGTTTTCCCTTTACCTTTGAAGTACTTGACAGTTTTGACCCGCAGCTCCAGTGTTGCATCTTCATCACAGACAAAAACTGTCTGTGGATGCTGCTGGAAGGCAGACACCGTCCACATGTGATTGACGCCTTCTTCTATGGCTTTGTACAGAGCAAAAGCCTTGTGTGCTCCGGTGATCAGAATCATGACCTGAGGAAAATATTTAATTTAAAACATCAACAACACAAGTAATTTTTGAAAAAATAATACATATTAAAAAAATGGTGTCTGACCTCTTTAGCATCCATGACAGTGCCCACTCCCACAGTCAAAGCCATGGTGGGCACCTTAGAGAGATCGCCATCAAAGAATCGAGCATTGGCCATAATCGTGTCCTTTGCCAGGGTCTTAACCCTGGTCCTGGAAACCAAGCTTGAACCAGGCTCGTTAAAGGCAATATGGCCATCAGGTCCAATACCTAACACAGGACAGACAAAGTAGTGTCAGTTTTACCCCACAGAGGAATAATTATTAAATTACTTTATCAACAGTAAATGCTCCGTCAGCCCTGTGAACTCCTGACCTCCAACAAACAGCTCGATTCCTCCTGCAGCACTAATCTTCTCCTCAAATGCATTGCACTCTTTTACCAGGTCAGCAGCGTTGCCATCCAGGATGTGGGTGTTTTCTGGGACAATATCTATGTGCTTGAAGAAGTTATTCCACATGAAGGAGTGGAAACTCTCTGGGTGATCCCTGGGTAGTCCTGGACATCGTATACAAGATGTGATAAGAAGTCACTGGTGTAAGTATATTTTGAGCCTTAAGTATCATCATTGTCATTCAGTATCATTGGGAAATATGTAATGTATTTGCAAGAAATACCTGTGTTCCCTAGAGTATGTTTTATGCACAACTTTATTCAAGAGAAACACCAACAGTGGGTCATAATTTAAACTGGTTTGTGCCAGATTAGCTACATTAGCTTTAACTGGCACTAAATGGAAATAGTGGTAGAACAACTCTCTCGACATTGTCTGTATTGTTGTTATTGAGACGGGTAAACGATTGTGCATTACTGCCCCCTGTTGGTGTTTCTGCCAAACAAAAGTCGCGTAAGAAAAAGCGTGAAACCTTTAAAACCTTTCCTGAAGAAAGTCGGCTGACATCTTACCTACATATTCATCCATGTTGAAAGTCTTTACATACTTGAATGAAAGTTCTCCATTCTTGCAGTACTCGATCAGTTTCTTGTAACAACCCAAAGGCGTGCTGCCTGAAGGGAATACAGCCGAGAGTTAACAGGTAAGCACAGATACAAAGTACAACTACATTTGACCACAGAGATAAAGAACAAGATCTGATCAGTTGTAGAAAAAAACAGTTTGATTGTTACAACACTAGATTGAAACTAAGATAAATAAACAAAGCAAATTAAAATTACTAATAGATTCTAGTTTGTTTATTTTATGCAGTTTATGAAGTTCCCTTTGTTCCCAAACAAGTACAAGCATGTGTAGTAGGTGATCCTGCCAAGAACACTGAATGTAGCAGATATGTGCAGTGAGTCACTGCAATTGAAAATAGAATTTACAATGCACAAAATATAATAAAAATACATCACACCTACTGATTAATTAACCACAAAAGAAAATTAAAATATATAGAATTCCTTTACTTTACAACAGAAATATTCACCCAAAGAAAAGACCCATATATCTTCTCTATCATATTACACTTATAAATGTAAACCAATGAAAAATGTGATTATTTGAACAACTGCACTTATATGAAATATGAAAGAAATCTTAAATCATCTCCCTGAAATGCCCTTGTGTTCTACTCGATGTCGAAGTACCGCCGATTGAGGAATACTCCTTTAGATCTTTTTTTTTTTTTACACAGTACTCACCTGTCGGCAGACCCAGAGTGAAGTATTTTTCTGGACCAGGCTGAAAGAGTAAGATCCTATTTCTGATGTACTTTGCAGCCCACTCACTCGCCTGGTCGTAGTCGTTAAGAATGATCAGCTTCATTTTTCTACCGCTAAAAACACAAAAACACCACAAAATGAACAAACGAACGTTGATGCTTTTATGAAACTGCCCGTGCCAGGAAGTGTCGTTAATCAACAGACTTTAGACTCATGCAGTGAAGTGTATCATCAGCAACAATGGAGAAACAACCACGGGTTCAGTTCAAAAGTGAAAGGCTGAGTCAATCAGCTTTGACAAAAAGACTGAAGCCAAATAATCATTACCGTTGCGCCGGTTTTAATGTTCCGATGAGAAACAAAGAATAAGTCCAATGGACCTCAGCAGCTGTGTACTTACTGTGCCTGTTTGTGTTGCTTTTCTTTCCCACAGAGCACAGACAGGATCTGGATGGATCATGTGATTTCTTGAAGTTGGATGGAAACAGCGCCCCACCGCGGCAGAGAAGCTAAGGTGATAAAATTAGACGATTATTTCCAGCAGCAGTGTAAAGACAAATGGAAAGAAGGCGTTACACAGCAAATACTTATAAGTAAGTCAGTACAAAAATAAATACACAAGGGCAACACACAATTAAAAAGTAACACGAGTTCAACAAAATGACCAGACTGAGACTAATAAAGTTAAATTATGAGAATTGAATCGTAAACATATGATAATAAAGTGTTGCGAATAAAAGTCAAATTAAATTTAATAAAGTCTTTATGTGAGAATAGACTTAGAAAAGTAAAGTCGGCAATTTAACTTTAAAGAGAGGAGAACCCAACGTTAACTATAGATTGTTAGATTGGAAACACAGATAATCTGGATGAAGTTACATTTAATGTTGGTTTCAAGAGAAAAATTATTTTATTTTTCATCTTCCGGAAAACAAGGACATTTCAAAGTTTGTAAGAAACTGCTTCAAATATCTCAACCAGTCCGCAGTCAGTTCAAAGTGGTATAACGGGTGAGACCAGTGTGTTGTGACGTTAAAATATGTAGGTTACTGTACTGTTCACGTAAACAACAGCAACGTGTTGATCTTAATATAGTGTTAGTTTTTTATTGTGAATTGTTGTTTTTTTTTCAATCAACATGCAGATGTAAAAATGTTCCAGTATGAACCAGACAATATTTATTTACCACGACTCACCACGAGTTTATTTACTCACGGGGTTCTCATGGACATTCTTAAAACCTCGACTGAAATGTTTACTCAGGAAATAAACTGTACCTGTGGGTTTGGATAACTTTATTAAAATCATATTGTGACACAGACCAGGACACGTACAGACCACACAACAGAAATAAATACCATCATGTGTACAGCGCTCATTGTCAAACAGGCTTATTGCAGCTGACTTTTAATTTATGTCATCCAAAAAAAGAGGAGGGCATGCTGTGTCATCAGACAGAGATACCTTCAGGAGCTGGGTGTAGTGTGCAAATTTACCCTGCCTATGTTTGACTATTGAGTGCAAATGTCGAAAAACACTTTGCCCGCAGTGATATAAGCCCCAGGCTGCATCCCAATCTGAAGCAACAAGTTCCCCTTAAGCTTAGCTCAGAGCGGCGTGAGGCTGTTTTAATCTAGGTCCATGTCAGGCTTGTTTTCTGTTGTTTCTGACTTGGGGTTGCTCGTGCTTTCAGTTGACGCTTTCTCTGCCTTTTCATCCTGGGGTTTCTCCTTTTCGTTGACGGGGCCGTTCTGCTCTGCAGGCGTCTCCTCCTTGGGTACCTCCACCTTGGGTTTGGGCTTGGTCACGATGGGGTTACATGCAGAGAAGAGTTCCTGAGAAAATGAACAGAGAAAATCATCACGACATCCTGATTGTCATCGAACACAAATCCATGTTCTCAGTTTAAGTCTTTGAGTTAAAGGATTGCAAGTGCAATAAAAGCAAAACATAATCTCAGAAACAGCTGAAATAGTTCAACTTTTAATGTCCTTGAAACTGTTATTTATAGCCAAGACAAGTTAAATGACAGATGAGAGGAAAGTAACTTAGCAGACCACAAGTAGTAAAAATTGACTTTTATAAATGCATAGGCTCTTAGAACACCGACTACATGTTTCAATATTTCCGTTCCTCTTCCCCCCACACAACACTCACCTTTGTTTTTGCTTTAATGTCTTTGACTTTGACAGTAGGATCCACCGTCAAGCTCTGTTTGCTCTGCTGGTTCATGGAGCTGTTCATCCACATCATTGTTTCACTGGTCAGTTTGTCCACTTTGCCGACATCAGCCTCATCTAAATGGTCATACTGCTCCTCCTGCCAAGGACGAGGATGAAGTGACATTAATCATCACCTCGTGCGTCATTACATCACAACATCACTCCCTTTAGCAGCCTTTTAGTTGTAATTTAAAGGATACAAACTGTACAGACTTTAAAAATGTGCCTTTTGGAAAGGTTCACTACCTTCGTTTTGTACGCTTCCACAAACTTCATGTACTGCTGGATCTGTTTGCCTAACTCCTCGAAGGCTTTGGGTCGTTCTTCAGCCTCTGCGTATCTTTCTTGGATTGGCTGCCCGAGTTTCTGTAGAGCAGGAGACATGTGTGATGCATATATCCCAGCATGGACTGGGAATGACAGCTGTTGTTTCAGTGACATTTACCTTTAATTCACCCAGTTTGTCAATGTACACCTGTTTGGGTTGGTCCTCACCCTCTTCATACAGCCAGTTTTCAGTGTCCTCCAGTTTTAGGGACAAAGCATCTCTGTCCTACAATTGAAAGAAAATGATAAAAATTACACATTCTATTGAGCAGATGTTTTCATCACAATTCTTTATTTATAGCACAGATGTGAGTTTACGTACCGTTTCACTGACGAACTTTTCCAGCCTCCCGTGCAGTTTGTCCCTCATGTCATACACATACTCTTCTACATAATTCTTGGCATCGTTCCTCTCTTTCTCCAGCTTGTCCTGCATGATCATCTTCCCCTGAGGTGATACCAAACCAATAAAAGTCAACTGTAAATTCTTAAAAATAGAGTGAGCCGTTAAATACGGAGGAGTTGCTGATGTGCCTTTGTGATAAAAGGCTCAGTTACCTCATTTTCGACAAAAAGATTCAGCATGTCGTCTGCCAGCTGCCACTGTGGACTGTTTTCAATCGGAAGTTCCAGCACCTTTGTTTTGACTTTGGGCTTCTTGGCTTGTGGAGGTTGGTCAGACTTCTTCTCTCCTTTAGCTTCCTCTGTGTTAGTCTAAAAATGAATGAGAATAAATGGGGTAAAGTAACTCTTGATGGACACTCAGCTTATCTGAAGTGAACTGAAGTGAACAAAAAAACGTTTTTTTTATTGCCAATAGTTTTAGTTATCAGCCTCTCATTCCCTTTCCGTTGGTAGTACTGATTTGAAAGATTTGGTCTAATACAAGTAGCATTTTAATTCATAGAAAAAGCCAAGTACCGCACCTCCATCTCTTCTGGTGTTTTCTCCTCTGCTTCTTTGGGACCATCACCCTGTCCTTTCTGTTCCTCCTGATCGGTTTGCATCTTGTTCTGTGGGGAACACACACATAAAACATGTTTTTTGTAGACAACATACTTGTCTTTAATGTCAAAGATGAATTTATGATCACTGAATCAAGCACACGTGTGTCTTAGGTACCTCTCCTTCTTTGTCCCCAGCCTGTTCAGTTTCCATTGGTTCTTCGTTCTCATCGCACTTCTGCACTTCAACCAGGGAAGCACTGGATACGCTGAAGATGCCGTGGATGTTCACTCGCACTTTAACCTTCACCTTGGAGCTCTCACCAGATGCCTGCGGGACAACTTTCTGGATCAAAAACTGACCTGGAAACCAGGAGAAAAGGAAGAGATACGCAGATATGAACAAAGTTGACATTTGACAGGTAAGAAAATCAACATAGTTGGAATGTTTTTGTTAGGAGGAGATACATACCAATAGTGGGATCAGGGTAGGGCAGCTCTTTTGGAGTGTTATAGTAGGCCTCCAAAGAAAATGGTTCCTTTCGGAAGAAAGTCATCACTTTGGAAAAAGGTGCTGGGTGATTCTTGGGAAAAACCTCACAATCACTGCAAAAAAAATGACGTGGTGGCAATTAGTAGGGAGCTTTAAAATAATATTTAAAGACTGTGGGGGGGAAAAATATGTTTGTTTTTTTTACGTTAGGCCTTCCTCTGCAGTAGAATGCCACTTCAAGGAGATGGGGTAAGGGACAACCTCTGTGATGGAGAACTCACGTACTTTGAAGGCAGGGGACAGAATTGCACACTAAAAAGACAAAACCAGTATTTCAGTGAGTATTGTAGAGAAGGAGGAGCTGGTGAGCTCGAAAAAAGGAAGTAAGACATAGACCTGCAGGGCACATCCTCTGGCAACAGCTTCATCAGCATTTAGTGTAGTGCTTAGTTCCTTTCCAAAGAATTTGCTGATTCTCTCT
>NC_024321.1:15398762-15403203 GCF_000523025.1 Cynoglossus semilaevis
GCATAAATGTCTTCCTTCTTCAGTTCTGACAGAAACATACGTGTTTTAGATTATCATACAACGTTGTACTCATGCCAACATTTAGTCCTCTAAACTAGGATAAAAGAATAGAAGTGCTGGACAACTGAAGTGAAGTAAACCACAGCCTGAATACTCACTGGCCTGTTCCAAGAGACTCTGCAGAGGAGGTTCAACTCGGGCCAAAATATCAACACACATCTCTTCAAACTGACCCCTAGTGCAGGAGAATTGAGACACGTTTCAAACCTTTAGTTAATAGTAATACAACCTAATGTAGATGCACAGATCTTCTCAGACCCACCTATTCATACGTCCAGAGACGTCAACGTCATTCATGAAGCACTCGACATTCAGCGGCAGGTCGGAGGAGTTGGCGCTCATGAGTTTTTTCAGTTTTTCACACTCCTGGTAGAGCCGGACCACAGCCCTGGCCTTTGTTTTCACATCCAGCGTGTACTTCTTGCCAAATTCCTCACAGAAATGGTTGACCAGCACTTCATCAAAGTCCTTTCCTCCCAATTCTGGGTCACAGGCTGTAGCAAGGACCTTAAAAAAAAACCCAAAAAACATGAAAAGGTCAAATGGACACAAGTTGAAAGCCTTTCGCTACAGGAAAAAGACATTTATAGCCATTAGTGAGACTGGATATGCTCCATCTATTTTTCTGGAGTTACTCTGCATAATTAAAAGTCATCACCCCTGAGTTCTGACTGTAACCTTGTCTAAAACTTCAGTGAATCGTTTGCATAGTGGTTGTTAAACCACTTCCAAAATTATTTGTTAGCAAAACCTCAAGAACAAGAATCCCACACTGCCAGTAGAGGGCGCCTAAGTACCAGTGGTAAAGAAACTATAGTTTAAGAATCACTGACCTAAAAAAGATTAACCACGAATGTAGTCGCAGTTTCGTTTGTGTTGTTTAATTCCAGGTTAAGTTACAAGACATCCAAGAGTCTATTTAACAGGTCACACTCACCTTGAGTTTGCCCTTGTTAAAGGCACAAACTGATGTCTGGTATCCAGAGTGACCAAGGTCCACAAACACCACATTTCTGGGCTTCTCCTCTGGAGCAGGGAGATCCTGTTTATAGATCCCATATGCCAATGTAACTGCAGAGGGAAGCAGATGAAATATTAAAGAAGAACAAAATTTTTATCATCATTGCAAAACATGGTAGTGCTAACATGTCTAGGTGCCCAAATATATTGGAATTAGTTTGTAGTAAACATGTCCTGGAATGATAGCACAGAGAAGCTGTTCCATCTGTACAGTGGCCACTAACGTGATCCTCCTTCCCAATAAGGCCCAGTACAAACCTGCAGCTGTTTCATTCATGAGCCTTAAGCAGTTAAGTCCAGCAATCTGAGCAGCATCTACCACTGATCTCCTCTCAGCATCAGTGTAGTAGCAGGGAACCTGGTTACAACAGAGAGACCGTTTCAAATGTATCACTTGGGGGGCGGGGGGCTGCAATCCAGTTTCAAACTTTGTTGATGTCAGAACAAAAACCAAAGTAAAGCAGCACTTGAATACTTACAGAGATGACACAGTCAGCCACAGGTTTTTTCAGTGCACTCTCGGCCGTCTCTTTCAGCTTGGTTAGCAGCATGGCCGTGACCTGTTCAATGCTGAACACCTTTTCCTCCTCCATGTACATCACCTTCAGTAACAGACATGTTTTCACACCAGTTAGTAAATGTTGTAGAAGTTTCTTCATTCTTGTTCACCTGCTGCATCCTATGAAAATGTATTAAGAGTCTTGACGGTTCCCCTCTCACCTTGATGCCCGTTGTTCCTGTGGGCATTTGTACAATGTCGTACACCAAGTTGTTTTTGAGGCGTTGCACGAAGGGATCTGAAAAGGCCCTGCCATGAAACCTCTTGAAACCTTGGACTGTGTTTTTGGAGTTTGTGACAACCTGTTAGAAGGTAGAAGAAATTGATAAGGTGATTGATTAGGTGATACACATGCATAAGCAAGTGTGTACTGCCAAAGTTGTTTTGTACGGTAACTATACTGAGGAATGAAAAACAAAAGCAGCATTCTCTCTTTTAATTTGTCAGTTCACCACTTTAAAAAAAAACAAACCTGGCTTTTTGCAGCTGCACCTATAGAACGATTCCGTGGTCCAAAGGAAACACATGCTCTGAAAATAGAGAAAAACATAAAAGAGCTGATATTTTGACAGTCAATTCTACTCCACACAACTGTTCTACTGTGCATGTGACTCTAACCAGCCCAGTTTTTGTAGGTTTGCACCATTCAATCAGATGTTCATGTGATTTAGTCAAACTACAAGCAATGCATATGTTTATCCTCCATTACTTAGACAATTTGACAACACCATGGCTTAAAATTGCTTTCAGTACCTGTAAAATTGTTTATTTTCAATATTTTTATTTTTTGCAAATTAAATATTAACATGAGGTGGTCAAGTCAAGTCACTGGAACCTCATAAACATCCTTATAAAAGTCAGTGGGGCATTAACTGCAACCTCAAGAAAAGAACATGTGTAGTGGCCTAGAGAAAATTTGATTTTTATTTAAATGACTATTAAGGCAAACTATAAAATTAATTATATGTAAATTTCAAGTGGATCTGGCTGTTGGAGGGTAAGGCATGAACAACAAAGGAAGCTGTTGTTCACATACAGTAGTAATAAAGGCAACTGTAGCAGAGAAGGACTTTGTCTTTCGCCAGGAAAATATGGATATGATATGAATTACACGTAGATGTGTTGTGCAAGACATGAAACCCTGGTCACTTCTGAACTGTTCCAAGTACTGTATACATAAAGCAAACGTCCATCAGGCAGGGCATCTGAAAATAAAACTATGACACATAATCAGATGTGTCATTATCCACTGTAATGATCCCTGACAAGAGGACCTGTCAGAGGGGATTATTGTTCTTAGGGTAACAAAGGGCAAAAACAATAATTTACAGAAACTATTTACTTTGTAAATTAAATGTGTAAGTTCTCGCCACACCCATGTGCACAGCACATTTTGCGGCAATTTTTTTTTTTTTTTTTTTTAGAATTTTCTTATGGTGGGTCATAATGACACAGTGAGGCTGCTGTTTTAGAATGTCAGGTGCAGTAAGTGCGGTCATCCTACCGTGGTGTTGCTTTGTGTTGGTCAAATTCACGAGATTTAACCATGGAAGTTTACCTCATTAGTACATGTGTAATTTTCATTGATTACTCTGTTGCCTTTGTGTACGATTGATGTGTTAACGGAGCAGAACAGCACTGCTACGACGTTACTGACAACCAGGTCCCGGCCTCCTCCCGTTATGCGCTCATCACGTCACACCAGCGAACAAAAACCTCCAATTCGCCGAAGTAACGACTATTACAATGTGTGAATGAACGCAACGATGTGACTATATTGAAATGATCGAAGATTAACTTGAACCTCCGAGGTGAATGTATTATTTATTTGCAATTACAGCGGCTTACCATCAGTTACAGTTAGCTTTAGCCATCACATGCCGCTTCCTGGTGTAACAGAAACCCGTGAGCCTGCTAAGTAGCCACATTAGCTTCAATGAGAATTAAAAGATACCCATTCTAACATCAGTATTGACACAAATAGGGGATTATTATTGATGTCAGTCATTACCACAGTCGTACTTACGGTGTGCACCGGTCGCTGTACTCGTTAGCGACGGTTTCAATTCCTCCGGCTCTGGCTACCGCTACATAGCAGTTCATGAACCCGACGTCAAAGCCGACAACTGACATCTTCACAGCGGCTGAATGAGTGGTGATCAGTAGGTGAGAGATTCAGCTCAGTGCTAAAAGAGGGAAAAAACAGAATACAGCGGGGGAGGCAACAATGGACTTTAGTCAACGAACAGTAAGCCAGCCTTGTTCTTGTTCCATCAAAGTGAGTAGCAGCGTGCTCTCAGCTACACCGGCTGATGACTGAGACAAGCGTTCAGGAATTTTCTCTGTCCAGCAACCAATAGAACGCTACTGCAGAGACGCCGAGGCGCCACCTAGTGTTAGATGTAGTACTGCAGTTGATTATACAAACGTATTTTTGTCTCCCGTTCATGTCTATGGCTTCATAAGAACTAATTCTAAAAATTCAAAGAATTGTTTTTATATATATATATATTAATTTTTTGTCAAGCCTAGTTTTTAAAGATACATACTTTGACTGTTAGAGTTCAATGTTCCTATCACAGTAAACAGAACTATATTTCTAAGGTGCGATAACATAAGGAAAAACATGTAACAAAAGAAAGAAAACTAGAAGTGTAGTTATTTGAAATGACAGAAGAGGACAGGTTTTGGATGTTTGAACTAATAATTTTTGTTCTTAGTTTGGTTTAATAATTAATTACATGCTCTGATGTGTTGTTATCCTGTTCTTTGAGAGGAAAAAACTCACTGTTGCTCCAGCCA
>NC_024321.1:15403303-15453705 GCF_000523025.1 Cynoglossus semilaevis
GTAGTTATTTGAAATGACAGAAGAGGAGAGGTTTTGGATGTTTGAACTAATCATTTTTGTTCTTAGTTTGGTTTAATAGTTAATTACATGCTCTGATGTGTTGTTGTCCTGTTCTTTGAGGGGAAAAAACTCACTGTTGCTCCAGCCACAGCAGATGCGTGAATTTTTAATGTATAAATTTGCTTGAGAATGATAACCAAATATCACCGAAACCAGTGCAATTCCTTTAATCCTTAAACATCCATCTCTCTTTCAAAAGAGAGTTGGAACGAGTATTCTTACTTTGATGACCAGCCATCAAAGTACTTATTATATTTAGAAAATCGCAAAGGAGTACCATTTATTTTTCCCACACTTTTAGAAAATATTCATAAAAAATCATGATGATCAGAGCAAAATACATTTTGTTAAAGATGTTGAGACTAGTGACCATTGCTCAGGGTATTTTATATTCTCAACTCAAAAATACTGAGCACAACTGACAATACTTACAATAACGACATTTAGACATGTGAATGAAACAAATACAAATATTTCATAAATATTTTTCATTTTTATTAACAGAGTTTTGAACTGAACAGCTTTCTTAGGTGACTGTGGAGTTTATTCGTCATTCTCGTAGTCTGCAAGATTCTTCTTTTTGTTCTTTTCATGGATAAAGTTGCCCCAGTAGTATGTCAGGAGAACGGCCATCATGGCTGTAAAAAAAAAAAAAAAAAAGATCACAAGGCCAGTTTGGATTATTTGGAACAGTTTTTGCTTCAACATGTATACAAGAACTGGGAGATTACAAGTCTGTCGAGAAAAGTAAGGGTTACTTTTGTCAACAGACTTGTAATCTTCCAGTTGGTTTTGTAAACAAGTCCATGTGAATTAATAATGAGAAACTTCACTAGATTTAGCTCTTCTCATCAATTGTGGAAATAACTACTCCATGTTAAGAAAAAAACCACCAAAGCAACAATAACGCACAACTGGTACACTACCATGAGCTGAGTAGTATAGGTTACATATAAACCATGTAACTCTCAAATGTTGTTATACTATAAACAGGGACTGGGACTTACGGGGGCCAATTTTGAAGACAGAGGATCTAAACCGTCTCCAAACATTGGGGAGTCCTTTGGAAAAGTAGTGGGGGAAAGCCCTCTGTTCAAACGGTGAGATGCTGTATGTTATAACATGTCTGACCTTGGCCAGGTCACCAAAGTGTAAGCCCATGTTTGCAGCCGAGTTGATCTGGAATGACTGTAACAATAACATGTATTAAAACAAAGAAGGCAAACGTAATATAATGTAAATAATTGACCTTTCGGCTAGACTTCTAAGAACAAGACAATTGTTTATTAATACTTTGTTACATATGCCATTAACACATTGAACAGGCAAATTGCGTCAGCTGTAACATAGTTGTGAAATAACGCACACAATAACTACAAGAAGAAACGCTGTTTCCTACGTGTTAGCATCACATGCTAACCGCCCTGGGTTAACAGTCGTATATATTAATTTGGAACCATTTATCTAGGGACTAGTGAATACGTACATTTTTTATTAATAGACGATGTTTTTTAGATGATGTAACACGATTCGACGCACAAAACTGTGTAAACCAACTGTGACATTGAAACTCACCGTGATACGCCTCAGCAGCGATTTCTTCTAACTTCCGGATGTCCTTAACTCTTATCCATACTTGGGTTGTCCACATATGCTATCGCCCTCTGTCGCCCAGGAGGGTAATGCCACTAATGGCCTTGGTTTAATGCTGGTTGTTTTTATAAATCTAGAATAATTATCACAGTCGTTAATGAAAAGAAAATTAAGACGTTAACATTGAAATAATGCATCCAAAATCTAAGAAGTACAAAGTGTAATGTACAATCAAACTAAACCCATTTTTGGCTTTGACCCTTCACATCAAAGGAATCCTGAGCTAACTCCATACATCAAACATTATGGATAGTACTTGAATCTAAAGTGTCATAAGGCTGTAATGGAGAAGACTAAGGGGGTGAAAAATCAGGTTTGTCAACTGTAGATAAATTTAAAAATATGTCAATGTTTTATGTGATACTTTTGGATTGTCTTCAACTGTGACTCTAACAAAATGTTAAATTTAAACATTAAGTTATTTTATGACCTTAGGTAACTGAAACCCTCCCACTGTTATTAAACATCATACAGTTTACATTAACTGAAAATCATTTTGGGACCGTTTTAACATTGATACCCTAACCTGACAGGAACTAACTCTAGTTTATTGTTTCCTGTTTCAAACAGCTGTGACCTATGTAACAGCCTGTTGAGTCATCAGTTTTTAATTGATCCTTAACAGCAGTGACTGATCATTCTAAATGTATATTCTGTAACATTGGCAAGTTACTAAGAACTATAATGCAGTATCACTGGGACATACAGTGCCTACACTTTGAAACTAAACTTTCATTGGTGGCAAATCGTACATAAAAATTAAGTACATTTTATCTATGCAAATACATTTCTTTCAATGTCTAATAATTTACCAACCAAATAATAATTGGGAATCTTAATAGACCAAGTAATGCAAAAACATTTTTTGAAGTGAGCATTTCAGCCAGATGTATGCAGACAAACAATATTTATGCCTGCTATTTTTATTTTTCCAACTTGTCAGGATATTATTACCTATTTACATTGTCTTGAATATCTCTAAACTGAACACAGACACAGTGAATTCATTCAGTTTGTATAAATAGTCATGGAATGCAGGTATTCACATTTGGCCAGTACAAAGTCAGATGTATGCAGTCACTCGGTAACCAGAAGTAATAAATACACATTGAAACCTTGACAACTTTCATTCCGGACAATTTGAAGACAGGAGTGTTCAGACAGTTGACAGTCTGTAATCCCCATGGATAAAACGATATGTAAAAGGTTTGCTTATGTATACTAACCGCTTCCTTTTCTTTCATTCACAACCAGGTTTACTTAAAACTTGACATTTGTGCTAAATGGAAGAACAGACCCATCCACCCAAAATAAATTAACAAAACGTAACTTAAAAAAATCATAATCATACATTTCTTTTTCTTCAAATGTGCCAGACGTGATGCCATTATGCAAACAGCATCTTGAACAAGAGGATGCACTTCCACCCCGTCTTGTTCTGCCTTAATGAAATGAAAACAAACTTCACCTTTCCATATTTTTTGTTAGGATAAAACACACCCGGTCTAGCTCATGCACGGCATTTTATAAATAATGAAATCACTGAGGCCTGTCAGATTTTTTGATATTTGGAGGATGCACTCTTGAGGTAGAGTTCACTTGTGACAACTGTTGGAAGGCTTTTGTGGTGCTGATCTATTTAGCCTTTAAATAAAGGATAAAGGCACGAGCACATCTTGGGAGGAAACTTAGCGACATGTGCACCTGGTCGCAACCATGTCCTCAAACTCTTTGTAGACGTAAGACCCGTCCTCTTCGAAGATCATGACGCTCAGGGGGCTGTAGTGTGAGGGAACACACGATGGCTGAGGCACAGAGGAGTCCAACTTCTCGTAGATGATATTTTGCACCATGGTGTGGACAGGAGAACCGTAGATGAATCCCAGGGTCTTTGGGCAGATGCCTCTGCAGTATCGAGGGTTGTACTTTGGAGGGAAAACAATCCAGTGATCCAGTTTCAGTTGGCTGAAGCACACTCTGAAATCATACAGAGCGCAGTCTTTGGTTGGGAACTCAGAAGGTGAGCGTAGGTCTGGCAGGTGGACGTCAAAGCTCCTGTCGCCTCTTTTGCTCTTCAGAGCGTGTCTCTTCCATCTCCTCTTGTGCCTAAACTTCTGCTCTGGTCTGAACATGATCTGCTTGTGAAAAGACTCAGCTGCGGCACTTGCTCCTGGTTTTTCACTGGCCAATGGTCTTTGAGTGGTTTTGCTGGTGTCCTTCAGATAAAGCAGCAGAGGAGGAGGTTTTAAGGTGACCTCCTTGACTACACGTTTGTCTGGGCAGGTGACGTTGACCAGCAGTTGTATATTCTTCTTCTGAAACTTAAGGAGTGGCTTGACAACCGAGGTGATGTCAACCTCCACCCAGTTCTTCCTGTTCCTCCTGTCGGCTGTAAAGTTCACAGCCTGTTGGATGACAGGACATAGATGACACTGGTTCAGCTGCTCTTGTTCCCTCACACTCATGTAGCAGATCGTGTTCAGAGGTGCCGCGTGGCCATCGTCCAAATGGTAGAGCAGAGCCGACTTCAAAAGCTGCTCCCTTCTTCTCACTTGATCGAGGCTGAACGAAAGATCTTGCATATAACTCACTGGAGAATACATAAAACAAAGGCAAGACAGAACAGCATGTTATTGTCATAAAAACAATGTGCCTCATTCACTAATGTGTCCAGCATTGAGCCTCTGGATGTAAGAATGAGACAATCCTATTCTGATATTAGAATAATACCAGGCCTGTTTTTATCTACAAGCACATGTCTGACGTACTGTTGAAAAGGGGGGGGAGAATACTAACAATAGTAGTAAAAGTTTGCAGGAAAATGCATTAATAAATAGGATACACAAATACTTTTAACAAACAACTAAATTATACTCTGATACTATTTTCTACATACTTAGTTCTGGTGGTAATAAATTATTATTATATAAAGGAAACCCAAATCAGAACTGTGTTAAGGAGGTTGCGCTGTCACTCTTTAAAGCAAAACAGCAGCAACAACAACTTTAGACTTTGCAAAGAAATGTGATCCTCCCAAAACAGGAGAAGCATATGTAAACAAAAAAAATAATTCTACTGTAGATGTCAATAAGTTTATCAGGAAGACTGATAAATAAACATCTATAAACAACAGCTTTAGATCTGTAAAGAAAAAGATTACAGTCATGATCTGAGCCCCCCTCCCTCCATAAAGATGGTGTTGACGTACAGTGAAGAAGGCTCCTGTCATTTAACCCAAAGAACACCACCACCACCTGGAACATAATGCTTTAAGGATCATGTGTGACTTTTGAGCAGTAAATTTCTGTCTTCCACAATGTCAACCATCATTCAGTATGCGTGTGTATGCGTGTGTGTGTCAACTTCTGACCTTTGTCACCCTGTGCCAGACATTCATCTTTTGGCTTGATCAGTCGGACTGTGTTGTAGGTTTTATTCCCGTCCAGACTCCTCTGCACTCTGGATGACCTCTTGTAGACCTGACTCAGAAACTTTATGTACCTGTGCTCAGGTTTCATCTTCTTCTTCAGAGCTGGGCTCCACCGGGGCCCTCCGTGCTCTGACAGGGCTTTGAACAGCGGGGAGAAGATGCTGCTGTACGAGGAGCTGAGCTCGTCCAGGCTGCGCACTGTGGTAGAAGTGACCAGCTCTGGGCTGGTGTGGGTGAGCAGCAGCAGGACGACCACGGTGCCAACATGACGCAGGGCAGCTGACATTAGCACGTGTTTTTCCATGATAAACAAACGACAGCCGTGTAAACGCAGGGTGTGTGTGTGTATATATATGTGTGTGTGCACAATCCTGAGCCGAGAGCTTCAGGTCGGGAGCGGACAGGTGCGGTCGCTGATATTCGCACACAGCTGTGCGCTGATCTACACACAGCTGTGCGCAATCAGCCCCATCACCCACAGCGCACAGCCCTCTGCTGGCGTCACTGCAGCACGACACGTAACAGAGAGATAATAATGATGAACATAAACAAAACATTATTATAACTTTTAGTTCTAGGTTACTGAAAAAATACAGCTGCACAACGCTGGGGAAATACTTCTTATATGGGCAAGAGTCATTTTATTGAACATTATCTCCAGAATGGAGACACTTCTTAAATCAAAAAGTAAGTACTACTTGATTTTTTAAAAATATTTTTAAAAATATTTTTAAAATTACATCTTACAATGTAATGCCAACCAATTTCTACCATTGAGGTGTTTTAATAATCACCTCTCTATCTCGGGGATCTATGGCCTTAAAAAGGTTAGGATTCGTCGTTGCCATCTATCGGCTATAACTGTGTATTACATCTACAAACCCCCCTTTTTAGAAATTGGCTACATATTCTAAAATGAAATAAGAATGCGATGCGTTATTTGTTAATGATTCAGACTCATTCACCAGGCAACATAACGAAGAATAAATGACCAAACGCTAATTTAGAAACTGTGACAGGTACGACCGTGTTTTTATAAGCTGGTCAAAATAAGATACTGCTAAATTATAGGTAACATTTACTGGGTTATTTTTAAAAATATTTTGAGATAGTTTTGTAAAAAGAAAAAACCTAAAAGGCAGAAAAATACAAGTAAGCAAAAAAAGTACAGAGAGATTATCTGCTGGTGACTTTCATTTTCTGTTGTTACAACACAAATCCTTGCAGCTCAGCATTTTCAGCTGACGGGAAATGATCCAATACCTGTACCACATCACACTATTGTTGGGGAGGCTTTGAAGTTTGGAACGTTTGCCCTGAGGCACAAAGAACACACGTAGGAACTCTTTCTGTGCTTCACTTCCTTTTTTAATCACAGAGGGCTCCATCAGTGTAAGAGGAAGTTGGATTGAAGGATAGAGGGAGTTTAAGGACTATATTGTAGAATTTTTTAATGAGTAAAGCTTCCTTTATGTCCGGAAGAAGCTTCTCTTGCAGCAAAAAACAAAACAAAGTGCATTGTGCGGTTGTTGTTGTCCTTATGGTGTCGTTGTTGGAGTCCAACTGCGTGTGTTTTTGTCATCAGGGACTCTTGTTTAGGTCAGATGAGGACAGGAGTTTCTGGCCCGTACAAAATAACAGAAACAGAGCTTCTGGATGATAGTTTTGTTTGTCGTATCTTTGACTTAGAAAATGTTACTGTAAACTTATAGGTACAATGTGGTTTTAGACACATTGTCTGGCTCGATATTTTCAGGTGGTTACCTTTGGTCATTTTTTAACATCATAGCCAATCATAGCACTTGGACAGGTTTGTGAATACTACAATGACTTACCTACATACATACATATCTGTTTGGCATGTCATTATGATAGAAAGCTAACCATTTTAAAGTTGGAATTATTTTCTATTTGCAAAAGACGTTTTAGTGGCATTATTTCCGGGTGACTAATAAGTATAACTATTGTTTGTAATACCTTTTGGCTATACTTGATATTTTACCGACAAAGACAACTTTACTTTTACTTAATAGCCCTCTCAGGAATCATAATCATCATGCTTTCAGTTAAATGAACGTCATGCCTTCTGTACAGCTAGTTTTTAGCGTTTTATACTGAAGACAAACATTCCTGCATTATCCCATTTAAGGGCAGAGGAAAAGCAGAAATATATAGTTTTCAAAAACTTAAAAAATTAGGTTGAAGAGATTAAAGAGTTCAGTTAGGCAACCGGATGTGAAATTAAATTTTAAAAAAAGGGTTTAATTGTGATTGTAGTGCCTTTGTGTTGAACATAGTCAGCAGTTAGTCCGGTTGGTATTCTGTTTCATACAAACTGCCCCTGGCGATACTGGATGTAAAATGTGTTTACACTGGAACTGGTTTGAATGAGATCAGCTCTGTTGTGCTGAGTATGAACTAAGTGATCATTATGTGATCTTGTCTTTCAGTCCACAGACTGAACAGGGCCCCATGTTAGTTTGACTGAAGAATGCGCATCCATTAAAACCCCAAGTTCACAAAGACACTGATAAAGGACATTCCACTGCTCTGAGCACCAGCCTGTAACTGGCCCCACTCAGTACCACACTGCTTTAAAGTAGAAGTACCAAGGTGTATTCCCACACTACTTCACTCCACAACTGTAGTTTTCTGTGAGACACACGACTGAATACAAGTGTGTAATCTTGTAGCAACAGCTGCTTTTTTTTGATTGGTCAAAGTAAAGACACACACATTAACATAAGTCAATGAGTTTAATCATTGGTGAAGTTTTAATACAAGTCATTTGACCAGTGCTGATAAGACAAACAGGCGTTAAACAAAATGTATAAATATATAATTGATCACTTTTGTTAAGTACTTACAATCACATTTTATGATGGTTTCAAAGTGAACTACAGCATATTTAGAGATAAGATTCTTTTTTTCATTTTATTTTTAAGTACTCAAAGATTCCCCTGAGGGAAATTACTGTCTGCATTTAACCCGTCTGTGAAACACCCGGTGGACTGGGTGCACAGGAGCAGGGAACTGCATGTTGATAGTGCGTCGGGGGGTAGTTTTTGGTGCTGACTAGACACAATCACAGTCCAGCTTCAGGCAGGGATTCAAACCAAGATCGTCCGATGACCACTGGGCCGTGGGCTGGTCACCAGTCGTGAGCGTAATTCTTCGTCGTCGTCCTGTGTTTCTTCCCCATGTGCGGCTGAAACAGTTTACTGATGCCGGTGAATCCTTTGCTGTGGTCTCTGTCGTCCTCCCCCTCCGTCCTCTCCCTGCTCTTGCTCCGGGGCAGTCCCCCCAGAAGTGCCGTGGTCTCGGCCGACGCACCTTCACCCAGGTAGTGCAGGGCCTTCTTGCCAGCATGATCCCTCTCATTGACGCTGGCTCCATACCTCTGCACGAGCAGAGCCATGACCTCGGCCTGACCGTGCATGGCTGCGATGTGTAACGGCGTGTAACCCCCGTGGCTTTTACCGTTGATGTCAACGTAGACGCCTCTTCTCCTGGAGGTGTCCACCAGCTTGCGGATCACGCCGCAGTTACCGTCCTTGGCCGCCCAGTGGAGTGCCGTGAAGCCGGACATGAAGTCCTTCCTCTGTGCTAGTCCTGGGTCCTGCTGGAGCAAAGCGGGGATTTGACCCCACAGTCCAGCAGCACACTTGATCAGCCACTCATGGGCTAGTGGCTCCAAAGGCACTGACTCGACATACCTGACATCATCTCCAGGTTTTGTGACCAGTGCTGATAAGACAAACAGGCGTTAAACAAAATGTATAAATATATAATTGATCACTTTTGTTAAGTACTTACAATCACATTTTATGATGGTTTCAAAGTGAACTACAGCATATTTAGAGATAAGATTCTTTTTTTCATTTTATTTTTAAGTACTCAAAGATTCCCCTGAGGGAAATTACTGTCTGCATTTAACCCGTCTGTGAAACACCCGGTGGACTGGGTGCACAGGAGCAGGGAACTGCATGTTGATAGTGCGTCGGGGGGTAGTTTTTGGTGCTGACTAGACACAGTCACAGTCCAGCTTCAGGCAGGGATTCAAACCAAGATCGTCCGATGACCGCTGGGCGATCTACTCCTCACCAGTCGTGAGCGTAATTCTTCGTCGTCGTCCTGTGTTTCTTCCCCATGTGCGGCTGAAACAGTTTACTGATGCCGGTGAATCCTTTGCTGTGGTCTCTGTCGTCCTCCCCCTCCGTCCTCTCCCTGCTCTTGCTCCGGGGCAGTCCCCCCAGAAGTGCCGTGGTCTCGGCCGACGCACCTTCACCCAGGTAGTGCAGGGCCTTCTTGCCAGCATGATCCCTCTCATTGACGCTGGCTCCATACCTCTGCACGAGCAGAGCCATGACCTCGGCCTGACCGTGCATGGCTGCGATGTGTAACGGCGTGTAACCCCCGTGGCTTTTACCGTTGATGTCAATGTAGACGCCTCTTCTCCTGGAGGTGTCCACCAGCTTGCGGATCACGGCGCAGTTACCGTCCTTGGCCGCCCAGTGGAGTGCCGTGAAGCCGGACATGAAGTCCTTCCTCTGTGCTAGTCCTGGGTCCTGCTGGAGCAAAGCAGGGATTTGACCCCACAGTCCAGCAGCACACTTGACCAGCCACTCATGGGCTAGTGGCTCCAAAGGCACTGACTCGACATACCTGACATCATCTCCAGGTTTTGTGCACTTGCTTTGAGGCTTCACTTGTGAACCAACGACAGGTGGGATGGCGTCCTTGGAGCACTGACGTTCATGTGCATCCTTTTGACGCCTGGGGGAGTTCACAGGTTGCACCACAGGTGGCGCTGAGGTTTTGTGTGAGTTTTGGTTTTGTCGATGAACGTGTGGATGCAGCCCATCGTGTACAGGTGGAGGGGATTTCACCGCAACGACGGCAAACACAGCTCCAGATTTGCCCGATCTGCTCACGTGATCTCCAGAGACGTTTAGAACTTTGACGGTGCCATTTAAGTCTCTGCTTTTAGCGTCTACCTTCCTCACACACTCCACCGACGTGTGTGTGATGTTCTCAGGACATTTACTCCAGCTAACGTCTAACGGACAGCACACATTGTTATTGTTTTCGATGTCGGAATAAACCAGCCGGCTGTCCTCGTCCCTCTGTGGAGACGCGCAGGAAAAGCTGGAAGAGTGGCCGGACAAACTGTCATCCATCTGCGTCCTCTCCCGGACAAAGTCCTGGTACCTCTTCTTCACCACCACGAACTTCACCCCGTCCATCTGTTTGACCACGGCCACGCTGTTCACCAGCTTTTTGAACACGTCTCTGTTCTGCAGCTTTTCCGCGGGATCAGTGCAGTTGATGTGATTCCTGAAAGAGTGGAGCAGCTCGGAGTTTTTCACCTTTCCTCCGTGCTCCAGCAAAAAAGACAACACGGATTCCTGCGTTAAAGCCATGTTCGATCTCCGTCCTTGGTAAAAAACAAAAACAAAAAAGAAACAAACAAAAAAGTGGGTAAATATGACAGACTGGAGGTGAGAGCTTCAGATGAAACCTCGGAGACAATCCGCGCCCCTCTCCTCTGTCCTTCAACAACCTGCTGCTTCCGGCGCCCACAAAATCCAGCCGTTCATCACCGCCCTCCCCGTTAGACACTGGCTGCAGGGAAGCTCAGCTCCAGGGGCGAACCGAGCATATTTGGCGCCCTGGTCAAACAGCCCCCACAATGCCCCTCCCATTCCCACTTTCTGATTTATTTAAAAAAAAAAACACTTTTACTTATTAGTGCACTAAGGACATACACAATCTTTTTTTTTTTTTAGAAAACTTGCAAACTTTAATATCAATTATAATAGACTTTTGGGCAGTCTGTGGCCTAGTGATTAAATGACAGGATTAAAAATTGACATAAACTCATTTGGGGAGTTTAACACATTTTTGTGCTTTACTGCTGGGATTGTGTCCAACAACCCTAGAAAGGATTTAGCCGGTATGGGCAGACTTTTTGTGTGAGCGTGAGGCGTCTTGAACTTTGACACTTGCATAACGTTAATGGGACACAGACGTTGTTTTCTTGTTTTTGAAGTGAGAGAAGGTTTTTTGATGAAGATATAAAACTGACTTTATTGTCCCCAAATAACTGCATGTTGCATGTAATCCAAAGGCAGAATATACTATAATTTAGGCCACATATATGTATAAAATACTTTAATAAAATATTTGATTGAAAAAAAACTTAAGAGGGGTTTTTAAATCAAAATATCAAAACAACCAGAGAACTAAAAAAAAAAAGAAAAAGGTTATGAAAGTACTTGCTGAAAAGACAGACAAAAAATATCCATGTCCAAATACAAAAAACACATTCCACCGTGCAGCAAATGCAGGTAGAATGACCCCAAGAATAAAGAAAGTTTAGGAGAAAAATTATTTTACAAAAAATTACATTTTTACACATTTTTTTTATTGGAAGAGCTAGTGTTGTGGCAAGTAGTTAGTGGTCGAAGTACATACTTTGTACTTTGTACTCCCTGTGCTTTGAAAGTGTCCTGCAGGTGTCCATTTGTTGGACCACTTCCTACACACCTCAGCCTGTAGGTTGATATGATCGTACATTAAACTCTGATTGTTTAAAATAAGGCTGAGGATTCTGCCCGGAGGCTGCAGTTTCAGCCTCCAACAAAGAGGGGGTGTTGCCTCCAAGTGGCCACATTGAGAGCGGAGTGAGATCGGACACAGCAGTAAGTACGACCACATTTACTGAACGAACGGATGCACTGTCACCGTCACAGACAGGGGGGCGAGATCCTCTGTCGTATAGACGGTCAGGTGTTCTGGTGCTGGTACTGATGGTGATGGTACTGATGGTGCTGATGGCGATGATGGTATGTGCAGTGTATGTGTGGGTAATGTTGCAGCGGCGCTGCGGTGCTGAGAAAACCGATCACATTTAATGAAGGCGAACGTTTTGTCTTTGTGCACTGACGCACTTGACAGAGCGGCTCGGTGTAGCTGCTGAACGAAAAGGCGCACTTCAGCATCCGACCACGTACGCACGCTGTGCAACACGACGCCTGTGCGTCAGCACTCGTCTGTTGTTTACCAGGTTAGCCGCTGTGACAGGTGTGCTGGGTTAACGAGGCCACCCAGTGTAGGACAGGCGGCCTCAGAAGCTCAGTTAAGAGGATAAACATAAGCAGAAGTCTCTTAGCTATAGAGTCATATCCGTGTTTTTACCATTTACCCAAGTCGTGAATAATGTATGATGATGTAAAATGATAATCCCAACCCGCCAATATACAGTTCTGGTCATTGATCTGAAGTGCCTTTAGTTTTTAGTGAAATAGTCATTAGAAGTGATGATGTTTGACAACATGGTTTTGTATCATTTCAACATTTGTATTTGCATTGTTGTTTTCTTATTTATACAGCCTGTAGTTTAATGGAAATCTGTAAGCAAATGAGATCACTTCATTTACTCAACATTCAATAGTTTAAAAAAAAAAATATGGTAAAAAAACAGCTAGGATTTACAGTTTTGCAATGTGGAGTCAAGATATTTACAAAATGTACCATGATTTCCAGATACTGGTTGTATATTTCTTCAAAGATGCTTTAAAAATGTATTTGTATGACTAAATATGAGAAATTTTCTACATATTATGGCGATCAAATGCATTCTAAGGAAAACCGAACATGACATTTTCAAACCGTCCTGTGGCTTTTCTGACCCCACGGATGCCGACATTTTCTTAAGAGTCATCATTTTGTTCGGTGACGTAGTGCTCAGCCGAACATGTAATTCATTGCCCTGTGTTATTAACGGATTTTCACAGTCTTATCTGTTTGTTATTTTTAGTCGCCTGCTTACAGGTTGCTGCGTAAAGGAGGAGACACTTTGCTGAGTTAGAGAAGAGTGCATGTTTGTCTCGGTCTGGAATGGGGAGTTATGGGTACCAGGGCAGCCGGCAGCTTGGACTTAGTCCCACTTTGTAAAATAACATGGACATAAAGAGCTCTTTGTGCTGCATGTGTGTGTGAGTGTGTGTGTGTGTTTGTTGATCCATGATTGTTGTATTGGACACGTCCTGGTTTTCATGTTGAGACATTTGCACAATGCCAATATGCCAGTGTTGTTTGTTACAGCCAGAGGAAATCACTATATATTTATGAATAATACATTTAGACATATATAACATAAAACTCTGAAAAACTTGAGTTTAAAAAAATGCTCTTCATTGAATGCTCTTTCATTAGTACTAGAAAAACTTGAGTTTAAAAAAATGTTCTCTTTCATTAGTACTTTTAATCAAGTACTATTATTGGCTGTATGCTAATGTATTGTAAAACAGGTTATCACCAGCATGACATCAGGGGAGTATGAGAACCCCCTTACCCTCAGTTGGATGGGTGACCTCTGGGTAATCCAGTCCTTCTCCTCCCACACACACACACACATTCCAAACCATAAATTGTTTTGGTAACTTGGAGACTATAGGAGATATTGCCTTACTCCACCTTTCACTTAGTGACAACAGAGAAGAGCTCAAGCTCCAGAAACAGAAATAAAACACGTTTTCATGGACAATTGTTTCCTTCAGTGGTTTTAATGGTCAATTTTCTTCTAGATGTGAAACAGGGCCACTAGGAGGCAGTAGTGTGAGTCAAACAATAGACAGAGCTGATTTTAACACCCAAAGCAGTAGTTAGTAGTTAGTTAGTTTCACAGAGTGAATTTGCAGAATTAATATACTGTACATGTGAAAGTTTTATATTGACCATAACACATAATAACAGAGGTGTACAGTGCCATAGAAAACCTGAACTCTATGCTATAGTTACCTAGACAACACAAGTCGTTTATAAAATATATCGATAATTTTATATAAAAACTATATGAGGGAGAAGGGGGTTTATATTTTTATACAACATGAGAGACTTAATGTACCGTTTCAGTCACAGAAACCTCAGAATGAAGACAAGAGAACGGTGGAGCTCTCGGGCCATGTGGGCTTCGACAGTCTACCAGATCAGCTGGTCAGCAAATCGGTCGCTAACGGCTTTTGTTTTAACATCCTCTGTGTCGGTAAGTTAACTCAGCAGTTCAAAATCCATGTAGGACAACGATGAATGTACAGACACTCAGTTCTGTGTCTGTTCTGTCCACCTAAGGTGAGACCGGCATCGGCAAGTCCACCCTGATGAACACCCTTTTCAACACAGTGTTTGAAAACGAAGAAGCCAGCCACTACCAGAATAAGGTTCAGCTACAGCCACAAACCTATGACCTAGAGGAGAGCAATGTCAACCTTAAGCTGACCATCGTTCATACCGTCGGCTTCGGAGACCAAATCAACAAAGAAGACAGGTGATCATTTTCCCCCTCTGTTGGTTTTTTTTTTTTTTTGCAGCTTTACTAAAAGTAAAGGTTCATGTGACTTCCGTGAAGATGTGCAGTGTAAAGTCAGTCACAGTGCAGTTTTAAAGTTAAGCCCTTTAATAATTTAGCTCCACTGTGAGATGTTCTTTTCATGGCTGCACAAACTATCAATCACTTCTGCCTCTCGTGCTGGGTTACAGCCAACACACTCAGACTGTAAAACATTCACAAAGAGCTCCGTCCAATTACTGGCATGCAAACAGCGAGAGAGAAGTAAAGTCACTTCCGTAGTCTTTTAAAGCCTGGAGCAGCAGAGAATGATAATCTAAAGCTCTTTTTTGGATTTTTGGTTATGAGACATATTTGTAGGTTGTAGCGCACACCTTCTCTAATGGATGAAAAGTAAACAGATTTATGGGACAGTAAGAACAGCTGAGCTGCGCCAATCAGACCTGCTGACTGCACACTCTCTGTGTTATTGACAGTGTTGCGGCAACTGACACAGAAACATTATTCACATTTAAAGTGAAATTATAAAGTCCACTGAAGATGAGAAGAGCTGCAAAAAAAAAAGTGAAATCATATGATGTGCGACGGTTACTGCACATTCAGCTCTTTTTTCAGAAATTACGAGACTCTTTTTGACCTGGCTGCAGGGTTTCACTGTGAAATGATGATTTGAGAACATCCTTGTTCTTGACCCACACCTGATCCGTGAATCTCCTTCAATCGTAAAACAAATCTTTTTTTTTAAAAAAAAAAACATTGTTTCTGTTACTTTATCTTTGCAGCTATAAACCTGTTCTGGACTATATCGATACCCAGTTTGGGAGGTATCTTGAGGAGGAGATGAAAATTAAGCGTTCTCTGTTCAACTACCATGACACAAGAATCCACGTCTGCCTGTATTTCATCACTCCCACCGGTCACTCCCTGAAGTCTCTGGACCTTGTCACGATGAAGAAGCTGGACAGCAAGGTGATGAATCCAACGTACAAAACCGTGTTTGTTTGTTTGTTTGTTTCATCTGACCGCCTCTTACAGTACATCATGTTTTATCTTGCAGGTGAACATTATCCCTGTCATTGCAAAGGCAGACACAGTGTCCAAGAGTGAACTGGACAAATTAAAGATCAAGATCATGAGCGAGCTGGTCAGTAACGGGGTTCAGATTTATCAGTTCCCCACAGAGGACGAGGCGGTCACAGAAATCAACGCCTCCATGAATGTAAGTCCTAGGAGTCACGGTAATATTTATATACCAATGACATGAACCACAAGTCTGTCAAAGTCACTGCATGATGACATGAAGGTGTTTGATATTTTTTTGCACGACATTATTTGTAGGATCAAAGCATAAAAAAACAGCAGTGTTTTTCAGTTTTAATTTTCCAAATCTCAGACACATCTTCCCTTCGCTGTGGTGGGAAGTGTAGAGGAAGTTCAAATTGGAAACAAGATGGTGAAGGCAAGACTGTACCCCTGGGGAACAGTGCAGGGTAAGCTGCGACCTAATGTTCTCATTTTAATTTAACTCTTCATTTTTGTTAAAAGCACAAAAAAACCAAGTGATTTACTCTGCCAACTTTTGGTTTGGTTTGCAGTGGAGAACGAAAACCACTGTGACTTTGTGAAGCTGAGAGAGATGCTTCTGCGAGTCAACATGGAGGATCTCCGTGACCAAACGCACGCTCGTCATTATGAACTGTACCGCCGCTGCAGGCTGGAGGAGATGGGCTTCAAGGACACAGATTCAGACAGCCAGTCCTTCAGGTGAGACGAGGACAGTCTACGGCCTACATCCAGAAACTGATCTGTAAAAAACTATTAATTAAACATTTAGCCACACAAAATTACACACAAATGTGCATCAATCATTTTGTTTGTATGACCCCCATATTTAATGACATATTAACCACTAAAACAGTGGCTCTCAAAATATGGTACGTGTACCCATGGTGGTGCTTTAGCTCCCTCTTGTGGCACACACGGGAATCTGATTCTTTTAGGATATGATGAGTAACTTACTGTAGATGTTAGCATTGTTAGCATGGTGTCGGATTAAATCACAGCAGTTGTGGTTAATCAACATTTCTAAATAAAATTAAAAAGGTTTCTGTAGTGTTAGAACAGAAAGGCAAATAACAGCAGTTGGTCGTGTGTTTCACACCTGTTTTTATTTATGACTGATTCAAATGATGGAATTATTAATATAGAAAAATGTCAAGAAAAATATGCAAAAATATAACTCAAAAACTTAGAATTCTTCCCTAATGTCAAGACAGACGGCTGCCTGTGATGTCATGGTGTTTGATGTTTTCAGCTGAGTTGACTGTTTCTTCTATCCTGATCCTTTAGCCTTCAGGAAACATACGAAGCCAAGAGGAAGGAGTTTGTTAAGGAGCTGCAACGCAAAGAGGAAAATATGAGGCAGATGTTTGTCAACAAAGTGAAGGAGACGGAAGCAGAGCTGAAAGAAAAGGAAAAAGAGGTGAGGACTCAACATGTCAACATGTCAACATGAATCGCCTTGTTAAGAGAAACCACCTCGCCGAGGTTTTACCATGTACAGTGTCCCCTCCATTCTCCCGTCGTCATTATTTTTGCAGCTTCATGAGAGGTTTGAGCAGCTGAAGCGGCTGCACCAGGATGAAAAGATGAATCTGGAGGAGAAGAGGCGAGAGCTGGAGGAGGAGATGAATGCGTTCAACAGAAGAAAGATGGCAGCTGAGACACTGATGGGACAGGCGCTCACTGGCTGCTCACAGCAGCCGTTCAAGAAAGACAAAGACAAGAAAAAGTGAGTTGCTCTTTTTTTTATCAGTTTGAGAGTTTGTTTTCTTTTTTTTAATTTTGCACATTGCTCTACAGTTTTTAACATTGACAATTATAACAGATCACAGTAGGAAAACGACAAGTGTAAATCAACATATTGACGATGGCTTCCTCAGTTGTTAATGTTATGTATGCGTTTTCTGAAGACATGTGTATATATAGAAATATGTATAGTATATATATATATATATATATATACTATATATTTATACTTTCTCAGTTTGAAAACTGGGCCTGTTTAGCACTGTTTAGCACTTATATATTGGCAGGAATTAAAGAAAGACTTATTACTTTTTGTTTGAGTATTCAATTGCTCTGCCTGTCAGTTGTCTCATCCACAAAGAAGCTAATTATGTTATGTATGCGTTTTCTGAAGACATGTATATATAGAAATATGTAGCAGTTAATATTAACAGTTTTTCAGCCAAAGGAACTGGATCATTTTACCACGGTACACCTGATGATCTCTGTCTCTCTGTCTTTCGGCCCAGTGGTTGGGCATCATCACAACATGACATGTCACCTCTTAGTTGAGTGTCTATTTGTAGGTTATTGGATCGAGGGGAGAGCAGTGCATCCATTGTGAATAATGGGATAGTGTTATATTCCCAGAAGCCAAGTTGGGCCAGAAAGTGATACAGAGACAGATTCAGACTGACACGGCGTCCCCAAACACAGTCGGAGGAGTCACAGCTTTCACACCACAGGCTGGTGTCTACGTTTCTGCAGTCTGAACAGCCAGACTGTGTCTCAGGCAGGGCTCACGTCTGTTAATGATCCGCTGAATCTAATGATAGTCTGTTGTCGTTTGTATAGTTCTTATATTTTAAATGATAGAATTCCATTGATGTTTCATTACACGCCCTATATTTCTATCACTTAAAAAAAATGTAGATTCTTTACACGTTTCATTGACGGACCGTCCAAAGCCAACAATAAGGTTGTCTGTCTGTACCTGTGGTGTTTTCTCCTTTGTTCATTTTTGCCATACTTTTTGCCATATTTTGAATCCAGAATGTTCTTTTTTTGCTCATTTCCATAATTTATTATTTTTCTTTGCCCATTTCAGTTGACTTATGGATCAAACTTCCAGGAAATCCAGGACTGTGTCTGCCAGCTGCACTGGAAAAAACACATTCTTACGACTTACTGACACTCTATGTGTCAACATTTGAACTGTGACAAACACGTGAGCCTAAATAATTTTACTGAAGGACAGGTTAGCCTTACAGAGTGTATTTAATGTGTAGGCAATAATGAATCTGCTAAACACATACAGTAATACCAAAACCAATTATATGAATTCATAAAACTTACCCTCCATTTTTTTTAGTAACACACATTTCAAATTTGGTTGGACATGAAATGTCTCTCCTTTTTTTTCTTTCTTTTTTTTTAAAGTAAAATCTATACTACTAGATGAGAGCAGACCAGAATTTACTGGTCAGCAAGTCTGTTTGTATTCAATAAAATCTAATACGTAAGTATAACAAAATATATATACTTATATTTTTACAATGACTGAAGATATTCTTATCTTTTGCCTTCCAATTAATTCCAATAAAGAACTATGATCAAAATACAAACGGAGCAGCGGTTCTTTTGTCAGTCAGCTGAAATCACATTTATTTATTTTATGCCTGTTCTCTGCATCCGTAAATCATCCCTCTTCAACTGTTTTCATCATTTATTAAACCATCGGTTTATTAACTTTGTTTATTTTTCTCCATAACCATTTAATTTGAATCATGCAATAAACCAAACAAACGTCTTATTAAACTGCTGATATTTTCATGTCGTTCATGAGCTTGTTGTCTGTCAGTGACATGTTTTCTGCTTGTATTTCCTCTCTGTAGCTTTTTTAGTCTTCCATCTGCGTGCTCCCTAACCTCGGGAAGGAATTTGAATTAGAAGATTTTCTACCACTGCAAAAGATCACGGACTAACACCCAATTGTATTATTTTTACTGGACGTGATGACAGTTTTATAGAAAAGCACTTGACCTCCCTGACGGTGCGCTAGTCTCTGTTTTTTTGTTTTTCCAACTCATGTTAATCTAACAGATGCTTGTCAGCACTACTCTGTAGCATGGCCTCTGCATGGCTGATAACCTTCATCCCTAGAGGAATGGAAAACGAACCGTTACTGCCAAATCTTCTGTTGTTGTTCTACATGTGCTCGTCTTTAACCTGCCGTGTTTGTAGGTTTTGATAGGTGTCAGGTTACACTGTGAGATATACAGCATATTAGGAAATGGTGTGGAATTACTTCTGCAGCTCTGTATAAACAGCCATGTGCCCGTGACCTCCACCCACCCCTCGCTGTTTTGTGTTACCATAATAAGAGGCCTGATAAATATACTGTATAATCCTTATGATCATTCTCTGCTCAGGTAATTAATTTCAGCTCCATAACAACATTTACTCTCTTTAGATCCAAACTTTTTCTTTTCATTTTTTCTTTTCTTTTCAGATTGGTGTTTTACAAGAAATGAAAATAGTGAGAAAGAGCCTTCTGGAATAATTGCATTTTTGAGTTAGTGAATTGTCAAAAATAGATTGTAATATCACTTAGAAAGAGCCTTCTGGAATAATTGCATTATTGAGTTAGTGAATTGTCGAAAATAGATTGTAATATCACTTTTCTAGGTATTTCTATCTTGTTACCTAGCAATATAAATAGTATTATCAGCTACATGCATTGTAAATGAGTGATCAGGACAGATAGTAATTTTAGGAAGCATTAAATACTAATTTGGCAAATGAGGAGTGTACAAATACATCAAGAATGTATTCAAGAAAGATGGAACAGAGTGGCATCCAAGAATGATGATCAACTTTTGCCCTCTCATAAAACAGCAGTGATCTAGGCACACCACTGTAGCACATTATATTCTCAATATACTATGCACTTTAAATAAATTAAATGTCTTAGTTTTAATCCAAATAAGTAAATGTATTGTTGTAAATTAAGTACAGAAACAGCTGACATTAAAAACAGTTAATTCCACTTATCAAAGTTGCAGGTCTCAAGAGGTGCATTGAAAATTGTATAACCTTGAATAATAAACATAATCTATGGAGATTTGGACTTGTTTCTCTTATTGTATATTTTTATACTTAATGTGAAGATAGATCAATTTATAAAACATAAATGCTTAATAACAAAATATTTTATATATAGATCATATTTAGTTAGTTACATATAATATTGTTAGTTACAGAAACAAAAAACAAGTTTGTTTGTTTTAGCTGTTCTGGTCTAATCTGAATCTATGCAGATGTTGTAAAAGCTTGTGGGTACAGAAAAAAACAGACTGCGGTCATTTCATTAGAAATGACTTGACAAAAAAAATTCCAGAACATTCTAGTACATTCTAGGTTGTTCTAAAGAGCATTTGTGCATACATAAAAATAATAATAATTTTAATATCAACATGTAAGAAATCCTAGATAAAGTCCAAATGTAACGGCCTATCCTGTCCTAAATAACCACTATTAATTCATTTGTTTTGCATTTTTTAATTTGATGTTGATTTGATGTTCAATAATAGTATTTTTAAATACCGTGTACAAAAATGATTAATATATAATTCTATTTTTTAATCGAATATAACACTGGATTAAAATAAAAGTTATGTGATATCTATTAAGTTTTTGCGGGCAAAAAAGAAAATAACCTAGTGTCCCAGATTTTAGCTGTGATTGGCCCTTCTTACAATAAAGGCGGGGATTATAACGGAATGATGACAACGACAACCAATTAAACATACAACCCTGGTTACGTCATCCATGTTTTGACCATTGAGAGCTCACTCTGGAGAAGGGCACGGATTTACGGCAGCGTCAGTACGTAAACTGTCCTTTTCCCCATCGCCTTACTCCAAGGGTAGGGGGGTGTGCATAGGCAGACAAAAAACCTATGCTTAAAACTTTCTTTTATGAAAGTCCATACTTTATTCTTTTGTGTTTTTGAAATCACATTTTTGCGTGTTCAAAACGAGCACCTGCTTTTTTCCTCTACTTATTTTCTGCAATATTAACGACAGCGTAACTCCATACAAGGTAAGTTAAACATTGTTCTCTCTGATTTTTGTTTAATAACATACATGTCTGAGTCCATATTGAATTTTATACTTATTGTTTATACGAAGTAGTTGCTATTAGTGTAAAAAGTGCAAAAATAATGTTCTGAATTCTAAAAAAACTGACGGCCATCAAGTTAGCGGTTTCAGCTAATGGCTAAGCTGTAACGTTGCTTGAGTATTTCTCTTAATATCTATAAACCATGGACACCAGCCATCTTAACATCTCCGTGTCTGTATAGTTTCTGACGTTGTTTATTAAGGTTTGTGTCATTTCACTTGTATAGGTGTATGTTATTGTCCTTCGTCTGTGTGTCTGTTCCCCGTTGCTGTGTGCGGCAGGGACATGTCCCGACATGACGCAGGTTTTGAACTGACGCAAACACGGCCAGCGCCTGTGACTGAAACCTCGCTTTGCGTCACTGCTAAAAACACTCCTTAAAATAGAGATATAGCAGATGATTATAGTTTGTTTTTTATTATTATTTTATTCAACAATAAATTGCTACATACACTGTGGAGAACCTGAACAGCACCCCTTGTTTAATCTGTATGCTGAGCTCCACCCCTGTATCCAGTTAAGTCCAGTTCAGTGACAGCTGCTGAGGGAAGACTCGTTACTGGATAACTAACAAATTTGGCAGCAGTGGGCGGCTCAGCTATATTGAGCAATACAGGTCACTAACACAGACCTGTTGTTGAGGTTTGGCCTTTTCTACTAGGGCAGCCGTTTGGCTGGTATCTAGAAAACACATTGAAGTGTGGTTTTAGAATCAGTATTACAGTAACATCAGAATATATTTAATTCATTTCATCCAAAACCTCACAAACAATTTTGCAGTGACTGGGTTCTACATTATAAACCTGCCGGCTGCTAGAACTGTTGTGTTTGTTTAGTCAAAGTTGCAGTCTGGAGGTGGGGTTAGCAGATAAACAGCCAATGCTAACCCCTAAGTCGAACAAGTTTTGAATACAATGGAAAAGTTAGTGGAAGGTAATCAGAGTTAAATATTCAATAACACAAATTATTTATTTTTCCAAACTGGTTCTTCACCAAAGTTGCCCATTGTTTTCTTATCACCTTAGAAACAAGCCGTCATTCATGTCTTATCTATGTGAGGATAATCTAACCAGCCTTTCCTGTTGTTGATTGTTTTTTCCAACAGACCAAGTAGAGCGAGGTCATGTAGCAAAATCAGTTTGAGTCGGTTACAATTTTAATATTAGCAACAACACTTACTGCCTTAATAATTAAATCTAATTTAACAATTAGCAACGACTTACTGCCTTAATAATTAAATCTAATACTTTACCAATAGCAACTGTGGCTAATGACCTCAATAGATCTAGGTGATGTTCTGGTAAACTGTCACAAAATAGTTTCAGTGTTGACTTTCTTTCTGTCGGTACAGATGATTGACACAGTCACAGGACGTGAAGTGCAGCCATTTGCAGTTCAGCTAAAGGCACTCCTGGATGTGGAGAGCCGTTACCAACCGAAGCTGAGCGGCTTGAGGCTCATCGAGGGCTCCCAGGACAATGGCCTCAGGATGACCACCAGACTGAGGGAGCTGGAAGTGAAAGACCTGCTGTCTCTGACCAGATTCTTTGGATTCTGCTCAGAGACCTTCTCACTGGCCATCAGCCTGCTGGATCGTTTCCTCTCAGTAATGAAGGTTTGTACACAACCATCCTGGGTTACTGTTTTTACCCTGCTGTGTAGTTTTCTAAAATACATTTTAAAAAAATCATCATGGCTTTTGTTTCTCTGGCAGATTCAACCGAAGCACCTGTCCTGTGTGGGCCTGTGCTGCTTTTACATCGCGGTCAAATCATCAGAAGAGGAAAAGAACGTGCCTCTGGCCAACGACCTGATTCGCATCAGTCAGAACAAATTCACAGTGTCGGACATGATAAGGATGGAGAAGATTATCATGGAGAAGCTCTTCTGGAAGGTGAAGGCCCCCACAGCTCTTCGCTTTCTCCGTCTGTTCCACAGCCACATCCAGGAGCAACTTGATGCAGAGAGGTATGGACTGTCACGTCAAACTGAGGGCCTTTGTCATAATTAAACATCAGTATTAAATTACATTACAGTACTACGTCTTTTGAGCTAATAAGTTTAGGTGATGCCTAACAAAGTAATTTCCTTTTTTTTTTTCAGCCAAACGATTCTGAGTCTTGAGAGACTGGAGGCTCAGCTTAAAGCTTGTCACTGCTCATTTGTCTTCTCCAAAATAAAGGTAGGCCAAAAATAACCAGACAACCAATGTTTCAGAATGACCCATTTGTTCATACAGACTTATCAGATGTCCAGTTTTGTGCTACATAATAATAAAGTGTGTCCTCTCCCCTCTCTGCAGCCGTCACTGCTCGCCATAGCTCTGCTGTGTTTTGAGGCTCAGGAACAACACGACCCTGAGCACAACGACAAGATATCGGACGCCATGACTGCTCTGCAGCAGCAACTGAACGTAAGAAGCGAATATTTTACTGTCTTGTATCAGTCAGCCTTGGTGTTTAACACACACCAATTCAGGGCTTGTTGCTTTCAAAAGTCTTAACCATGTCAAGGTCAGGTGCAGGTTGGTTCAGCTAGTTTTTACAATGTACCGTCCCCTCATTTACACGAACACAAACAGTGATCAAACGATCGAATGCCAGCGAGTGTATTGGAAATATAACCTTCTAGACTAGAAGCAGAAAGTTACTCTAACTGAACGATTACGTTTGTCTGTGTCCAGGTCAAGGATGGAGATCTGGTCTGTGTGCGGGAGTTGGTTGGCAAATGCCTGAGTGACTACGCCAACACCAAATGCTCCAAACCCAACAGCCAGAGACTTCGCTGGACCATCTCGGGAAGAACGGCCCGTCAGCTGAAACACAGCTACTACAAAATCGCTCATCTGCCTACCATCCCCGAGTCAGGCTGTTAAAATTCAGAAGTATAATTGGATGACCTTCAGTTAGGAAAACTATAGGAACTGTCCCTACAATTTTGTTGATTAGATGAGATTTTTTTTTTTTTTGCATGAAGGTCACTATTACCCCCCACCTTCAAGTTATTTTCTTTACAGACCTTCATCTGCGATGATGAATTTCTTTAAGGAAAATAAACAACTTATAAAGTTAAAAGTTTGGCAAGTAACAGAGCAGAAGTTTACCCCCTTTTTACTGCAGTGAATTTTATGCACAAGTGTAGAGTATGTTCTTGTTTAAATCCGTACCAAGGTATTTGGTTTGTCCTGGAACGGGTTGCTGGTTTTAAGCTTATAAGTAATGAACCACCTAGGTCCTCAGTCCACCATGTGGAAGAGGAGGGAGAAGGATTTTGTGAACATCAAAAAATGGAACCAAGAAATCGGGCCCAAAGTCCTTAACTCCTACCCTAGGTTGCTAAGCTGTACTGAATGCACACTCCTACCCAAGGTGATGACTTTTTTTTTTTAAACATTAATAAAGAGATGGGGCTCTGGTTTACTCCAGTGAAGTGAGGCTCATGACAAATGTGTCATACATGGCTATTAATGCTGAAATGTCAGAGGTTACAGATGAGTTGTTTTTCCACTGACTCTCACTCAGTTGTTGTGGTCGAAATGTGGATTGGAACTTGTGCTGCATTTTTCTTTTCCAGTTTCCCAAACTGTTGTCTTAGTTGAATTTGGCCGACACCCATCTGCTTAACTGATGAACTTGTACCTTTCAATAAAATTATTGAAAAGTTACTGCTGTTTCGTTATTGAGACAAAGAGACATTGAACAGTGCACCTGTGCCCTAAGACTTCACAGATAAATCCTCCAGACCAGGCAGTAAAACAGGAGCTGGTAACCAAGTCCATATTCTAAAGAGTTTTATTACACGTTCTTTACAGGGTCCTGATGGAACATGTCTAGTCTCCATCCTTTAGAGTTCTGGTGCTGGCTTTGTCGGCCTGACAGTCTTGTCTCTATAGATGTCAGCAGTGTTCATTAGATGCAGGTGATGTCTGACGATGCCAGTGCTCACTTCTGTAGGCTGGAAAAATCAGGACCACCACCCTGAAAATTCCCAGAGATCTCTGCACCGCTGAAATCAAACCCAGGATTCTGGAAACAAGAAGAAGAAAAAATAAGAAAAACTGATTTATTTTATTCAATTAGAATCAAAAACAGAACTACAAATAGGCTAAATACTCAGAACTACAGATAACATGTTTTTAACCTCACAACTTTAAATTATTCTTGCCCATAACCTTGAATACATTATCCTAATGCCTAAAAACAAATGGCTAATTACTAACAGCTACAATAATGAATAAGAATTAATACTGACCTCTCGCTGGAACCTCTCTAGTGTGAGCTTTCTTTGCATTTGGTCCTGGACCCAGGCGTTGGCCCCGTACTCTCCCTCCAGCAGAGAGGACCAGCAGTTTCCTGCCTCTCTGTTTGTTTTCATTAGAATAATTTGGATGAGACATTTGTCCTCTGAGGATAAAAGACAGACAAAACAGGAAATTAAGTTGGCTTTAGTCTAATGACGAGAGAATGGAAGTTTACCACGAAACCCACCTAGTGTCCATGTGGCCTCGTCAGACACAGTGGTGCCAAATAACTTCCCCTGGTGGACAAGAAAAAATATATATTGAGGTTAATATTTGTGTTTTAATAATTATAGTTCTTAAAGGTCAATGATTAAAATATACAAAACGTTGTATTTTGGGTACCGTGATGATGAGCAAATGGTCCGATCTACCTTTTTATTTCATAATCACAAATTAAAGTGGTGAAAAAAAATATCTAAATAACATGTTAATAATGATAATAATAATAATAACAATAATAATAATAATAGGTAAATCTATCCCTTAACTTTTAAAAGCGTTTATTTGTGCTCTTTTTCTGTGTAACATCATGGATGCTACCTTAAATATTTCCTGTCCTCCGACTTTCAGCTCGATGTCTCTAGACCCCAGCTGACACCTGACCTCCTTGGCTGAGGTTCCCTTCGGAACATTGACTTCAATGAAGACTTCTTCCATGGTCTGGTACCAGGAGCCCCATGGTGTTTTACAAGGGACGACGCCGCTTCTTTCGTCGAAGTGGACCGACATGCTGAGGCTGGAAAGCGGCTCCCAGTCCAGCTAGCAGCGGCTAACTCAGGCTAACACTGCAGTTTTTCTATTCTATTTGTCGCTCAGTTTATAGTAGTGTTTACACAATGACTAAAAAGCATGACTTTTTTAACTTGTGTTTAATAATGTTGCCAACTGGATATAAATTCAAGAGGAAAGCATAACTATTGAGCAGTGTCTGGTTTGTTTCGTTTCTTACACTGTAAACTTCTTCTATTGTAAATTGTACTTCCGAATACAAACAACAAGTTTTTTTGCACCGCCATCTACTGTCCATAAAATGTACCTACAACAAAAAAAATCTAATTTGTTTATCATTATTTCCGTCTGAAAATGATAAATAATTCCCGTTATATTTATATAGATTTCCGTCTGAAAATGATAAATAATTCTCGTTATATTTATATTTTTGTCTTTAAATACTAAATTAAGTTTCAACGTATTAAAGGGGAATGCAATGTTTGTCTAAAAACAGAGTGGATTCACTAATCTGTTAATTAGATTACAGTTACTGTGTCCTTGTACATAGCAACACCACAGTCGCAGTGTTTCTTTAAGTATGAGAATGTCAGAGAGTTGACGAAGGAATTAGTGTTTAAATTCAACACATGATGTCTGCTCTGACATTCTCTCTAGTGTCTCTCCTCTGCTGCATTAGGTAAGTTGTATTTCTGAACTTTAACAGGGATCAGGGTGTGAAGTCATATTGCTGGGGGCGTTGAGGTTCTCTTTTCTTCACAGTCTTGGTAACACACAGGGAAATGAGAAGATTTACTCAGAAAACATCACTCGTATTTTGGACCGACTTTTGGATGGTTACGATAACAGACTGCGACCTGGATCTGGAGGTAACTTTAACCCGAGACACTAAAACAAGTCTGATTAGTTGCTTTTGTAATAACATCATGTAGAGAAACAGAAATAAAAAATAATGATTCATATGTTCTGGCTAATTAAAAAGCACAGTGTGTGGAGGATTTGTTTGATCCATTATGTTATTTTTTGCCTGTGAACACCTTGTGCCTTTGTGAGTGCTGAACAGTCGTTAACTGCTGTTGCAGGCGGTGTCACCGAGGTGAAAACAGACATCTTTGTCACCAGCTTTGGACCTGTTTCGGATGTTGAGATGGTGAGATTTCACTTCTGTAGAGGAGGCGTGCACGTGACGACTGTTACAGCAGGAGCGCTCCGGTGGCCACTGAGTGCCTGCCTCATGAGCGATCTGCCATGAAGGCATCTAATGAGCTTTAATCTGTTTGACCAACTCTATAACTCTATTATCAACAGACTCTAAATCAATATGACAACATGTCAGGCAGGAGAAATGGCTGAATGGATTGATTAATGATTATCTGGGCTGCGTGGCATCCATCATTCCTCATCTCCACTCATCACCTCTCACTGCAAGTTCAAATGTATTAGTGATTGGTTTATAAGCTGAGGAAGAATTTAAATTACAGTATATCTCTCCTACAGACGACTCAAAGAGTTGGTTGAGTTTAGTCATTAATGTCGATTTAACTTTGACAGCTCTATATACAGAATGTAGGTCACAACCCGCACCTTCACCTTAACTAAAAAAATACACATTGCTAAATGCGTTAATATCTGTTGTTCACACACCAGGACTACACCATGGACATGTTCTTCCGTCAGATGTGGGTCGATGAGCGTCTGAAGTTCGAGGGCCCCATCGAAATCCTGCGTCTGAATAACCTCATGGTGGAAAAGATCTGGACTCCCGATACATTTTTCCGGAACTCCAAGAAGTCCATCTCTCACAACATGACCACGCCAAACAAGCTCTTCCGCATCATGCAGAACGGGACGGTCCTTTACACCATGAGGTCACAGGTCACGCCTTTGTTTCCTCTTGTTGACCTGTGTGTTTTTGGCCTTTAGACTTGAAGCTGTTTGTCTTTTTATTTCTCTCTCTCTGCTGCTTTGGCGATTAGACTGACCATCAGTGCAGATTGTCCGATGAGGCTGATGGACTTCCCTATGGACGGCCATGCCTGCCCGCTCAGATTTGGAAGCTGTGAGTATGAGAATATTAGAATCAGATAAAAAAAAATGTTATTGGTCCTCGGTAGAAATTATATTTCCTACAGTGGATCCTGAATGGGCATTTCACGAAAAGCAAAAGATGCAATGCTATGTTAAGAGTTAGAAATATTTCCAAAAAATATATTTATTAAAACGTTCAAAGAAATAAGTGTAAATGTGACGTTGGCAGACTTTAAAACTTAAATATGGACAGATTTACCAACTTTGTATTCATTAAATCAGATTATTGTATTGCAAAAATACTGACCAGTTAGTGTAATTAAAATAAGTCTCAGAGGAGGGAGCTGGCGAGTCTGATGACACACAGGCAGGACCAATTTCCTGTGTCCCTCTGTAGTGCAGTCTGGTTAAATAAGTCCTGGACTTTAGGTGCTGCATGTCTGACGAATACCAGGTGATTTAAGTTTTTTTTTTTTTAAATCCTGTAACGACCAGACTCATTAATATTTAAACAATGCCTTTTTCCCTCCAGATGCGTACACCAGCAGTGAAATCATTTTCACCTGGAGGAAGGGACCAGTGGCCTCTGTGGACTGTCCTAAAGAGTCCATGAGTCTCCTGCAGTACGACCTGGTGGGACAGAGTCTGTCCAGTGAGATCTTCAAGGCAAACACAGGTAACAGTCGTGACCACACGCTATCACTGGCCCAAAGGTGAAAACTTTAATTAGAAAAACCTGTCTGGAGGTGACGCTGCAGGACGAGGGCAGACGTGGGACTCCTCTCCTGAGCACGTCCACTGTCCTGCAGCAGAGCAGGTGTCAAAGCCCGGGCTTCTTTGAGCTAAGACGCTTAAGTGGCCGAAGCCTTAATGCCAGTGTGTGTCCTGTAAAGAACTGCAGCTTTAAGCCCTGTGTGTGTGTGTGTGTGTGTGTGTGTGTGTGTGTGTACACTTCTTTACTGGACTCTGTGTGTCCTCTGCATTGAACCAATAGGAAGAGTCAGCAACAGAAATTGCCCCCAGGGAGCAGAGAGGGTTTTGGTGGGGGTGGGGGGGGGGATTTGTCTGATTGTTGAACACACCACCAACCTGCCATCGCTGGGATTTGACCCAGCAATGCTGCGACCACGAGCCAAATCCATTCACTGCGATGAAAGTGGTTTCCAAATTGGGGGGCGTCCAACCCCATTGGGGGCACAGCGTTAGTCTGGAGGTCACAGAGGGTCAGATTCATGTAAATTTTAATATTTTTTATTGGTGTTAAAAAGGGGGGAAAAAGTTCAGTTTTCATTATATCAACAAACCAGTCCCTGAACCTTGAAGGTCTGTGACGACCTCTAGGGTCAGGGTTTGATACAGTGGTCCAGTGGTTGGTCCTGTCACTTCAGAGACACCTATTTCTAGACCATCTGAGTGTAGGTTTTCTGTTGTCATCGCAGTTTTATTCCAAAGTTGAAGAACTTTCAGATTAGAGGCTCTCTGAGCGACCGCTGTTCTGCCCAGGATAAATCCTGCCTTTTCTTTATGTTGGCTGGGATTTGCTCCAGCTCCCTCTGTGAAAAGGATGAAGTGGTTGAAGATGAATGAATTAATTAGAGTTAAAGATAAGGTTGGGGTGGGGGGGGGATGAGGGCCAGGACTCAGTTCAGATGATTACGGCTGCATGGTAGAAGAGAGTTCTAGAATGAACATACTTGACAAGCGGCGTGTTCATGACGCAGCATATTTCTGCTGTGTGAACGTCTGTGCATGTGATGTGATGTGATGTGATGTGATGTGTGCAGCTGTGATACATACACTGACACCACCTGCTACCCTTTGCCCCCCCCACCACACACCTCCTCACTCACTTCACCTCCTCTCCCTCCACTCCACCCATCCCATTTCTAAATGCCTGCCGTGCTCCCTCCCTCCCTGCTCATTTTCGTCCTTCCCCCTCTCCCTCCCTCTCTCCCTCCCTCTCTCTCTCTCTTCCTCCTCCCTGTGCTGTCTCACAGGCAGCTGCTGTCTTCCAGTCCCATACAGCAGTAATATATCTATGCGATGCATCGCTCTCAGCAGCTCCCTTGTTTCAAGGGCAGTCAAGGGCATCTGCTCCGTGCTGCCCCGCTCTCTCTCTCTCTCTCTCTCTCTCTCTCTCTCGTCACAAGTGCTGTTTATCTTTCAGGTCACTACTCTGTGCAGGTGGTCCATTTCCACCTTCAGAGGAAGCTGGGCTACTACCTCATCCAGACCTACATCCCCCTCATTATGGTTGTGGTGTTGTCACAAGTCTCCTTTTGGATTAACAAGGAGTCTGTGCCTGCACGTACCGTCGCTGGTAGGCATCTGCACTGACCAAAGGTGGAGAACGCAGGACGTCATACCAAATAATACACGCAGTCAATTTAAATAAGCCACTAGGAGTGTATTGTGGTGTCATTTCCATACAAAGGAACAGCCCACTGCAGGTAGTTCCAGCCCTTCCTTTTCTTCCTGCAGGGGGCCATGATGTATCTGGATGGAAATACACAAGTAGTAGCAGGGATATACCGTATAACTGAGCCACTAGGTGGCAGTATTATATATAAAACAGGAAAGTATCTGCTATAAACACCCTAAAAAAAGAATGAGTAGGTGCATAGGCAGAATGAGCTCACAGATGGAAACTCATGTACAGTTTTTAATTTAATAGATTCTCTTTCATTATGTATTTTTTGTATCATTTCTTATTTTTTGGCAGTATTTTCAGTGATTCGGCACCAAATCAAGTATCAATGTTAGACTTTTTTTTTCCTTTGATCAGGTTGCAAGATTTTATATTTTCATTTTAAAAAAAAAGTTTAAAAATGTCAAAACTCATGGACTGGGGGATTTATAGCACCCCCTGCAGGGAAGGGAGGGGAAGTTATGTCCATGTGGTTTATCAATGTAAAGCCAAAGTCCTGCACACTCCACCTATATTTTCAGACATACTGTATATATATATTTGTATACATCTGTGGTATATGTTGGTAAGACTCCGTGTGTGTGTGTGTGTCGTCCCTCAGGCATCACCACCGTGCTGACCATGACCACGCTGAGCATCAGCGCCCGTCAGTCACTTCCCAAAGTGGCCTACGCCACCGCCATGGACTGGTTCATCGCCGTGTGTTTTGCCTTCGTGGCGTCGGCCCTCGTTGAGTTTGCAGCGGTCAACTATTTTGCCACTCGCCAGGCCAACCGTCTGAAGAAACAAAACGCCCGTCTGGAAAAGCCAGAGTTGTTGGTGACGGGCAGCGAGGACAACGACACCGTTTCAGCAAGTTCCTCACTTTCTAATAATAATGATTCAAAAATAGCGCAGGTGTGTGATTTCCATTTCAGATTGACTGATTTGCATTTTCCACGCACGGTGCCTCCGACTGATTTAAACAGCTTATTTACATTGCTAACACTAACTGGAGACTCATCTGAGTGTATCCTCAGAGCGTAATGCTAATAACAAACGCTGAGGACAGAAATGAAGACAAAGAAACAACTCTGTTTTCTAGTCATCACAACTGCTTGTTGTTTTGCCGTTCTTACAATTCAAGGCACACACACACACACACACTCACACACACATACCATGCATTAAATAGTAATACGTGCTGCACATCTCCTGCTATATGCTGTATGCTAATACAGTACGCCACCACAGCATCCTCCAGGGAACTGTCTCACATGTAGGGCTCATGGTTAGATGCTTTAAAAATAGCCTGGGTGAGAGTGAGGAGAGCAACTCCTGCTCTCCTCACTGCATCATCTCCCAACCATCCCAGGGGCATCCAGCAAACTACCTGCTGCGTTCTGCAGGGATGTTGGTGTGTAGTTTGGGGGGAAAGTTCCAGTTTGGAGTAAACATTACTTATAGCTTCATATTCATGACTACAGCAGTTTAAAAATAGCATTCGTAGCCAGTGCAAAAAAAAAACCCCACACTAACCCTGATCCTCTCCCCTCCTGCTCCCCCTGCCCCAAATCAATGTCCCCACACCAGTTAGACAGCGGCTCTCGAGAAGGCCTGAAGAGGAGAAACCACTCAATTTGCCGCAGTGAACCAGATGCCCCACCGTTACCGATTTTCCTTCAGCAGGGATCAGCTTTTCCTCAGATCCCACAGCTGGCCGGCACCAGCCCCATTGACAAGTACGCTCGCATCCTCTTCCCCCTGGCCTTTGCCCTCTTCAACCTGATCTACTGGTACATCTACCTGGCCAAGGACACCATGGAGGGGCCCAGGTACGCTAGCCAGTTATTAGCTTAGCAAATCTGTGTTAGTTCTCTTTCTAGGACTGTGAAGTTAAAACACATCAGTGAGTCACAGCGTTACGTCGAGCGACACGTGATAAACAATGATGAACAGAGAAAGTGGAGTTTACTGGGAATACTTACCATAATCATCCCACTGAAATGTTTTGCAGGAAATGTAGTTTTTCTTTGTTTAGTCGACTTTTGTAGGGGATTTTATCTCAAAGATTTATTGAATTATTTTTTTAACAAATTGGTCTCTGGATGAGATAAAAAAAACAGACCAACTCTGAAGGTCCAGGTTCAGGTCTGATCAGTAGAAGATGATGACACTATTGTAAAGCTTGGTCCAAATCTTTAGTAATTAGTGACACAGCATGATTTAACAATATTTGTAAAAGTCAGCCAGAAAAATTTGAAAGTACACACTGTAATGGAGGAACATTTTCACACTTGACTTGTAACAACAGCTTTATATTAATGGAAAAATACTTTGACTAATCAATATACACTTCTTTCTAATTAATTTCTAAGGCTGTGAAAAAGCCTTAAACTTCCAGGCAGATAAAAGGGGGGAATTTTTTGAAGGGTTTCTCTTTCTACATAATCACGATCACAGACTTGCGACACAAGAAGAGGAGCTGGGCGCTTAATTAATTTGAGAGGGGGAAAAAAACATGCACATTTTTATAGGAGTGTTACCTGAGGGCTGGGAAAACAGCAGCTGTTTTAATGACAACACAGCGCGTCCACTGGGAGCTGGTATCACAGGCAAAAGAGAAGCAGAGCTTACTTTGTTCATTAACCTCACAGAAAAAAGTTACCTGTTCACTCGGCAGCTTATAAATGAGCCTTTAAAACAGCAGCCCCCGATGTGAGGAGGAAGGAGAGAAAAGACAGAAGGAGAGGGGAGCAGGAGAATGTGTGTGTGAGTGTGTGAGAGAAGGAGATGTTATGTAACACCACGGAGTGCAAATCTGCTCATCATGCTCCTCATGTGCCTGTGAGAAACAGTTTTTATGGCTGTTGTGTTTATAACATTCTACCTAACAATAATTTAAAAAAAAACAGAGAAAGTAGCAGCAGCATCACATCATCACATCCTGTAATTTTTATTTATTTTTTGGTAGGTGTAAAGTAGCAGCAGCATCACATCATCACATCTTATTTTTATTTATTTTTTTGGTAGGTGTAATTTTTTTTGTACTTTTGCAGAAGGCATGGTGAGGACAGGCAGCAGCAGCAACAGCAGCAGCCTCAGCAGCAGCAGCAGCTGCTGAGGCTGAGGCTGAGGTGGAGAACACTGCAGATAGAGTCTTCTCTCTGTGCTCTCCTCTCCCACCGTCTCAGTGTCTCTGTGCTGATGCACTCTTCTCTCCTACAGGGACGCGGATCTCGACTAAAAAGGGCCGGCAACAAAAAAAAAGGGCACATGCAGCCGGAGAGTCCTTTCAGCATCTCACCCATCCAGCCTCGCCTCACCCTCCTCGCCCTCTCCCTTTACTCTTTTCACTTCCTCTCCCGGCGAACGAGCTCTCAGCATTCACTCTGCTCTCGTCTGACAGAGGAAATGAATCAGAAACTCATTTATTCCCGTGCTGCACATCTATTCATTTCACAGGCTGTGACCGCTGCCCACTTGTGTTCTGATCAGCGGCTGAAGAGCTGCCCTTCACCAGCCTCGGTCCCACTGTACACACACCTGCACCCAGGACCCCCTCGCACCCGGGAACACACAAACGTATAGCAAGTCCAGGAAACACAGCGAGACGGAGTGGATGATGCAATCAGTGTTTAGGTAGTGATGCAACGCTTGACCAATGCTTCCAGGAGCTCGGCCTCCACAGAAACACAGATTGGCCGGAGTAAACCGGTGTAAACCTGGGAAATGAGTTGTGTTTTCATGACACCCCGCTGCTGCTGCTGTGATGTTCTAATGCTGGGTTTGAAATCCGCTGCAGGGAGGAGTGGGACACAACACCTCTGTGAGCTGCTGCCATTCATTTACTATTTCTGTACAGATGGAAGATGATTGTCAGGAACGCATGTTTATGTATGAAGTCGTGCTGTGACGGATGGAGCGCTTACGTGACGTACTGTGTGTAACGTGATGAAAACCGATCAGTTTTGAACTTGTTCTTAAAGGAGAAGTCCAACAAAAACATCATTTATACAGTATATACATATATATACTGACTATATATGTTTATATATAGTCAGTATAATATGTCTCAAAACAGCTAATGTTGCTTTGCACTTGCACTGATATTTTGAGCACACAAAGACACAGAAAGGACATTGCACTGATATTTTGAGCACACAAAGACAGAGAAAGGACATTTAACGTCTATCTTTGTTACTGCTGCAAAACTGCAACTCACTTGACTGCAATATGACTGTCAACATGGGCTCAAAATATTATTACAAGTGCTATGCAACATGAGCAGGTTCTCTACAGGACGGTATCGTTTGTGTTTAGCTCAGTTACCATCAGCAGTACTTCGATCAGAGCTCCGTCTGCAGGACGGTATCGTTTGTGTTTAGCGCAGTTACCATCAACAGTACTTCGACCAGTACTACCTCAGTTCTTGCTCAGAGCTCTGGCTCTCTCAGATGTCGAAGCCTCGTTGTCCAGCTTTAACATGCTGTGATTTTGATCAGATGCATCTTGTTTTACTGTTAAACCTGTGACACCCAACGACAGTCGCTGGAACTGGTACAAACTTAGCCAAAAGCTACAGATGGAAGCAGAGTTTGTAGAATTCTCTAACAGTTTTACAACATACTTTTACTTTAAATTACCCCAATATTTTTGATTAAAACATTAGGACGAGTTGGACCACGTGCTGGTGACCTTAAAAAACATTTCCACCCTAGTCTTCTTTATTGACTGATTGCAAACTTAATGTAATAAACAGATAAAAAAACTTGCACTTCACTTTTGTGCCCATCGTAAAAACACAGACCCTCCAGTTTTGACCTTGTCAGGATAGAGACACGAACCCCCCGGAATCTGCCATCTACTGTAGGAAGAATGTGACAATAAAACAAGCTCGACACAAACACTGCAGCAGATTTCTTTCCTGCCGTCCTGACTGAAAACCAGTGTGTTTCTTCATTATGCACATCCACTTGTCCCTTTAATATTTTCCTCTGCAATGGAAGCTGCTCATCCACCATCATCAGTCTCCACTCTTTGATCTTGGGCAGGCTGCACGCATGCGCCGCTCATTGGCTCCTCTGCGCCGTCTGGAGTAAGTTGGATGTGCGCTCTCCTCCTCACTCGCATCCCTACACCAGCTGGAAAACTGTTGCGATGGGGAGGATCAGGAAAACCCACTTTGGGATTTTGACTTTTTCCTTGTTGGCGTCGTTTATCCGGACTCAAAGGTAAAGGATTGTCTTTATCAACCGTTTCCTCTGTCATCCTTCATGCATGTCACGTCGTCCCTGCTTAAGAGTGTGATACTAATCAGCCTTTCTGTTTCCACATTACACCACCCTGTCCCCCGTCCAGCGTCAAGGATATTAAGGACCCGAGCAATATGCCTCTGGTCAAAGAGACAGTGGACAGACTGATGAAGGGATACGACATTCGGTTGAGGCCGGATTTCGGAGGTAATGATGAAAAAAAAAACCCCAAGTGTCTGGTTTGTCGCCCTCCTGAAACGCAGTGCTTGTTTAAAAAAGGGAAAGAAATCTAAAAAATCAGCTTCATTTCATTCACATATTCACCTTAAACGGGCCTCTGCAATGATGAACACCGTTTATCTGCTGAGAAGATGGAACAGTTGAACCTCATCCAGTCCTCCCTCACTGGGATTTATTAAAAATAGAATTTTTGAGCTGATTTTTTTTTTCTCTTTTCGTGTCTCTCTGTGTGTGTGTGTGTGTGTGTGTGTGTGTTAAATGCGCAGATGTGCACGGTACATAAGTGTCCTGTGTGTGGAGAGGAACCTGCATGTGCGCGCGTCACGAATCCCGTCAATTTTACATGATGAGAGGGGGTGAGGTGGGGGTGGGGGGGTTCATACGTGTTGTATTGACGCCTGTTCTCCTTCACATGCAGGTGCGCCGGTGGCCGTGGGCATGAACATTGACATAGCCAGCATCGACATGGTCTCTGAAGTCAACATGGTAGGTGCATCTCCAGGATTATTGTCCTCCTGTTGTGTTTTTATTCAAATCATGCTCATTTGAATGTGCCTGACGCACACGGCCGGAACACGGCACTAAGTGGCGCAACTTAGAGCCGGGACAAATCGCAGCCAGGATGGAGGCATCCTGCAAAAAAAAAAAAAAAAAAAAAATCCTGCGAAATATAAGATGTGTTGTGTGGAAAACGTACACATTTGAAGGCTTTCTTCACCCCAAACGCATCCTCCTCCTCCTCCTCATCCTCCTCCTCCTCTCCGTCTCCGCATTTGCAGCTCTGATGTGATGCTGCATTTGAATTCAAAACACACACTCACTGGCGCACTCGGACGCACAGCCCTCCGCGGTGCACACGGAGGGCTGTGCGCGCGTTCGTGGTTTTTTTTTCTCCACCGTGTGTATGTGGCGCTGATGTACGTGCACGTGTGACGCCTCCCGTTATGAGGCTACGGTAGCGTCATTTTGTTGACATGCACCGCCGTCTCCTCCAACCATGCAGTTCACCTCCAAAACCCCCACGTTCTCGTTCCCACGGTGAGAATCTCACCCCTTTAAGGCTTTAAGTCAATCACATCAGCCCTTCGACGTAAACGATTACCCCCCCCCCCTCCCTCAGCCCCCTACCTCTTGTCAAATGACGTCAGCAATTTGTTAATAATAAATGTCCGGTCTCACGGCAATTGCAGAAGAGAGAGAGAGAGAGAGAGAGAGAGAGAGAGAGAGAAAGACTCTTCGTCTCTGGCGCCCCGCTCTGAACGTCATGTGCCACTTGGAGAGGACGCAGAAAAAGTTCAGCAGCCCGGGCAAGAGCACCACCTATTGATCCGTGTGACGGACACACGGTGAATTAAAACCATTCATTTGTCCATTGTAGTCCATCACAGATCCACATATATGGACGTTCACACTGACGTTCACACTGACGTTCACACTGACGTTCACACCTACGGTCCATCTCCATCAAACCAGAGATCAAACCACTGATCTTTTCACTGTAAGGCATGAGAACTAACCGCTCCTCCACCGGTCAGCTGGTGCAATGCTACAAGATAAACTTTGTAGTATACAATATAGCATAGATGGTTTACATTAAATATGAAGTGGTTCCACCTGCTGGAGTGTTCAGGTCACACAGTTATATTAATATTAGTGAAGACACAACATGTACTGTAGATGCCCTTAACTCCCCTCTAGGTGGTGCTATGGATTCAGAAGCAATGCCTAGTCAATGATTTGAATGTGTGGATTGCAGAAATTGCAGCATAATTAATATTTCATTCATAGTTCCTTTGTTGTAGACTGCTGACAGGCAGGAGTACACGCTCCGGCGTTCTGTGGAGCTGAGCATCTCCAGCAGCCGTGCGCTAACATGTAGACCGACATTTAAAAATGTCCGACCAAAACGAACCCGTGTTTTAATTTGCCAAATTTGACCAATAACAGTCAGTATCATCTGGGACTGCGCTGAGTTGGGCTATTCCTACTGACCCCAACCACTTCTTCTTTGGGGTCTCATTGGCACTGCTGCCCCCTGCTGGTCTACCTTCTAATGGTCGATATTTAGTTTCAATGAGAATTATTCAGAATACACAAAAAAACATTATGTTTTAAAAACTTCTAAGGAAGAATAATCTTGGAGGATATTCTTCTTTAGTGGACCTGAGGTAAGAGGCTCAACGCTTTGAGAACGAGTGTGACGGAATTTTGAATTAGCCTTGGTAAAAACAAATCGAACAACAACATCCAATAATGTAAAAAAAAATCTATAAAAACCTACACTTAAAAAAAAAAAAATCTATAAAAACCTACACTCTCTTGAGCTCATATGGTTTTGACTGACAGTGAACAGCTGTTCAGCGTTCCACTGGCTCAGCCCTAAAGTTCCTCCTCGTCCCAACCTCCTGTAAAAGAAAGGAGAAAACACGTGCAGAGGGCTGACCTGTTAGGATGAAGAGGATGACGTCTGTGTGATTCCTGTTTACTCCACATGGAAGTGACTTATTTTGTTGGACAATGCAGACGGAACGGAAGTGCCCTGGGTGGTTCAGGGGCATTTGAAAAAAGAATCCCCTCGCTTGTTTTTGCCCCCTCCTTCTTTTATCATTCCTTCCGTTCCAACCATCACTTTGACTGTATCCCGGGCTGCGACTCTGGGCTCAGCAGCCATGTAATCCACCTCTGCCTCGCTCCAAAGGGTTATCTGACTTAAGAACTAGGCATCTATGCAAGCATTCATCTGGAAAAAAACACTGCTTCATACATCCGTGTGTGTGTGTGTGTGTGTGTGTGTGAGAAAGGAAACACTAAAGTGAATGATGACTGACGTCATGCAACCCCCTGTGGCTATGAGAGCATCCATCTCGCTCATTTCTCAGAAAAGCTCTCCCTGCCAGATCTGTACAGGCATCCTGTACGAGAGAGGGCAATTAAAAAAAAAAAAAAAACTCTAAAGTTAAACCCGTTAAAGTCAAAGGGTACGACAAGAAGGAATTCCCCCGACAAAAAACAGAAACATTGTATTAATCAATATCGGAGCCTCTCGGTGACTTCGAACGGGTCAAAAGGTGAACGAAGGCGCTGTTCTTTATCTTTTGTCCGATTTCTGTCGTTTGCCTTTCTTTGCCAGTGATTGGTCAGTTGTAGGTGTGAATGTGACAAATAGAAAACAGAAATAGAAAAAGTAGGTGGAAGTGATTTGACACGATAGAGGCAAAGAACGAGGTTTGTGACGTTAGCAGGTTGAGGACACTGACGACTATGTTGCAAGTAATGAATAGCTAAGTAAAATATTCACAGTGTAACGGAATGCAATTTTAATATAGTTCAACAAAAGTATGTAGTTGTAAAATTTTAAATATTTTGCATTTTTTAAAAATCAAATCAAGTCAAGTTATCACACTGCTGTGAATGTGTTGTCGGAGGTGTACGGCTCCACAGGTTAGCAGAGGACAATGCATTAGCATTCCAGAAATCTATGTTAATCAACTCATGGAACTGAGTTTTCAAATGCATCAATAGCGCCACCTGCAGGGAAGGAAGGGAAATCCATGTATCAAATGCATCAATAGCGCCACCTGCAGAGAAGGAAGGGAAATCCATGTACGGAACAGAAAGAGAAGATGCTGAAAAAAATGATTGAAACAAATGCAGGACACATCTCAAAGGAGATGAAGAGACACATTTAGAAAGACATGCAGTACTTTGGTGGACGTCTGAAGACATATTGGTTTTTTTTTCCGTGAAGAAATCCTCCTCGTTACTTACATAACAAGACAGAAACTCCTCCTCCTCACTTCTCCTTCAAGTCCTTCTCTGTCTTAAAACAATGGGGGGAAACCGGCAGTGGTTGAGGTTGATCTCAGAGAAATCAATAATCTCACCCCGCACCGCGATCAGGAGGACGGAGCTGGTGACCTGTGCTTGATGCAGAGCTCCTTTGATCCGTCTCATCAGGGGCGGCCACTTTTAAGATTAAAGAGCTGAGAACAACACAGAGAGAGAGGCGCCGGGATGAAAGTGTGGAGGAGCGAAATGGTGAAGGTCAAAGCAATCAGCATCAGTGTCTTTTGCTGCAGATATCTGTAGGTTCTACGGTGGGAGCAGGAGTCACTGCAGCCCTTGGCTCCGTCACCGTGGTGTCCAGAGGGAACCTTTAAACAGAACGTGTTCAGTCAAATGAGCTTCGTAACAGACGGAGATTTTCTTCATCTCCTCACCCACTGTACACTGTACAAAGCCGTAGATGTCGGTGTCACATTATGACAGAAGTATTAGCGAGTTTGAACAATATTTGCCTGCGAAGCATGTATTTCTAACAGCTGTTCCGGGGCTTCACCGAGGCCTGACAGGTTTAGAGCACGTTTTTATGACTCTCCAGTCTCGTCTGCACCTGCGTTTTCTCTGCTATTAGCGGAATTTCACCTGTTTGTCTGTACGGTGTTTTTAAAAAAGAAGAACTGTTCAAATAAGGCCGACCACCGGGGGCAGCCTTCTTTAATCCAACACAAGAAAACCTAAGGAATATCAGTTTAATGTCACTGACTTCTGGGGCGTTTCTAGTTTTACTGCATCAAACTAGAGCTCTAAGGGTCATTTCATTTTTTAAATAAAACATCTTTTAGACTTTATTCTGTTAGTATTCTGTATCAGTCTGAATGAATGGTTGTTTCGAGACATTTCCAGATGATCTTTTAATGAAAAAAGTAAAGGGATATGACTGGACGGTACCAGATGACCTACGGACTGGAACCGGTGATCTCACAGATAAAAACTACAAATTCTCAGACTCACATAGATGTAATGACGGCATCTGTCCACTGTTCATTCTCATTCACTTACAGTAATCCTGTTTGGGATTGTGGGGGGAGGTGGGTGGGGAGGTGGGGGGGGCAGGTCGACGTTCCATCACAGGCTCACACTAAGATCAATAAAAGACCAGAGCGTTCAACTAATCTCATATCTGCGATGTTTTCCTCTGTGAGAAGAAACCGACATTCGTAGCTTGATCTTAAACCTGTAATGGTCTTACTGTATTGCAGCAGCACAGCCCCCCCCACTGCCCCCACTCCCCCCCCACCAGCATGTGGCCCTAATACAAACATGATCAGTTGAGTTGAAGTCTTAAAAATTAGAAATAATTCCAGAAATATCTCTACGTTCAATATCTCCTCTACGCGTGAGCGAAATGAGGATGTCTGTAATATGATCCTCAAAGAAAAAAGCCCTTTGAAGTGCTTTGAAAGCATGTAGGACTTCTATCACGGCGCTGAGCCGTTAGACAGCTGCTCGCTACTCTAATTAAAAATCAAAAAGCCTCGGCGAGAGAATGAACTCTGTATTCCTGGTCCAAGTCGACTCATGCAGTGGTGATGTTCGTCCACTGGGCCGGTGGCACGGTGGCTTCCCTGCACATCTGAGTGACGTGTCTGTGAGGCTGGGTCACGTGCTGCCGCGGAGCCTTTTAAATGTGTGTGCGACAATTACACGACGACTGTCCACTGAGGCCCAAAGGGAAGCCGTGTCGTCGTGCGCAGGTCGGGTGCATGACATTTTACATGTGTTATGGTGAGAAGGAAAAGTGTGTCCTCGGAGACTGAGGTGTGACCACACGTCCTCGGAGGAGGGTTTTGTGGACTCGCCGCTATTGGTGCAGGACTGTGACACTGATGTGATGTCAGGGATGAGACGCGGCTTCGCATTTTGGTAAAAAATTGTGGTAAAAAGTGACAGTTGTGATAATTGTAGCTAGTTAAACTCCACCTCCCCTACGTTGTAAAGCTCCTCTCTTCTGGAACTCTCCGTCAACCGACCGTTGGCCAATGTTTCTTTTCTGTTTGAATCTTGAATCCCCAATTTATTTAAACTCATCTTTTCAGTTCTGATACTCATTGTGACTCAGTGGTTTTGACCGCATATTTGAGCTATTTTTTGAATTCTGTCCCAACTGAGTCAGCATTTTTTATAGTATTTTTCCCCTTATTCTGCTTTATTTTGACATCTTGTTAAATTGAAAGGTGACCTTTGCTCCTCCAGAGGCCTCTAACCTATTTATATTTTAGCTTTGAATTCATTGGGGTCCATTAACGGCACCAAGAGATGGAGTTGCTCTGCGCTCGCCAGACATTTACAGCTCATTCTGCTGTTGAATTCCACCGTGTCTGTGGACGTGCTTTAATGGTTAGCGGCACGATGACATCACACGGTGGCTGCCGATTGGTCTGTGGAACATTCTTCGCATACTGTAAAACCTCCTGCTTCATTCTTCAGGTGCTGTGTCGGTGCTGTGTCTTTCTGACCCAGATCTTTGTCCCTCTTATGGTCATGCAGGGAATCAGTTATCTTCTGGTTGGGTCTGGGGGCTGCAGCCCATCCCAGCAGTCACTGAAAGGGTGGGATTTACCTGGAACATTTTGTCAGTCGTGACCAGACCAAGACCGCATACTGTAGACCGACTTTACTTGTGGGAGGGCCAGAATTTCTCTGGAATGAAGTGTATAATATTATTATTCCATATTTATTTTGGAATCCAGTCGCAGGCCGGATTAGATGGTTTAGTGGGCCGGTTTGGGCCCGCGGGTCACCAGTTGATGAACCCTGTTGTAGGCAATCTTTCTTCTGACTTATACCAAGTCAGTTCGGAGTATCTAAACATCAGTTACCACAGGGATCAAACCTGTGACCTTATTGCTGTAAGGCATTGGCAATAGCCACACCTTCCACTACGTGGCCGCTTTTGAAATATTTAATTTTGTATCGATGTCTCCGAACAAACGTGGTCTCTGTGCTTCAATAAGTCTACAGTATCAACAATACACAGATCCCACCACCGTCATCACACTGTGTATATCAGCAAGGCTGGAATATGGAGGGAAGTGAATGCGTATTTTCACTCCAGCTCTTTTTTTCTTTTTTCTTTTTTTTTTCTCTCACCCCACTCTTTAATTACATGTAAAATACCTGAGGTTGGTGGTTGTTAAGAGGCACTGCTTGTACTAGAATACGGCTCTCTGAATGTTAATTAGCTGGCTGTGAATTAAAAGATTTAAACAAACCAGCTGTGGTGGCTTCTGGGATGGAGGAATTAGTGGGGCGAGAGCGTTCCCTTTATTACGATCATTATCCTGACAAGCACCGGTTTCCGTGTGCGAGTAAAGAGATCTGGCCGTCAGATATAAAAGCTGATGACCAGAGGGAAGGGGACGCGGGCCGCAGCCTTTACACATCTTTTTCGTGTGTGTGCGTGTGTGTGTGTGTGTGGGTGTGTGTGTGTGGGTGTGTGTGTGTTCCAGAGACACACAGCCTCTGTGTGTTGAATTAGCAACCATTTTGATCTTGTTTGTCCATACTCATCCTGTTCCATTTTATTTTCAGCTTGTGGAAAATAAGCTTGTGTTATTTTTACTCTGTGTTGCCATGACAACACAGCCTCCTTTTTGGTGGATGTAGGAAAGTCAGGGAAAAGCAAATAAGCCGTTTTTTTCCTCTCTTTTTTTCTTCTTCCCGTCAGAGACTTTCTCAAAGATTTTGACACCTATTGTGCAGATGCTCTGACACAGAGGATCGAACTTTTGTTCATATCTTTACGGATTAATTACAGGAGTTCAACAACATATGAGGAATTTTGACAGCCACAAGAGGGAGCTGTAATGAATTCTTCTTGTTTATGGAAGAATACCTATAATGGATGTTAGAGTTTTCATTTGATCCTTTCAACTGTAAAAAAAAAAATCTTTAGCTAAAAGGAGTTAAGAGCAGAGCAGGACAAATATTGATGTTTGGAAAGAGAGTGAAAGGGAAGGTTTACAAGATATTCTACTTCTGTGTGTTTTTGATAAAGGGAAAGTCTAAAAATGGCAGAGTGGCATATACTTTTGGATTTTTGTTTGGCGTCACCAGGTTAGACAGCAATTAAAAAAAAACAGATATCAGAGGATCAGGAGGTGAGGATCAGCACAACGTAGGCTGAAGACAGGGGCACGCCTGTTTTTCTCAAGGTCTGTCAAAGGATTTGGTGTCATTGCATCTGCCACAGTGATTAGTAAAATGCACCAAAAGTTGCTTTCAAAGCGGAAATTATGAAATAATTTCACCATCCATTGACCGTTGTTTCAGTTCCGTTTGTCAGACTCATTTCCCGTCCTGTGCTCAGCTGGGGTTGGTTTGATGCATGCTGGGAGTCTGACCTGAAGCCGAGGCCTCTTCAAATGCATGTTGGGTGTTGAGATGCTATTTTAAGCTTGAGGAGCTCTGGTGAGAGATGCTATTTTAAGCTTGAGGTGCTCCGGTGGAACACAAACATTTTCAGACAACGTGTGCAAATTGTATTGATTTTGTATAAAAGCAACGTAAAGTGGATGAACGGTGGAATGAATGGACCTTACCTGTTCATTCTTAGCTTTTCAAATGAGTCCAAGTATTTCACATCATATGAAATCTTCTTGTCTGCCAAATAGGTGTGGCACAAATTTTATTTGTTTGTCCAATTTGTCCTACTTTACACCTACGTACGTTAACCCACGTGGGCTGCATACATTTATTTATTTATTTATATTGTGGCTTCACAACTGTCAAAAATCCATCGTGCATATTTTTTGCAGACCAAATCGCCACCAGATTTAAACGCCAGCCCTTTGTGTGGGTCTGTTCATATTCCATCTTTTCTTCAAACCTTTAATGAGATTTCCCACTCTGCTGCTCTGATTCTGCCTGCTCTGATGAGCTTTCCAAAAAGGCCTAAGAATGCAGTTTGTCGAGAAGAATGTCATTAGTGATGCTGAGTGGAGCCACAGAATAACAGATTAATATGGTCAGCTTAATTACAGAGGGAGAACAACTCCTAATCCTGCAGCTTTCTTACATGCCTGCGCTGCTCTTTTGCATCATGTTCAGTCCACAGTGATTCAGTGGAGATCAGAAAAACAGACAGACTGTGATTCTAGTGGTTCATAAAGAAGCTACAGCACAGTCAAAAAAATAAATCGACTTCAACAATCAACACATCGACTCAGGTCGGAGGGAAACGACATCTGTGTCCGGATCCAGATATGAACCGTGATCATGTGCTGACGGCCGCTCTGATGATCGCCGTCATGCATTTTCCTAACGGCAGTTGCTGAAAGAAAATCAGTTTAAAACACAGTGAATTGATTGGTTCCCCCGGGGTGTTTGTTGGCTAACAACCCTATGAGAATGCACTATTAGCTAAGTGGTTAGAGGCTTCACAGGACGGGCACCGTGCCTGGAGAAAGTGTTGGAGTTCAGGCTGGACCGACTTTCTTCCCTGTGTCTGCTCTCTTTGTATTTCCGTCTCATTTGTTGCCTCTGTTCACTGACCTGTTTAAAGTTCAGCCTCTTATAACGACGCCCCCTATATTTGACCAACGCATACACATGTAAATATGAGCAGTGTGAACAGCTGATGTTCCGTGGCATTTACCCAGAAAGGTGGGAAGGAGGAGGGTAAAAGAACTCGCCGTAAGGTACTGTGAGTACTTTGTCCTCATGGTATTTTGTTTTGTTTTTTTTTTTTTGCTCAAAAGTTATTTTCCCACTCACAGCAGAAGAGACATTGTTATGATCAGCAGTTTTTTTTCCCCCTGTTTCAGCTGAATTATTACACAGCAGGACGAAAGGTTAGCAACATCTGCCACATCACATCACCTCCTCATGGGCTGATGGTGTATGGATGTATTTATTTATTTATATAAATGGCTTCATAATGAACACATAAAAACCTCATTCATATGAACAGACTGGACGACTGAGCTGAGTCTTTATCATCTCCAGACTCCAGTAGAATGAAGACACGAGATTACGTTCACTGCTGCCTTATATTTTTCTAATCTTTGTGAATTAAGTACAACTAAAAGAAAGAAAAACAAAAGGAACTCAAACACCAGAGTTCCAAAATTAAATATTGTTGTATGTATACTGAGCTACAATTGTTACTATTGTAGCTCAGTATACATTGGTTTATTGTTAACCAGAAAGTAAACTAGTACGATAGAATAGATAACGTAAATAAAGGCAGATTAGTCAGAATAAATATTCATGTAACATGTTTTTTTTTTTAAATGAAGTGAATCGTCTCATTTATTAGCACCTAAAAAAAACTAAAAAAAAAAAAAATGTTTTCGTTGTGATATGGAAAATAAATGAAAATAAACTCAAGGTTTTTTTGATTCTACAACAAGAGCTGCGTGTTTTGCATCAAGCTTTGTCTATTGCCCCCCTCCCCCCCCCCTCTCTTCAGCCCGCTCTCCCACAGCATAGTATCTTGTGATGGCAGATGTAGTTGTAATGAAGGTCTTGTTGCATCCAGAGTCTGTCAGATTTCTCAGGGAAACACACATGTTCCTGCTGTCACTCTGTCAGGTTCTTAATGGGGGTTTGTTAGTGCGGAAACCCTTCTGCACCGAGACACAGTCACTCTGCAGCCGCCTCGATGGTTGGTTTATTTTCTTTCTGTAAGTTTCCCAAGACTTGTTTGTATATTTATTGTATTTGTATTTGTTTTTTTTTGTCTTTTTTTTGTCTTTTTACTGTGTAGCTAACTGTCGTACTGATGCTGAAGCATCTGTGTCTGTCACAGTGATGATTTTTAAACTTCATGTTTAACACTTAAACGTTGGTAGGAGCAACTGGAGGTTATGTGTCTTTTCCAAGGACCTATTGGCATGTAGACCCACAGAGCCTGTTAGCAAACCTTCCATCCCATAATCGATCCCCTCTCCTAGGTAGAGGACGACCCACTGTACCAACCAGCCCCGGTGTTGACAGCAGAAGTGTGATTTTTTTTTTTTTTTTGGCTGATTCTCCCTCGTCTTTTGCCTGGAGTGGTTGCGATGGCACGGAGTACGTCTAGACTTTTCTCTGTCCCTGAACAAATCGAACTCCTCATCAGATTAGTAGTCTGAGTTGGTTGTCTTTGACCAATTGCCTGGTCTCTGGAGAGAGAAAGGGAGAGAGAGAGGGGGAGAAGAGAGAGAGGAGCCATACTTTATGTGGCTCTCTAAGCTGAAGTGATGTCCGAGCAGAGGTAAACAGCACCATCTGTTAGGCTGTAATTATGCTGCCTCTTTGCAGTGCAGCCAGGAGGCAGCACAGAGGCCCAGGTGTTCTCTCTGTGTCTCTGTGCTCTTAGAGCCTGAACACAAAAGAATGAGGGCACAGTCGTTGGATGCCGGCTCAGCTCACTTCAAGAAAATCCTCCTTTTTTTTAGTCTTTTCAGTGTCCTTAAAAAATCAGGTTTGGAAAAAAACGGGGGAAAAAAACAACCTTTGCTGAGTTTTAAACATGAGATTAGTCAAATTAGATTTCTGCTGCTTAAGTAGAATACTGTTTCACACTTCTGCACCAAAGCAAGATGGTTGCTGGTTTGATTCCTGGCTGTGATTCCCGGCTAGTTCTCTTACATTTGAAGTCTAAATTTGAAGCTTCGTCCGTGGATGATGTTAATGTGGACGGTGGGTTGTGACTGGCAGACTTTCTCATCACGTCAGCTGGAACTGGCAGCAGCTGTTAATGGATGGACGTGTTGACAAAGTGCTGACCAGGGTTTAGAACGTACACATAACAACAAGGAAAAATGCATGGGTCAGGTGTTAGGGGTTTGGAGACCTGGCCTGGGAGTTTGTAACCACTGCAGAAGATGCAAAAAAAACACAAAAAAACTGGTGAAACGCTAATGTCGCTGTCTTCTTTCTGAAGCTGTAACATTGTTTAGAGTCTCTTATGCATCAACGTTTGACCAGGAAGTGAAGCAGAGAGACAGTTTATCCTCGATATGTTTGGAAGTTAATATCACCTCAGAAAAATTGGATGACTAAGGTACTTAGCTTATCCGGCTAAGTTAGCGTTAACTAATGCTAATTCTTACATTTTCCACCTTTAAATCAGTCACCCGTCACCACAGCATCACTTTTACGGCTGATCTCACTTCCTGTGTTTTCTCGCCTCTTCTATTGACACCGCAGCGTTGATGCTAACACCAGGGACTTATTGCAGTATTATCGCCATGTTAGCGGCTAACGTGCACAGCACAACCTGCGGGCAGCAGCTAACAACCCCACAGGTGATGAAGATATCCGATCACCCGGCCGATAATGAGACAGAGAGGGAGCGAGCGGCGCAGAGGGAACTCTGTCAAAACAGACCTCCCGATCAAATCAACGCGGCAGCAGCTAGTGTATTTTAAGCAGGACTTTTTTTTTCTTTTTTTTTTTTTTGCGCAGTGTTTCTGTTCTGATCACACTGCAGCACTGTTGTGTCACACCAACGTGGGAGAAAAGTCAAGGGAACGTAGAGGCTCCGTGATAAGTAATCACAGTGGCTGCTCCAGTCAAATCTCATGGGCCTTGTTTCATGTACAGTATTTTTTCTTCTTGTCACTGATTACACTGCAACACAGTGTAACACTGCAGAGTTCTCTGTTGTGCTGTGGTTCACTGTGGCTGTGTGGGTGTTGGGCCTTTTTCTAGAGTGAGAAAGACAGAGAAGAGGAGGAAGAGGAGGAAGAGGAGAAGAGAGGAGGAGGTGCTGGAGCTTACAGAGACTGTAACATCTTAAATAAATAAAATCATCCATTAATACACTGAGCTGTGCTCCAGTTACAGCACAGATGTGCAGTTGGATTGTCCTTCTCCGAGAATACACAAGGTGGCATATGGCCGTTTAAAAAAAAAAAAAAAAAATCTTTACATTTTGCTATTTCTGGTGCACTTGTAGGAAATTAGGAAGTGGGAAATTTGGAGTTTTTATATGAAGCATTATTCCTCCCATGGCTCCCCTGCAGGGGGTGCTATAAATACAGATTGAATGCCTTTGACCAGAAGATGAGTGTGATTATAGTAAGAGACAACTCGCTGACAGAGAGGAGACAGGTATGAAGTGGAGAGGGGAGTTAACAAGACACAGGTGGGGGAGGTTGGCCAATCACTGTGGAGGCAGGAGCAGGTGGAGGGTAAGGAGTGGAGAAGTGAGGGCAGAAACACATGGTATGTAAATATAACTTTCTATAAGTTTTGATTAGAAGAATGTAACTACAGAAAGTGGATTTGACTCTTTTTAATGAATCATTTAAATGAGCATTATTTAATCCCTTGTCCTTTATGCTAATACGCTAGGCTACGCTAGGCTAATAGTGTTGTATTCTCAGTTACAGTGTATGTTAGCATTGTCCTCCGTTTACCATAATACCCTAAATACATACATACATAAAAATAAACTTTTACGGTGTTTTGAACTGCTATTGCTGAACTTAATTTTCAATAATTAATTTATCTTATTTAAAAGTATTTGTATATTTAATTAGAAACGTCCGTGACCTGTCTAAGTGTCCTGAACCGGTCCTGACTTTTAAGGGAGGAGAGATGAAGCCGCAGCTGCAGAGATAAACTGGCTCAGAGCAGTAGAGTCAGGATCATCTGTGTTAAAGAGAACACACTTCTGTGGAAGTAGATATTTCTGGAGTTGAACACTGTTCACAGCCAGCTGAGGAAGTTCCCCTCTAGTCAGGGTCGTACAATTCAAAGCGAGGGTCGGTGAATATTGTTTTGCAGCCGTCAGAGGATCCCGGTTCAGCCTGTGGACTTTCAGACTATGCAAACTTTTTTTGGCTGACCTTCTCACCATGAGTCTGAAGAACTTTTTATTTTTTTATATGAATGTCCATCGTGTCATGTTTGGACATCAGTGCAGAAGAGTGTGGCCCAGGGGACAGAACTCAAACCTGTTGTCTTCAGTCACCTCCAGTGATTAAAAAAAAATCATATTGTAAACATGAGAAGAATAAGAGATATGACAACTTGTTATTGAATGACAATGATTTTAATGTGTACCATTTGTACAATATATTTTGGAGTCCATTCTCCAGAAGTAGATAGAAATAATTATCATTAAAATAAATAAAATAAGGTTTCCCCCCTTACACTGAGTAGCTTTACAAAGAAAACAGCACTGGCAAAAAATAAAT
>NC_024321.1:15454548-15458166 GCF_000523025.1 Cynoglossus semilaevis
TCCTCTACTGTTTGTAGCGATCTCGTAGCTGGACACTTTTGGCTGAGGTTTTACAAAAATCAACTCCACATAAGGATTAAAGGCCCGTGTTATGGGAAATTTAAGGCCGAGTTCAGTTCAGTTGAGTTGTTTTAAGGACATTTGCACTGAGCCGCTGCTAATTTCTGACCTTGGTACAAGCTCAAATTAGCTGCTAGATTGCAGATGGCAAACTCCACACCAGCAGAGACGGCGTGCGTGGTGAGGATGACGTGGAAGGGCTGAGTGGAGCGTAGTAGAGATGACACGGGGAGGGGTGCGACCAGCGGAGGGATTTGCCTTTGAGGCTACATCCACACTTAAATGTTGAATCTTTCAGCTCACCACCTTTGCAACATTTATGGCTGGCATCCCCTCAAACGCAGGGAGCGGAGGTGACGCAGACACTAATGCTTCCTGTTACGTCTCATCTGTCATGACACATCTGCTGAAAATTTGTCACGCTCCTGTCACGTCACACTTCACCCTCGAGAAACAAGGACGGACAAAAAAAAATGGTTGCATTCTTAGCAGCTGTGTTGTTGAATTTTGAATTTTAGATTTCCGAAACAAAGATGGCAGAACAGTTTGACAGTTTTGTTTTTTGTTTAAAAAGTGACTTATTTTAATGACATCTATCGGGTGTTTTTACAGCTTTGACAAGTTGAATCATTATCACTGTGAAGTAACGTGTTACATCGTGTTTTATTTATAACAGCATTTTAACTAGACTGTATTCATCAGGCCTCACAAATAAAAATAAAAAAAAAATGTATTTAGAAGAAGACAAAGAGGCAGCAAAGGAATTCACTGATGGAAACAATGGTTAAAATGTTTCTAGATTTAAAAAAAAAAACCCAATGAAATGCTGAGAAAAGCTGAATCATTTTCATAACAAAGACTTGAATAATTTGTCTTAGAACTTGTTGACCGGCCCTCGTTCATCCTGTGTATTTCCGGAGCTCAAAGACGGGCTGCAGTCTAGTCCTGGGTGACCCCGCCCTCTGCGCTCTTTTGTAAATGTTATTTCAATCCTACTATAATCTGTTAGTAAATTACAGGTTTAATTTAATACATGAACTGATTAAGAAGGACCGGTGTACGTCGTATAAAGTTAATTATGTTGTCATTGCTCCAACGTTCACCTCAAATTAACAGTCACTGTGTTGTGTTAATATTCTACACAGGGAGTGTGTTTCTTTTTATTCCCCCATGGTGTCGGCCATGTTGCTGCAATGTCAAATAAGTCGCACGGTGACTCATGAGAGCAGTCTTTGGGGTTTTTTTCCCTCACCTGAAGGTCAAAGAAGGCAGTCCTCACTGATCTGGACGGACACAGTGTATACTTACAGGAAAGGATGCTAAAATTTGACACAAACCTAATCCTCGTAGCATGTTTTTGTGGTGCTGTACACCTCCAACAACAACTGCGTGTTAAAACGTTAACAACATGCATCATTTTCAGCATCAACCACTGGTGTGAAAGTGGAAAAACGTCATTCTCATCTCAAGTTTGAAAATGCAGTCTGGGAGACACAATGGGTTTTGACATTTCACTACAGAAAGAGTGCTAACACTTTAATTAGAAATTAGAAAAATACAGAACATACACTTTTTGTGGAATGTTAACAATGGCTGGATTTTTCTTTTTAAGGAAACTCATGCATGCTATTGAATGAGGCATGTGTTTAGATAAGGGCTTTAAAATCAGCCGACCACCAGCCAGTCTCAGCAGGTCACATGACCCACATCATAAAAGTACTTGAATGATTTTCTTTTTCCTGTCATTTTTTCCAAACTCCCAGAATCCTTTGAGGCAACAGTACAATCAAAGTCGTAACAATTCGTGTCACAGCTGCTGTGAAAAGGAGGCGTACTCCTTCATAATGAAGCCTCTTGTGTCCCCGCGTGACCATCAGCGTCATTAATGGATGTGTTCTGATCAATAATGAAGCAGTGTAGCAGCGGAAACTGCCAAAAAGTAAAGATACTGCAGGATGTTTCAGCCCAAGACGGGCTCTGTGTGGCGTTGAAGTCGAGAGCCTCTGAGGAAACTCTAATCTATAATTGATAGATGGTAATCAATAATGTAGGAGTTCAATACAAACACTGGATCCACATTTGTACTGATGCAGCGTATTTTGCTGCTGTGGAGCCTGTGGAGCCTGTGGAGCCTGTCCGTCACTGCACCGCTGCCTCCTGATCAATGTGTTTCTGCTATAGTGACATTTAAAAACAATACCATTGTTGTGGGGACTTTTTGCAGGACCTCACTGAGAGAGGGTGTTTTTAGGGTCAACATTTAGTTTTCGGGGTTAGGATTAGAATTTGAGTCAGATTAGAGTTGGGTTAAGGATTTAATTTAGTTATGGATAAGATAAGAAAAGGACCAGGCAGGGCATTATAGTATGTGACTCACAAACCACAAAAAACAGGAGGGGGGGGAGTTGCTTCTGTTTGTATTTTTAAGTGATGAAAATATTTACATAATTTAAGATTTTTTTTAAAGCAGCATTAACGCCTCCTGCCTTCAAAATCCTCGTGCAACGACTGCTTATAAATTTGAAGTAGCTGCACTGCAGCAGATTATTCATCACTTCATTTTGTTTCCACACTAAATTCATTACATTCTGACCCAAGCACGACGCGTGCTCTTGATATGGCACCCATAATGCGATGCAGGCTGCATGGGGGGAATTTCTCCGTGTGTGTGTGTGTGTGTGTGTGTTGCGGGGAACGGTGGCTGTTTCCTCAGATGCCTTGTCCTTGTCCTTGTCTGTGTCTGTTCCTCCCGGCTCCTCCATAATTTGGTGTGTTCCTGGATTTGGTCCAGGTTTTATTTGATGCTAGCAAGTCCAGACACTAGCTGCTGTCAGAGTCGGCCCGACCAGATGCCTGTGAGCAATGAGCGCACTGACACATACGTGGAGAGACGGGCGAGCCGGTCGTAGCAGCGGGGGCTGCAGTGGGAGTTCAGGTGAAAACCAAATGAGAGGACTCCGTGTGTAATAGAAGAAAAAAAAACAAAACATGCTGTGTATGAAAACACACACGTGCTGCTGGGCCTGTGTCGGCCGCTGGGCTCCGGGTCTCCTTCAGTCATTATAAGGTTCTGCTAGAATGGAAGTAAAGAATCGTTAATGGACCAGTGCAGAATTATTACTGACATAAATGGTTAGACTGCAGAATGGAACAAATGGAGCACTCCTCCGTTCTGCCCTTTAACAAGCATGTCTGGTTGTAGCGTCAGATCCTACAGTAGACCGGAGTTCTTCCTTTGCTCGTTTGCCATTTTCCCCTTTATTTGCTGTATCAGCTTTGCCTTGAAAAAAGTGAGATGTCTGTCCTGTCGGGTCGCTGCGAAGACATTTGCGTCTTTCACATTCAGGTTTTAGCTGCTTCAGATTTTTTTTTTTTTTTTCACTTTGTCTTGTCTCTTGAATGCAACATCGTATAGTATACAGTATGTACAGCTTTCAGTAAAACCTGAAGCAAAAGAAGAGCTTAACTGTTAGCGACCTTAACTTAGCATTTTCAATCTATTCATCCATCTATCTACCTAGGGAAGTGTCTTTAAGTGGTGATTGAGTCGGCCTTTTA
>NC_024321.1:15458272-15521689 GCF_000523025.1 Cynoglossus semilaevis
GTACATATATATACAGTATATATATATATATATATATATATATATATATTTAAATGCCTTGTGCCATAAGAGAGTCCTCTCCAATAGTAATAGTACTGTATAGTACGTGCAGTCACAGTAAAAGCGTCATCGTCCTCAGTGGTGGACACATGGATTTCTGCTTAAATAACTGAGATTAGCCAACACTGTACCCAGGCAACACAAATAGAGAAGTGCTGTTGTATCCGTGTGTGTGTGTGTGTTTGTGTAGGACGTGTGTTAGCGGTGGGTGGGTGTTAGCATGTGGGTGACTGTGATATTTTTTTTTTTTTTATGGGTGCTGCTGAGGATGGGAACGTTAAGTCACAATGCTGTTGTTGTTTTTGTGTTATTTATTTTGCCCCTTGTATACTCAGCGCTTCCTCGGCCTCAGCCAAATCCACCGTCCTCAATTATCAAGAGGAGAGGAAAATTACAACGGTGCTCCCAACTGTCACTTTAGAGCTCGGCCTGCCTCTAGTGGAGCGGCAGTCTGATCTAATTACCCGGCCGCTGAAAAGCCTCCCCCAACAACACACATACAACCCGGCTACACACACACACAAATACTGTTTTTTGTGTTTTGTGAGACCTAAACAGGGACATAACAAATTCTCTAGCCCCATAAATATATAAATATATTTTTATTCTAACTCTAATCAGACCCTAACTATAATCCCAGCTCCAAACCAAATGTTGAACCTCTAATTACACTGTGCTCAGTGATGACCTGCAAAATGTCCCCTTAACGTCTTGTTCAAAGAAATGTCCCCACAAGTACGGCTTCACAGAACACAAACACAGACACACGCACAAACTCATGTTTTCATTTTATGCAGCAAAGGAAAAACCCAGAGACATTCACTGCCAGACTCAAAATGCTGCTCATGTCTTTCTGTGAACGTCCCAGCTCTCTTCCAGAAGACGTAGCTTTGGAAACTGATGCCGTCATTGGTCAGGGTGACGTTCCGTGTCCATTTTTTTTTCCCGGTTCCATAAATGGCTGCACTTTGGTTGAGAATCAAAGCCACTGAGTGGAGTACAGTAGGAGAGGGGTTCAAGTCCGCTCTCTTTACCCGTCAATACATCACTGTATGATAATTGCTGCTCAGGCTGTGTACCTTTGAGGTGGCGTCTGTGTGGATCTGCCTGATGTTTTGAACACCTCGCTGTGCTTTGGCGCACATGGGATTTTGGTTTCACGTTTGGTGAAAATAGCGGGTTAGAAGAGGGGGAGTCGGCCCTACATGGCTACTGCTCTCCGTTATATGAAGTGCAGGCAGGGCCGCTCCTCTGTCTTTATTACTCCATCAGTGCAGTCATTTGTCTGTTTAATTAAAGGCTGCACAGGTTGGTAACCCGCCTGCAAAAAATATTCATCCTGGAAGCTCGCCGGAAATGAGGGTCCGGCTGGGAACAAGCGGCGCTTATGTCCGTAAACAAGGTCATTCGGAATAGAGGTGCACAGGCTGCCTTAGGGATTCACACACACACACACGAACACACACACACACACACACACAGGGACTCCAGGACGGAAACAAATAACCAAAATAAATAGTGTTTTTTTTTTTTTTTGTGTCCTGCTAATTACAGGAACAGTAAATGTTACGGCCTGTCCTGTAGGATGAGGTTCTAGAAAAACAGACGAAGGACAAACACACAACCTGTTTGAAGATTGTATTTTCTACCAGGTTCATTACATTGAGACTTCTCTTTAATCCAGTTTTGACTGGTCAGACTTTACCTTAAATTCATCCTGATAATTCAAACAAACTGTTCCCAGTAACCAGTGGATTAGTCCAAACTCTAGAGATATCTGTAACTGTATTTAACTCAGGTCCTTTAATTTCAGCCTGAAAACCTGGCTTTATGATGTTGGAGAGATCTTAATTAAAGGGAATTTGAAAATATATTTGACGAGGAATTACGTCTTTAAGTGTAATTGTGATAAAGAAATCCTAAATGTGAAATGTTGGTATAAAATTACACAAAATAACAAACCTTAGAAGAAGGAATAGAAAAAAACAAACAAATTAATTGCAAAGAAATTGGATATAAAATATGTTAGTTCTGACTGAATTAAAACAGCCTGTCGTACACTAGAGCTGCTGCTGCTGCTGCTGCTGCTGCTGCTGCTGCTGCAGAGCTTCACAGTCGACCATCACTGCCGCATGTTTGACGATGAAGAAGTGAAGGAGGAGGAAGAGGAGGAGGAGGAGTGATGCATTGAAATTCTCAGCCATCTCTCCTCCCCCTCCCACGCCCCCCCACCCCCCCGCTCCTCATTAATTGTTTGTGTGGATATTGATCATTCAGCTGGTCCAGTGGACACGGCCGCGGCTCTTGATCCTCGAAGCAGAGTCTCGGACACGAAAGCTCGGAGACTTCTGCTGACGATGTAGGTGGGCTAAAAATAGGCCATTATTTTTACCTCTGCCATTTTGGCCTCATTTCCACCCTCCTCTCGTTCTTCCTCTCGCCACTGTGATGATTTAGTGGCAGTGACGGTGCTGAGTGATGACTGACTTTCTGGGGAGCACGGCATCTCAGCGAGAGTGGTCCATAAAAGATAAAAGAGGTAAACTGGGGCAGAAAGTAAGACTGCTGCGTTAATCGCCCCAGTGCTGCGTGGCTCTGCTAACTAGCTCTTATATAAGAGCAGGAAGAACAGGCAAAAACATGTGTACATGTGTATACATATACAGTATATATACTCTAGTGTGTGTGTGTGTGTGTTCCAGAGGAACTAAAACTGTTATAATCAAACAGTGCGATCTGTTAATGTAAATGTTCTCAGGATAAAAAGACCTGGTGTGTGTGTTCCAGAGGAACTAAAACTCTTAATGTAAATGTTCTCAGGAAAAAAAGATCTGTTTTTTTTTAGATTTAAATGTTTACCAGAAAACATTTGACCTGGTCATTGACGAGACACATCTGTAAGAATTCAGGAAAATGTGAAGATGAAAATGGAGCAGAGTGGGATGAGCTGAAAAAAAAACACTCATTTGTATTGACTGGACGGATGAACCTCCTCAACAGTGAAGGATTTTATCGATAGTTCACAAAAAAAATCCAAGGTTATTAAAAACACCTAAACCTACATACTTTGTGTTTTTTCCTGCAGGGTGTTTTTTTTAAAGGTTGCGTAATGCTATCATGGTTGATATCAATCAGTGTGTGTGTGTGTGTGTGTGTGTGTGTGTGTCAGGAGAACAGTACAAAGGTCCCGTCTGTCCAAACAGGAAGTCACAAATGCAAAAAAAACGATTGTGTGTAAAAGGCAGGTGGGACCAGACCAATGTTGTTATAGTTTTATATTATATTGCCCTGAGTAATCACTGATAGAACACAATTCACCCCAGTCCACAGTAGATTTGCCCAGCTGTCTGTGTGTGTGTGTGTGTGTGTGGGTGTGTGTGAGTACACCAGGTAACAAACCTGGGAGAGGTGTGTGAGTCAGACGTGTGACCTTCACACTGACCCGTCGTTTTCCCGTAACTGAATCCTTCTCAGTAAACCTTCGTAATAGTTCCAGTTATAACATGTGTTTTGGGGGGGGGGGGGGTTTCTTTAAGATGAAGTTGTTTTTATTTTTCTGTCCAACATCGTTGTGTTTTTTTGTTTGTTTTTTTTCTTTAAGATGAGGTTTTTATTTTTATTTTTCTGTCCAACATCGTTGCGTAGTTTATGTCACAGTGCAGTGTCAGTTTCTTCCTCTGAATTTTTGAGTAAGTGAAAGCTCAAAGAAATCCAAAAGTTAAATCCTCTTCCATTCGCTGAAAACACAGGGTCGTGTCTGTGGACATATAATGATAAAGGTGTGTGTGTGTGTGTGTGTGTGTGTGTGTGTTTGTTCCAATGTTTTAAATGTGTGTCTGGTCTGTTTGTTTCCCTCAGGGCTTTGGCGAGGCCGGTTGCCAGCCTGTCTGAGCTCACCGACGTGTGTGTGTGTGTGTGTGTAGTAGTGTTTTCAATGTTATTATTGTTATTAGTAGTAGTAGTAGTAGTAGTAGTAGTAGTAGTAGTAGTAGTAGTAGTAGTAGTAGTAGTAGTAGTAGTAGTAGTAGTAGTAGTAGTAGTAGTAGTAGTAGTAGTAGTAGTAGTAGTAGTAGTAGTAGTAGTAGTAGTAGTAGTAGTAGTAGTAGTAGTAGTAGTAGTAGTAGTAGTAGTAGTAGTAGTAGTAGTAGTAGTAAGTGTGTGTTGTCCCTGTGTGTGAAGCGCTCTGACGTGACTGTCACACTCGGGGAATCTGCTGTAAATTACTGAATAATTGAGTCGAGGTCAAACTCTCTTCTCATTTAATCAACACCAGGTTGAAAATGAGACATAAAAAAAAAGTGACACCATCGCTCTCATCTGACTCCTGTCAGACAAATTGTGTTATGAACACATTTACATAACATTGACCTGGCAATCTGGACTCGGAATTTACATACTAAAAACACACACGTCATATGAAATGATATCTTCCTTTCCTTTGACGTCTGTTGTTCTTGTGTATGATGAAGAAGCAGCACAAACTTCAAATATTAAATATTAAAATCACACAATTACACAATGTCTCACCTGAGAGGAATCAGCTCTGGGTGTAGTGCTGAAATCAGGCCTTTTCTCTAGGACGTTTTAGGCATCACTGTCTTCACTGAGCCTTTGTTGTTGGTTTATCTGAGTCTTATCTGAGTCCTTGGATGAACTGGTAAATTTGTTTTTTTTTATGCCCTCTCTGTCCGCAGGATCACCACCACTGCAGCCTGTATGATGGACCTGCGTCGCTATCCACTGGATGAACAGAACTGCACCCTGGAGATTGAAAGCTGTGAGTACGGTGGTGGCGGTGGTGTCTCTGAGAGTCCGGTTCTCAGGCGTAGACATGAAGTTGAACAGTTCTGGGTGCGTACCTGCGGCTCTGCAGTCTGCCCATCCAGTGCTGACAGAACGTAGACGGAATGTTGATAAGGCTGCGCTTAAAATGCTGAGAAAGGCCTGATGAGACGCGCAGAGATTCACATCAAGAAGAGGAACATCACTAATGGCTCACTGACTGATAACATCCAGCCTAATTAATTCAGCTCCATCTGCAAAGGCTTCCTAAGCAATAGAGAGGAGCCTGCGTGATTAGTTCCCATGCACTGGAGAAATTCATTATTTGCCCCGGCAAAATATTTTTTAATGGGGCATTTCCCAGTTTAGGGCATAACTTATACTGTGGTGGTAAAAAACAACACATGTCCAACAGGCCAGTTTGTATTTGATACAGAACAAATTATAGGTCTGGAAACATTATTCACTTATACAATATCCTAAACTTTATTGACATCTCAGGTTCAGAAGTTACCACTTAAAAAATCCTATCCATTCAACTTGTGTTGCTTCCCAACAATTGTAAAAAAAAAAACACAGGAAAGTGAAGTGTCGTCTCTTCTTCTGCTGGGCTGTCGTCAGTTAGTCTATTGGTTACTTTTCTCCTTTGTTTGGGGGGGGGCATTTTAGCTGATGTATGTATAAGTATACGTCATAGAACCAGCCGATCTACTAGAAAATGTGGTACACATTCAAAAGTTACGACAGTATTTTAGCTAGATATACACTACTGCTGTGGCGCCCCCTGATGGAGGCACAAGCCCAACGTAATACTTTCTACTCCTTGCACATCCTCAGAGTGAAAGCCTGTGTTTCTGTGGCTCAATTAGTTTGTTTCACGTTGAGTTTGTAGTTGAAATGATCTTGTGTTCTTGGCTGGAGGGACAGAAGACGAACAGGAGAAAACCACAGTCCTCTGAGGGTTTAGTCTGGGTCCCTGAAGACATCTTTATGGTGCTGCGATGTGGTGTTGGGTTGACTCTTTCTGTGTTTGATCACACTATCGCCAGCAGCGTTCAGCAGTTAAAAAACAACAACAAAAAAATTGTAGGTCAAAATCACCTCTAATTACTGCCTTATTTTCCCTCATCTCTTTCCATAGTTTCTTTTGGGGTTTTTTAAAAAAAGCTTTTTATGTTTTTTTTCTCTCTCTCTCTCTTGGTCTTGAGCTTTTGTTCCTCCCTCCCGCCTCCCCCCCTCAGAGACACCCCCTGAGACACACATACACACATCGCTCCAGTTTTGTTCTCCTATGGATTAACTGGCAGTGGTTGTAACACTGAAACCACTTCATGCCAGAACGTGATCTTTTATTCAGACTAATAGGCCTGGAGAAACTCACACTTTCCTTAATAAACTCGATGCATTTTTAACAGACACCGTCTTTAAAAGCCAATCTCCTCTGATATCTGATCCACTGCTGACTCGAGACGCTGGACAATCACTGACTTCTACGTCGATACCAAAGAACTATTTCCTACGCTGCTACTACTGATCAGTAGCTATTAGGTTTTATATAGCAACGTTTAATAGCAGTAATTATCAACTGGTGTCCCACGGGACAAATCTTTCCCGCAAAATGATCCTTTCCGGCCCAATACTAGATTCCAAAAGTATATTGTGTGGTTCCCACTATTATCGCAACTGAAACAAACAACAACTGAGACTTAAGTAATAATCCGATATTCCAACCATTTATTAAAAAAAAATGTCATATCATTTTATTTTATTTTTTGTGTTGGTCCCCCAAGGTAATAATCCGATATTCCAACCATTTATTAAAAAAAATGTCATTTTATTTTATTTTTCGTGTTGGTCCCCCAAGGTGTCCAAAAAAATTCTGTCCCTCCGACAAATGTAGTTGGTGACCCCTGTTTTATAGGCTTTCATTCCGTCAAGAAACTTTCAAAACTTTCCCCCAAAAAATCCAGCTATTGTAACTTCAAGTACAGAACAACAATCATTTCTTCTGGTAGTAAATCAGTTTACACCAACAGGACGCTGTATGTGGGATGTTTGTTTGTCTGGTTCTATATAAAACCTGTAACCTCCTGGTCACCTCAATTAGTGCAGAGTCCACTGTGGTGACGTCTTGAAGTACAGCCCAGTTCAATTTATTCTTTTTTTTTTTTTTTTTTTTTTGCATGGGGACCATCATGAGAGTGTGTTTTATGGCCTGAACGTTAACTGTGCTGTCATTTTGTAGCTCCATTAGTTCTGGACCATTGATGACACTGTAATACATTAGTGCACTGATCCTGAACTGTCATGGAAGTCCTACAGGAGTGATGCCAAGAGAAGGCAAGAAGTGCTTAAAGACAAGAGAAGCAGTCGGGGAAAAAAATGCCTGCAGGATTTTTACCTTTAAATAAACCCAGGATATTTATTACTCCCCTGTAAAATACTGTGTTTATTTTGTATATGGAAGAAACGCAACTGCAGGATGAACTGCATTCTATTTGTCTGGATTTTCTTCTTCTACTGCTTTCTATTTGTCTGGATTTTCTTCTTTTTTTTTGTTGTTGTTACATCAGAGACCAGAGTCTAAGACACTAGAGACGACTGACTGCAGGTGCAGCAGTTCTATTTCATGTGCACCATGTGTGCATCATGCTCCAAAACTCTGATATTGTTTATCGGGTCACTGCATGCAGCAGTATGTGCCAACCATCAGCCCAGACTCTAACTACTCTGTTAGAGCTGGTGAACGTGTTTTTATTACACACTAAATACGTTGTTACTTTCAGAGGTACTGTGTGTGTCTACAGTTTGTACATGTAGCGTTCGTATTGAATGACTGTCAACCACACTGAGTGCTTCTTCACATTCAAGCCAGCAACACAGATCGTTAGCCCAATAATTAGATCGCAAACTGCTAGTAGGTCACAGGGAAAGTGCTGAAAGATCACGAGCAATTAGAAAAAAAGAAAAGTGAAAACATAAACATCATTCTATAGTATGTAGTAATGACCATATAAGGTAAGTCTGTTCACTTTATATGAGTAAATATATGTCACATTAAACAATATACACATCATTTTAGCCTGGTCATTTGGACTTTAGCTCCCACCCCAAAAAAGTGTGGACACCCCTGATTAAAAGTCATCTTTCACTTTAACATATGCCCATAAAAATAGGACTGTTGTGAGGCTGCAAACTGTGAAATAACTACTTTGTACAATTTGTTTACCTTTGACTATTTTTAAAAAATATATCTAAATAAAAACCATTACATGGTAAGTAAAACCATTCAGCAGTGAACAAATACATCTGAATCATATACGTTAAACTGGAATTCTTATTTTCTGCTCTGTTCCTCCGTCTTTGAGTGGGTTAGCTTTATTCATGGCGAGCGCCACTTAGATCCACTATAACTCACTATAATACATTAGAAGGCATTAGTGGGCGATGATAACATCTCGCTCTAAGTGTCCTGGCTTTGGTTTCTCCTCTGCAGATGGCTACACCACTGATGATATTGAGTTTTACTGGCGAGGTGGCGACGGAGCCGTGTCTGGAGTCGACAGAATAGAACTGCCACAGTTCTCCATCGTGGACTACAAGCTCATCTCCAAGAACGTGGTCTTCTCCACAGGTAATTACCGGGAGGTCGACTGAAGTTAAACTACCCCAGATTACGAGGGGAATAATTTTTAATGATGATCATTTCATATAGGGAATAACTGTACACATAAAAAGACACCAGGAGTGTGGATAAATATAACATGCTTCCAGGTGTCAAAGAAAATAGCTTTCTGTGGGTGTCACTGAGGAAATGACGCCTATTTCTATCCTACTTCTCTGTGCCTCCTTAAGGTTCCTACCCCCGCCTGTCCCTCAGCTTCAAGCTGAAGAGGAACATTGGTTACTTCATCCTGCAGACGTACATGCCTTCCATCCTGATTACCATCCTCTCCTGGGTCTCTTTCTGGATCAACTACGATGCCTCGGCTGCCAGGGTGGCGCTCGGTAGGTTTGTTTTACCTCTGCTCAACAGTGACCATGGGAAATAAACCAGAGCTAAATGATAACAGACCATAAAAGAGGCCATTTTAAACACAACAGGCCGCTCACACTCACACTGGCGCCGCGTCCATATGTTACTGCGTGTCAGGAGCCTGACTCTCACTTTTGCCTCTTTATTTTCCCAGCAGTCACTTTGTTCTCATTAGCCATTTGCACGTGAGTGATAGCAGTGTGTGATAGGCCGCCCGGCTGAATGTGTGTTGTCCAGAGACGATGATATGTGTGACTCATGCAGAGCGGGAAGCACTGCCGCGCGACCTTGAATCGTGCCGTCTTTCCCTTTGTCCGTCCGTCCGTCCATCCGTCTCTCATTGGCCAGAGAGGCCTGTCCAGAAAGATAGAGTCCAATTTACGTACAGTGTGTACTGCAAAACATCTGACATATCAACAAAGACAAAAGAGGACGAATAAATTGTTAATATTTTAAGATCTCGAAGTGTTTATGACCTGATCTGCTGTAATGTGGCAGAGCAGAAGTCTCTTTAAAAACAAGGCTATGAAATATAACTGAGATTAAATGAATACAAGCTGTAAATGCTGCCAGAACAGAGCAAAAGTCATAAAAAAAATATAATTTAATTTATAATGTTTTATTTTCTCCAATTCTGTCCAACAGTTAGTGTTTGAATATAAGGATTTAATGTACTGTATATATTTGCTGCAGCTGAATGTACCTCAAAATACAATATATTTTATATCCTTTATTTATCAGTTATGTTTTTATCCTGTGACCTCAAAATCTCATCTTCCAACTTGGCTTGGGTTGCTGGCTCTAACAGATCCACCGACACTCTGCAGCGACTAAAACACATTCCGTGTTTTTATGTCCGATGTCAAAGTGCGGCTGACGCTGTAATGTGATGTCACAAAGCTTCCACCGGTGATAAACTTGGGTCTTACAGAGCAGAGCGGCGACAAACGACTTTAAGCCTTATGTGTGTCGTTGCTGCTGCACACCATTTGTTTTCTGAAGTGGGACACGTACGGGTTGGATCCCCAGATGGTGCATTTGGAGAGTGACGTGATTCAAAGCGTCCAGAGGACCAGCGCCGCCAGTGGGAGATGACGCTCCACGTGGCGGCGGCGGCAGCAGCAGCAGTGCTACAGTCGACGCAGGGTTATTTATAATCCGTGTGAATTTGACCAAATGCAGATTGTGCAAACAGAATGACTAATGTATCAAACACAATGTATGCACGTAAAAAAAAAAACAGGTGAAATGTGCTGTGACTAACGGCAGATGTTTTCACTGTCACTCTGCATTTTATAGACTGCCATCAGTTTGGCTACGACAAAGTCGTGAACATCACATTTACATCTACTCTTCTCTGTACCCCTACCAAGTACCCTAACCCTTATTCTAATCTCAAAAGGTTCCTAGATCAGGACAGGATCAGTCATTTGGTAGAACAGCGCCACATAGATCAGGGGTCTATGTACTGTAGTGTGTACTGCATGCTCATACAGTAGCAGTTTACCCTCGAACAGTCAACGCAGTCATGACCTGTGTGTGTGACTGTCAGATGGTGTTTCACAGAAAATGAGTGTGAGCCAGTTTTCCATGTCACACTTCAGTGATGTCACTGTCTTCTTCTGTGAGGTTTTCAGCAGCAGTGCGGGCAACAAGTAGCATCTTGTGTTTTTCTTGTTAAATCCCAGCTTAGACAGACAGACAGACAGACAGACAGACAGATGGACAGACAGACTTTTTTTGATCCTAGGGTGGGAAATTACAGTAAAACATTTACTTTCTTGTTGTAATTCTACATATTTCTGTACTATCATTGCAGTATACACTGCACTTTTGGCTTCATTTGAATAATCCAGCAGCTCTTGATGAATTTTATTTAGACTTAATTGATAGAAATTGCTCTTCTATTGTTAAAGGTTGCCGACCACTTACATGAAATAAAGAAGCAAAACCAGCAACAATTACTGATATCAGCGTAACTTTGAATTTGACAAATGATACGTGTGTGATGTGATTTTAGAGAATTCTACCAGGTAACTGAAAACTTTAACTTTTCTTTGTACAAATGCCTGTGCCGATCTCCAGGAATCACCACGGTGCTGACCATGACCACCATCAACACCCACTTGCGAGAGACGCTGCCAAAGATCCCCTATGTTAAGGCTATTGACATGTACCTGATGGGCTGCTTTGTCTTTGTCTTCCTGGCCCTGCTGGAGTACGCCTTCGTCAACTACATCTTCTTCGGTCATGGGCCTCAGCGCCAGAAGAAGGCTGCTGAGAAAGCAGCCACGGCCAATAATGAGAAGCAGAGGTCCGACCCCAACAAGGTAAGTCGGCGGAGAAACTTTCCTCAGGAAATGTCTGTGCTGTCCACTAATGTCTTTTTGTCTGTTTGTTTGTTTATGTGGCAGGAAGTAACTTCTCGCACTGTCAATGTCCGTGTGATGCTGTGACTAGTGTTCGATGACCTATGTCAGCAAATCTACTCATGATCAAGCTCTCCCTTTCTCACGGGTTTAGCCATTTGTATCAACTTTATTACACGCGTTCCTAAAGAGGGAATGCAGAAACAAAGACTGGCCTTTTTTTTTTTTCTTTTTTCTTTTTTTTTACTCTATCTTCATATTTCTGTGTCTCTCAAAGGGCAAGGCACCTGGGAAAAATTCTCTTCCATTAAACCTGATTCAGCCACTAAAGTTACAGGAACGACAGCGACGTTAAAATAAAGCACCCCTTCATTCTGAGTGTGGCAAGCTACGATTTCCCCAAAGTAACAGTGCTGATTTTGTATGCTTGCAGTGGCTGGTGGGGAATGTAGTTCAGAGAGATGATGCTCTGTATGCCAGAATGAAACAGAGGGAAATTGACGCGTATGACTCGATGTGGGATCCCATCTTTGTGGACGATGCTGCTTTAGGACTAGGCGAGCAAAGAAATAAGGTACTGGAGGTTTTGAAAATCAAAACTAATATTGTCATGAATCTGAATCAACTCAGATCAGAGGAAAATGCTGTAGTTTTTTTGTGCATTTCTTTGATTTTTTTTCCCCATAGATTTTTAGGCAGTTTTGATCATCACTCCCACCATTGTGTTTTTCCCTTTCTTGGTTTACTCTTCATGCATTTTCCTGACAAACATGGCTCAGTAGTTTGATTTCTACTGGTGTTATTTACCACCTTTATAAGCTGTGTATTTAGATTCATGGAACCCCATGAATGTAGAAACCAAAGAATAAACACTATATAATCTTTGAACATTATTGAGGTTGGAATTTTATCCAGTGTAAGAGGCAACTGATGGTTTTTAAAAAAAATAAAGACCAACTTTTAATTGGAGAGGGACAGAGATTTCTGTTTACTAAGTGGCTCGGTTTTTATTCTTCAGAAGTCAGACTATGGATGAAGAAATCTTGATCCGAATCCACTTCCCACAACCGTCCTCCCTGACCTGCTCTGAACCCTTTTAGCCTCTCCTTCATTGCAAAAGTCCTTACAGTTTTTCCTCCTCACACATTTTCCTTTCTTTGCTTTATTTTTTCCTCTTTTTATTTTATATTTTATATTCAGTTTGACTTGTGAATTGTCAGAATTTTGACTAAACTCTGGTTGAAATTCTGAGATGGCAATGAAGAATCAGTCCGTGGAGTGTGTTGCACTCCTTCAGGACTCTGATCTCATACTTCACTCAGGTTTCTAACAGCAGACAATCAATGATTTTCTGTTAATTATTCTTCATGTAAGTAACAGTTTTGGACTCATTTACATTGACCATTCTAGCACCTCATCCAACTGTCAGACTAGACAAAGAGTTTCATTTCGTCAGGGATTGTCGTTGGCAGTAACTTCTCATAACTCCACATGTCTTTATATCCAGATGACTCCTGATGACAACATCCACTTCAGCACTTTGGAAATGAAGAATGAGATGGGTGGTGCTGGGGATCTGTCCAGGGGTCTGGGAGCACCCGGAGACCCCCGTAACACCATGCTGGCCTACGATAGCTCCACGCTGCAGTATCGCCGGGCGGCCATGGCCCGTCAGAACTATGGCCACAGCGCCTTGGAGCGCCACGCCCAGAAGAAGTCCCGCCTACGGAGACGGGCCTCCCAGCTCAAGGTCAACATCCCAGACCTGCCCGACGTGAACTCTATCGACAAGTGGTCCAGGATGATTTTCCCCACCGTCTTCTCCTTCTTCAACGTGGTCTACTGGCTCTACTACGTCCACTAAACCCAGCCGCGTCTGGGCATGGCCATTTGAAGGAGTGGGGGTGGGGGTTGGGAGGGAGTGTATTAGGAGGCAGGAGTTTTAAAGGGGACTTGAGAGAAGTCAGGAAAGAGGAGGTGAGGGTTGATGTGAGATGAACAGTGCACCAACAGTTTGGGCTGGTTCATTTGAGAGGAGGAGAATTACAAAGACTTTTTGGATGAACTGCAGCAGCACCCAAACACTTCAGTACAGCAGTGACTCTTTCAGAAAATGGGAAACACCTTCAAATGACTGGGAGACTTTCAACACGAAGAGGAAGTTTAAAAAGAGACAAAAAAACGGTGCCTGTTACAGGATTTCAATATATCACTAATATTTGTCATTAGTAGCTTACTCTCTGTGGATCAAATATTTATGCTTGTGTTTGCATATACTTTAAGGATTTGTTTTCTTCGGTATCTATTTACTTTGTAGCTGAGCTGTCTGCATCCAGGAAAGCTTTATAAATGATTTTAAAGGGGTCATCCTCGATAGTCTATTTTCCTATAATTACTGTATATCCCTCAACATCCTTTTAAGAGCATGCTTATGTTTGATTTCAGTTGCACCTCAGTCACAATAATAACAGAGTGCAAAGCGTTTTCATTTTCCTACTAGTTAAGGTTAGTCTGTCTTCAACTCTCATTCTGGCAGCTTTGGCTCTGCACAGCATCTCCAATGAATGAATGGAGTGACGGAAAGTTGGACAGCAGGGGGCGCTCTATTCTGCAAACACGTATGTGGCGCTCTCGCGGCGCCAATGCCGGACAGAAAACCTCTTCCTCGGTGTTGTACGTCCCGTCCCGTTAATTTATTATTGTTTATGTATTTATTTATTTTGAGGTGAAAATTTCCGACTCCTTTGTTCTTTGAATTATTGTTTGAGGAGCTTCCGAGACCAAGAATGGCTTTACCTTGACTTGACTGGGTGTAAGAAATTTGCCGATTGTTGAGCTGAGTTTCATTGCATCCAGAGTTGCTGCATAAACCTGCTAATCCACAATCATTAGTATCAGTAGATATGAATGATAGAAATATGACGCGTTTCCATTGTGACTAGGTTTCTGTTCTACAAAAGCTGTAGATAGACATGAATCATATTTAAAGAAAAAGAGATAATTCATTTTTATAGACCAATACTCACATTATTGTGTAAATATTATGAATTTATTCTCATTAAATGGTTCTCTGTTGTTGTTTTTGCGGATGAATTACGGATCAAATGTTCCATCAAACAAACAAACAAAAAAAAAAATAATAACAATAATAATGCCGAGAGCTATTTAACAAAGGGAAAAAAAAAAAAGAAAACACAATTCACAACTTTGCTGACTCTGTACTTTTGGGACTTTTCTCTCTTTACTTTCTTTTTAATGGACTCTAAAAGCATACACTTGCTGAAACTAAAGCACTTCCAGACACCACTGACTCTTGGGTCAATGTTTTGTTCTCCTTAAAACAACTTAACAAAGACCCCGATATCCAGGCATATTTTGTATAAAGTTTCTGTAAATTCCAATTGTAATATTTCATAATGACTGTAAATATCTTGTGTAATGATTGTCAGCAAATATGAAGATGTATCTAAATTCAATTAAAATTCAATTCAGCCTATCACTTAAATAACAGAGACTGTGAGTGGCAGTTTCATGTGTTCAGTGTGAATGTGAGGCTGATTACTCCGCAGCTCCTGACTGGTTGAGTGTCTGAATCAGTGTGTTCACAACCGAACGTTATGTACAGTAGAACGTGGAGATGGCAGCTGGGTTACGAGTGGCTGCGTTCTGCATGGAAATTTGTTTCCCATAGGAGTAGAGATGAGATGGACTTGGCTCTGGAGTCCGAGCAGGGCTCCGATCTGGCCCTGGCATCGGGACACATTAACACCAAGAGTCCAAGATTTTCTGTGGTTTGTTTGGCTACGGGCTCACAAAGGCACCGCTGCCAGAAAACACAGCAAAAGATAATTCCAAAATGAAAGAAAAACACCAACCCGTCTCTCGTTCAGTCTTTAACTCCACAACTTCGCTCCGCATTACATTTACTTCCTGTCCTGACCGCTGTAACAGCCTTTAAATGGATGCCATTAAATATTTGATGGTGCAAAACATTGAATATTTAATATTTCAGGAGTAATTTTGTTCTTGGGGGAACAAATGTGCAGTTAATGTTAGATTTAAATGAGGCAGACAAAGAACGGAGCGGAAACACGTGCACTGAGGATGTTTTGTTACTCTGGAGTTATCTGATGAATTCAAAAGACGGGGACGTAACAAGGTCGCACAAATGGTTTATTTCTGCCTCAGACGCAGACAATCTGGAATAACATGCAGCTGACTTCACTCATGAATCTCTCAACATGTAAATTATGATGAAAAGTCATTAGTGTCGCTGCGGTTTCTCATATATTTATGTGTATGCATGTCTCTGCATGTAACGTTCAGAGAATCTCAGATTTATTTCTGTACATTAATACAAGCAAATGGAGAGAGTTAATGAGTTAAATTTAAAATTCAGCCGGAACCAGTGTTCTGGTTTGGGTTTTTTTTTTTTCAGTAGACACAGTTGTCTTTTTGGGCAGAGACTTAAAAAATTAAAGTTACTGCACTGCACCAAATTATTATTCACCTAATTTTTATAGAGACAGTTGAAAAGGCATCTGTTACAAAGAAGAGATCCTGCTGTTCAAGGTCAGCTGTCTCTGTTTGGCCAAATGCTACAACTACTTTAAATGACCCTGTGCTGTAAATGAGGTGGTAATACAGCAAGAAGTTGTACCAAAGAACTCTATGCATCAGTAATGAGCCAATTTACAATGTTTAGCTTGAGAAAACAGATGTTATCCTAATACTGTGTGGTAAACATGATTAGGGCTCATTAGACTCTTTCTCATTTCCTGCTTTAAAAAAAAACAGCGTTAGTGTGTTTTCATGTTAGTGGAGGAACGGCAGATGCTTTCACTCTGTACAGTTTCCATGTCACTGACGTAATCAAGAATGTAGTTTCTGTTTATGTATAATTCTGGACTAGAATTAGGGTCAGATAAGAGTTAAGACAGGCTTGAAAATAGACATGTATTTGCTATAGTTAAGGTTAGGGTGAAAGGTTAGGGATTGCATTATATCTACTCAGAAAACACAAAAACAGGCGCGTGTGTATGTGTGCATGTGGGTGTATTTTTGGTGCATGTGTGGACTCACAGCTGCACCAATGTGCACTCCGTTTGCCAGCCAAGCCAAACCCAGTCAAAGCAGCCCACAGAGAGCCAGGAGAGTGAGTCTGGCTCAGTCATGTCACACTACTCCACTGGTCCACACATATGTGATGGAAAAACATGCAGCGCTGCCTGAGGAGATGAACCTGCTGTCAGCTGACCAAGGACAGCACAGGGGGAAAAAAAAAAAGGAGAGATTGAACTTGGTCCCATTAAAAAGGGGAAATACACACACATAAATCTCCATTTGAAATCTAATTTCCAATAGTGTGTCTGTGCTGTGCATTTAACTCTAACCTGATGTATGGAGTTTCATTACCGAAGCCATAAAAGTGTCTGACTTTGAAATGTACTGTAAGTGCAATAAATGAGCGGCCGTTGCAGTTTAAACTGGTCGTGCAGACCAGTCTGGACAAGACAACATATGTCAACATGGGGGGAGGAGGGGGGGGGGCATCCTACATGCCTGCCATCTGTGTCAGAGGCTGCCCTGTTGTTGTTCATCACACACATACATGTAAATAGAACCAACGTGTTACCAGCCTCAAAATCAATAACAATGAATTAATTATTCTAAAATAATTTTCAATCATTTCTGCTGGTGTTTTTTTTTCCCAGTGTAATTTGATTTAGTGGAACTTACAGTTTTTAAATAAGTAGTAGTGACTTTGACCAGGTTGAACTGAAGGAGTAATTACGGTAGATTTCAAAAGTGGAAGTTGAAGCTGAATGTCTGCGTCTCACACTGGTTCTTGGCATCTGTAAATGCTTCTCTCCAACTATTTAAGGAGGTGTGGTAGCTGTCGGTTACCATGAAGACTAGGGCTGTCGAATTAAAATTTAGAATCTGATTAATCGTGAATAATCGAAATTAATAAGCATTCCTAAATCTAAAACAAAAATCTGTTCTTCAGTATATTACTGGAACATGAAGCCAAATAACAGCAGACTGATGTTTTAGTTTCACACCTGGTTCATTTGTGATAAATCATGTAAAACATTTCTCCTCAACAATATCACCTGATTTACCTTCCTCTGAAATCCCACACGCACTCAGTAAATGAGGTCTGACTCAAGTCGTTATCTGACCTGAAGATAAAGACCATGCAAATGCATGCTGGGTGTTCAGACCGTATATTAAGGTCAAGGTTCATCGTTGAAAAGGAACCATTTCCCCACAGTGTGTGTCAATGCCAATCGTTGAAAAGGAACCATTTCCCCACAATGCCGTTTTATATCCACTGTGTATTAGAGACAACAGTAACTGGATGGTAGAAGTCATGGAAATAGAATTCTTCATTATGCCTGTGCATTAAAATTATGTTTTAAAAAAATTAAACTAATTAATTCCACAAAGTGATAATTATGATTAATGAGTCATTTCACTTTGACAGCCCTGATAAATACGCAGTCGGTATAAAGTTTGTCGACAGATGGCTTGTCAATGAAAACCTCTGAGTCAGACTCTTAAAGTGAGCTGATCATTTTGTCTAATGGAGTTATTTATTGTCTAAGTGACGAGAGTTCAATGACAACGCTGATAAGGCGCTACAGTTGCCTCTCATTTATCACCTCTCTGAGACTTAAATAGCCCCAGTGCCTGGAATGCAAACATACCTGTAAAAGTAAGGGGCGGACTCTAAGGAGGGATCGTCACCTGTTACAACTGCACATATCAGGCCTTTGATACACACATGCAGAGAGAGAGAATAACAGGGAAATGATGGAGCTGACAGAACTCAAGGAACCTGCGAGTATTGCCGAGACTGGAATAAGGAGACGTTGATGAAAGAAGGAACACAGAGAGGGAGCAGCCATGAAGTGGAGGAACCCAGTGGACCTGGTCAGGGACGCTCTGAGAGGTCAGCGTGCCAGAGACAAAGACCTCCGCAACCTGGTGTCCAATCTTCCCTATGAAGGGCTGGAGAAGTCAAAGCAACCCAACCGGCACTTTCCGGGAAACGCCATCAAAACCACCAAGTACACGCTGCTGCTCTTCATCCCCGTGAACCTCTTTGAGCAGTTCCACCGCATGGCCAACCTGTACTTTGTGGGCCTGGCTATTCTCAACTTTGTCCCTGTAGTGAATGCGTTCCAGCCCGAGGTGGCTCTAATCCCCATCTGTGCCATCCTGTCTCTCACTGCCTTGAAGGACGCCTGGGAAGACTTCAGGAGGTACCAGTCTGACAGGAAGCTCAACAACACGCCGTGCCTCATCTACAGCAGGTAAATCACTCAGAGACAATGGCAGCCCGACTACTGTGTGTTTCCACATGCGTGACGTGACAAGTGGAAGCACTCATGGCGCATTTGCAGCACCTACTCTTCTGTGTGTGTGTGTGTGTGTGTGTAGTTCTTCTCATCCAGCGTGTTGATGTCTGTGTCAGAGCGTAGCTCCACATCACTGCGTGTTCACCTCCTTTGCATTTCAGCCGCCTTTGGGAATTTTGGACTTAGAAATAGAAAGTGTGTGGGAGATTATTCCTCTTTTGAAGAGCTGCACAACAATATCTCTCTCACCATGGCATTGTTCAAATTTCATGAAATCCTCATCTTAGTGTCACATCGGCAGAGGCAGTGAAGTTAGGACTCATCTATTTTAAAATCGATCAAGAAAAAAAAATAAGCTTAAACGCTGCCTTTAAAAAAAAAAAACGACCGAAAAACGTTTAACTTCTGGGGTTATTTTAGTTGAAGAAAAAAAATGATGTGAAGCTGGAGACACCTCTGATGATGAATCTGCACACCTTAAAGTGATATTTCTATTTTTATGACATGGTTGTGTAAGCCACTGATACGTATATATAGTCAGCAGCCAGGTCACTGTGCACTTTCCTAACTTGCTGCCAACATCCGGAAGCAGACTGAGACATGAAGATTTGCCCTGCAAACAGGGTCAGGGCAACCAAGATTTGCCCTGCAAACAGGGTCAGGGCTTTGATCAGGGAGTTTTATCTCTGGTCTGTAGCTGACAATGTCTGTATTGCTCCAAGAAAAATATTTGATCATTTATCTTGTTGTTATAAAAGCATTTTGTGTCAGGAAATTGAAGTACACAGAGAAAAAACGACATCTGGATAGAGACAAAAAAAATAGTGTCAGTCGATTATAGTGTATAAAATGATTTTCTCTGTATATTTTAAAATAGATTTTTTTTTATTGGTCCATTGGAAACAAATGATGAGGATGTTTGTTGCTTACCAGGATCAAAACCATAACGATGCATTTGTCAGTGCACTCAATCTTTTGACCAAACCATTCAGTGTGAAGATAGAAAAAGAACAATCCAGTTTTTCATTCTCAAACTGAAAGCAAAAAAAGGAGTAAACCTCCGGTCAGGAACTCTGATTGGTTGAGTATCAATCCCCAAGTGTTTTTGAGTTCGTGTCCAGGTCACTGGAGTCAAGTTCAAACACAACAGCAGTGAAGGTGTTTTAAGGTCTACATTTACACTGGCACCATGTTAAATTTTACTTTACTTCACTTTTTTATTTTTTTTAGAAGGGACTTTGTTTCTGCTGAGTCTTTCATTTATACTGCTTTGCTATAAGCAACTTGCAGAAAGACAAATGTGTACTGCTGAGTACTTGTTATTAAGTAATGCTTTACTGCTCTATCGAGTATCACTTTAAAATGGATGGCTATGTTAGTTTATGTCCACATTAGTAGATTTTCATATTCACATTCTGTCGTTAGATGAGCAGGAAGTAAATCATGAGATTTTTTATACATAAGTAGAATTTTTTAACTTAATATTAATATTTAAACACAGTTTATTCTCCAGAATTCCATATATATAGAAATGTCCCAATGGGAGAAATAAAATAAATGTGAGAGATTTCCACACCTGCAGAGGATTTTTATCCTCGTGTCTAATAATATTTATTGAAATCACAATAGAACAAAAACACCTTGACCTTACACTCACCAGAAGCCATTTAACATATCTCTGTGTTTCCTGGAAAAGCTCACATGAAGCTGAACCAGTTAACAGGAATTTGACATACATCGGTCGGATCTTTTTAGCTCTGGTTCTCACAAAGAAATGAAGTGTTTCTGAGCACTGACGTGTCTCATTACGTGTCCAAACACACAGAACATGGAACATGGCAGCAGTTAGTCACAGCCAGGTTTTGTTATTGTATGGTGAGCTTGTCAGCTATTAACTGCAGAGAAAACAAAAAATAGGTCCAGGAATCTCATCTAACAACTGACGCTCCTCAATGATCTTTGTTCTTCTTCTTTGTTTGTTCTTTTCTGAGAAACACATATCTGGACTGCACATTTTGTCAGATAAATAAATATAACTAAAATATAAATATAAAAAAATCTACCTAAAATAGAAAAGTAACCTGAAATTAAATGAAAATATATAGTAAAAATCCAAAAATAAATTCTGGGAAATAAAAATTAACAAAAATTCAAAAAGAAATACAAATTAGGTTACAAAGTATAAACATGTTTGTAAAATACGTATGTAATGTAATATGTGTGGACAAGGATGATAATGTCAAACCATAGTTTGTTATAATAAATATATTATTTAAAATTGTCCACCAGATGACTCTGGGCTAATTGATATTATTAAATATATATCTATATGCTAGCCTATTCATTTTAAAGCCCATTTTTAGCCCATTTAATGTAAACTGAACTTAAACATTTGTGATTTTGTTACAATTTAGAATTAACCTGCCCAGAAAGGGTGGATTGGATTTACATAAATGCATAATTAATTAGTCAAAATTAATCCCATTTTTTCAGGCCATCATATTATTTATTTAGATGCAGTCCAATTGCATTCAGTCACAGTCTTAATAGAAAGGGCAGCGGACCCTCAGGTGGTTTTACTTCAACCATCAGTCACATCATACTGAACACCTGACGAGCAGACCTGATCTAAGAGGGTTTTTGTTTTTTGTGTTTTTTTTAACCCTGGTGAGTACAATTGAATCGCACTATAAATACACCACCCCTCACATTTACTTTGCTTTGTTTTGGGAAAGGTGTGGTGTTGTGCAGCCACCACCCAATAATCAGGTCCTGCATGAAGGGCAGCATACCTGCAGCTGTCTGTCACCGGTGGTTAACCATCTGGGAGAGACAGAAGCTGCCCAGCTACTTTATCATTTGCATGCTGTGAACATGTCTTTACTTCAATTAGCAGCGGATTTCTGTGTCACTTGATTACATAAACAGTAACAAAATGCACCCATGCGTGTCAAGTCCTGGCTAGTTGTTAATTAATACATTAATTAATTGCTATCCTCGGGCATATGTCTTTTGAAGTGACTGTTGCAGCGTTTGGAAAGAACATCATCGTACCGAGGAACAGCGGTGTAACCCTGTCCTTTAACCATGTTAAAACAACATACACATTTTTAAAAAATCAGCGTTGCGTTTACAGAAGCTTGTTTTTGTTTTTGTTTTTCAGGAAAGAGGTTGGGTTCATAGAGAGGTGCTGGAAGGATGTACGAGTCGGGGATTTTGTGAAGGTTGTGTGCAATGAGATTGTCCCTGCAGACCTCCTGCTGCTCTACACCGCAGACCCAGACGGAGTTTGTCTTATAGAGACGGCCAACCTGGATGGAGAGAGCAACTTGAAGCAGAGGAGGGTGGTGCCGGGCCTCTGCATCTCGGTGAGTAACGTCACCTTAAACCCGTGGCTCCTGCTCCTCTTTTGGTTCTTTATGGAAACTGTTGCATTAAATATGTCATGGTGATGTCACAACAAACCTGAGGATGACTAACGGACATTCCTGTTAGTGTACATACTGTACCTAGCAGTACTGTTCAGGACCACAGTTGTCTTCTGAGGTTGAAAATATGATGTCACACCTCAGGTTGAGTTACATATGAAAAGTTTCCAGTCTTTCTGCAGTGATGTCACATTTCACCTCGTCTGTGCAGGATCCTAGGTTTGAACCCGAGAGCTTTAACGGCATTGTCGTCTGCGAGAAGCCCAACAACAATCTGAATCATTTCAAATGTTATGTGTGAGTATCAAATATACAGATTATTCCGATGCACTCCCAGTAGATAAACTAATTCCATCCCACTCTCTGTATTTCCTGACACCATTAAAGGCGTAATTGTTGGGGCTGTTATAAAATTTAACAAATATCCTCAGGCACCTCCGGTCTTACAGATGGACGACCAATCCTTTCCAGGCACAGCTGTTAAGCGGGAGAAATGCTAATGGAGTGTATATATGAGAAGTAATGAGTATCTAACATGATCTGACAGTACTGAGGAGATTTCTCACCTTCTCCTGCTGCAGAGAGAGACCTGATGAGGAGAAGGTGGGTGCTGGGCTGGAGAGTCTGCTGCTGCGAGGCTGCACAGTCAGAAACACAGACCACGCTGTTGGCTTCGTGGTTTATGCAGGTATTTTTTTTATTTTATTTTTTCTGCTTCACTTCTTCAACCTTGTGAGTTTGTCCAGGGTCACAGTCTGGACCGACACGCAGTAAAGTAATAAAACTGGGCTAGTTTACTCTTTATTATCATGTTTACTCATTAATTAATTGAAAGCAACATATCTTTATTATTATAATAAAGACTTGCTAAAGGACACATGAAAAAGGAACAGGGACATAAAAAAAGTCTATATGGTTTCAAGCGTCTTCTTTTTTTCAATCGTGGATTATGATTAGATGACATTTATGTTGCTTTGCGTTTATTTCGTTTTTTGTTTTTTAGCTTTTCCTGATTACGTGAAATTGACAACATTGGAGTTAGCATAAAAAGCGATTTGTCGAGCGTCCACATGAGTGGACAAGCGGCAATCGACGTCATCTGGGAGGAGTCGAAAAGTTAAAAAAAAAAAATTTCTGCGGCGTGTGCGCCAAGGAACTCTTTGATTGGCTTACGCTGATGTTTTATCATTTTAACCAATTATTACTTAATACTTAACAAAATGGGCGGTAACGTCACTCTAAGCGGAAGTGGCAGTTGCACAATAACAAACCGAGCCGCTGATAATTGGTAGTAGGTTCACGGAAGGAAAGTTTTGAGCAGCTACGTGAGTTGAACCAGTCAACATGGCTACATCGTACTTTAAGTTTAAGGTATTACTAAGGTGTTGAAAAAGAAAACCTTTTTCTTCAGTGTTTCTACATTATATATGTACGTCATTTCACCGACGATTTAAAAACGCTTAAAATTCTTGACTGTTTCACGAATTAATTAGCACGGTTAGCTTGTGTTAGTTTTGACAGTCCCAATTATTACTCCTGTTTTGGAATACGTTTACTATATATATAGGTCGTTATTGACTGAGATTGACGTCATCACGCGTCTCAAAATGTCTTTAATTTGTTTATAGCGTTAAATATATCCGCCATCATTATAAATAATAATTGACCAAAACCAAAAAAGAAAGAACAATGTTGAAAACCTCTTATTGTATCACTGTTTTTTTTTCATCGCTACTTTTTTACAACATTATCTCACCATGTTGTCTTTCTGTGCAGCAATTCCCTTGTATGTCACTAACGTTCCTAAGACGCCAAGAAAGTGTTCATTCTTAACCATTAATATTTTAAAATCTGTAAAAATATATAGAAAACATAAATATTTTATGCCAAGACCTCATTGTCCTCCGTGGTCCCTCAGTAACTAACTCAGTGTCAGCGTCTTTAATTAAACAGGTGTCACTTCTGTCCTGATGTTCACTGACCTTGTGAAATGATCTATCACTAACTGAATCCACACCTTCTGCATCTTTAGGGCATGAAACCAAGTCCATGCTCAACAACGGCGGCCCGAGGTACAAGCGCAGCAGACTGGAGCGTAGGCTGAACGTGGACGTCATCTTCTGCGTCATTCTCCTCTTCGCCATGTGTATTGTGGCAGCAGTAGGTCAGTGATGATCTGCGTAATTTACCAGAATAAAAAAACCCACATGACTGGTTTATAACTAATGCTTTCAGGCTGATGAAAAGTTGCTTAGTTTTTTTATTATTATTATTTATAAAATTTAAAAAAAAACTTTGTCACTTTGGCCACTGGCCAAAAGTTATCCCAGGGGAGAAGGGAGGAGACTGAGGAAGATGTGGTGCTAAAAATAACTTTCCTCTCTGCGTGTGGGTCGCTGTGATTAATCCCTGTGTTGTCCCACTTGCAGGTCACTGTTTATGGCTGCAGGCGGTGCCTGGTGTACCCCCTTACCTGGTCCCTGACAGTGCAGGTCGTCTGGATAGTCCAGCTCTTTCAGGCTTCTATATGTTCTTCACCATGATCATCCTGCTGCAGGTACTGTGTGAAAAAAAAGACGTCAGTCCAGGCTACACTCGGTGTTGGCTTTTATTTCCTTTAAATATATATATTCTAAATCCTTCTCTTTCTTGTCACCTTATTTTTTATTTTCATCCTTCTCTCTTGTCTCTTTTTGTCGTCTTTTCTGCAGGTGCTGATTCCGATCTCCCTGTATGTGTCCATCGAGCTGGTGAAGATCGGCCAAATCTTCTTCATCACTAATGACATTGACCTGTATGATGAGGGGACAGACAGTGGCATGCAGTGTAAAGCACTCAACATCACGGAGGACCTGGGACAGGTTCAATACATCTTCTCTGACAAGACAGGCACCCTCACTGAAAACAAGATGGTGTTTCGCCGATGTTCCATCATGGGCGTCGAGTACCCACACAAGGAAAACGGTAAATATTCACCACATTTTATACATGTTATTAAACCAAAATGGACTCTCGACAAACCATGATTTGTATTCAGGCACTTTTGCCTTTTTTCAAAGCCTAAAGGTTTCCTCCTGTGTGTTTTTGTGGATTTTTTCGCAGCCATACGATTAAATGTCCTCGAGGAAGCAGAATCAGAGGAGGAGATTATCTTCAACCAACCACCACGGACTGGATGGTCAATGGATTTTGAGAACTCTGAACCAGAAGGCAGACACCATCATCATCATCATCATGGTAGCAGACGCAAGAGTAAGGTTTCAGGACAAGGTCAGAAGGACGTGGCCTTCAGTAGTCCACTGGTAAGACGGTCAAAAAGAAGCTGATGGTAAACTAATGGTTTTTATTATAGATTGGAAACCTCCCTGTGACCATCAAATGAAATGAACCTTCTTTTTTTTCATATATTTAAAGATTTGAGGAACAAGTACAATCTAAAGAGACAGTCATAAGTCAACAGTTGTACACACTGTACAGACCTGACAAAATTATTAGTAATTAGTGGGTAAGGCAGACAGCAGGCTGCACTTCGGTACTGGTTCTCCTTCATTCCTTCCTCCACTGTTGGGAGTTTGTAAACAATTATCTATAAGCTAAGAACAAACTACACTTTATTTACTGTATCAGACAAGAGAACCAAAATGATAGTTTCAGTCTTTTAAATGACAATACTACTTACTGACTTAATAAATCATCACCAACTGTTATTGCAAACTGAGCCAGACACTTTACCAACCTCCTTTTCACCTTTCTCTTTTGTCCTTTGTCTAATAAAAATGCAAATAAATCACCAGACGACAAATCCGAGTTACCAAGATATGGATTTTAGAAGTAGGCACCTGGACTGTCTGAAATTTCTTAAAGAATTCCCATCCAAGAGGATATTTTGTTTATATTTGTCTGCTTGAAAAGTCTTGGCTTTAGCCTGTAGGGGCTGAATACCCCGACCCACTGACTCAGTAACAGCATCAGACTAAAACAGATAAATCCTAATGACAAACTAGAGCAACAACGGAGTTGTGTTGTTTAGGAGAAAATGACCTGAAGCACTGACAACCTCACCATACCTCCAGCTGTTATCGATCTTAATCATCTGCCAACTTTCCCGGTTCCTGAATATATTTTATGTCTACGTTGAATCTCAGCTCATACTCATACACTCGGTTACCTAAATCTCACCCTTCCTTGTGTGAAAAAGCCTCATGGCCCCCGTTTCTGCTGCAGATGGCCGAGCTGCTAGGTTTCAGTGATGAGCACATCCATTTTGGCTCAAGGTTGTCGCGACGTCTGTGACAGGACACATGGTCACGCTGGGCACCGTTTGGCTCAAACCACAGATATCGCATACAATGAAAACGTGAGATACAGATACAGATTAGTCATCGCTGTCTTGCTATGAAAAAGTGTCGCTGTGTGTGTCTATTTCTGACCATGAGGCAAAGAGTAAAGACCTGGAGGAACATGGCTTATCTCCAGCTTTTCTTAGGCTGTGTCTTGAACAGTGGATTATCTCCAGCTTTTCTTAGGCTGTGTCTCCAACAGTGGATTTTTTTTCTAGCCTCTACTCATTACTGCAAAAACCAGAGCAGAGAACAGCTGTAGCACTGGAAAAAAAAAACTTTTTGTAAAATCCCAGTCTTATAACAATTAATCAGGGGAAACTAAGCGTAAGCATAAACAAGTTTATCACCGAGAGGCTTTCGTTTAAATACAGTGATTATGTTGTGCTCCAACAGGAAACTGATGTGATTCCAGACAGGAAGCTGCTTCAGCAGATTAGCAGGAGCCAGGAGAAAGATCCCTACCTGGACTTTTTTCTGGCTCTTGCCATTTGCAACACGGTGGTCGTTTCCATGGCAACAGCTCGGAGACGGAGGGTGAGTGTTCCACTTATTGAGACTGTGGAGAAGATGCTCAGACAGGAGAGAGGAAAAAATGGACCAAGATGTTGTTCAGCATGAAAAAATGAGACAAGGAATAAGTTTTCATCAGGACAACGCTTTAAAATACAATTAATGGTACAATTTAGACTCAACTCGACTACTGAAGGTGCGAAAAAAATTAACACATCTCACGTTGACACATTAAAGCGTCCTGCACCAGGGTTTGACAAGATGAGCTCGGCTCTCATGTCATGCTCATTATCATTTTTTCTTTAAATGCTATTGTGTTTTACAACATTTTGAACATTGAATTAAAGAGGAATGGTAAGAGCAAAATAAAGCCAAAGGAATTTATTGAATTTACTTTTTAAATTTGCAAGAGAACTAAAGGTTTATCTTTCCGTGACTTCATTTTGCAGCCATAGTTTCCATTGTTGTTTGTTATGAACAGTCTGTGATATAAATGCTAATCAGTCACTTCTTTCTAAATACAACACTAAAGTACAAATGTTCTTGTTAGCTGGTTTAATTAATAATTTAATTCAACAACTCTCCTCTTCCTTTTCTCCTTACCCACAGTGATGCTTTTTAATTGCCTGTCATCTTTTAAAGTCCTAGTTTTAAAAGTTCTCTTTTGCACTAAATTAGACACTTTTTTAAAATGAATGCACCACGTTTATACATTTAACTATTAGCTTCCCTGTAAATTTTAACTCAAAGTATGTAATTATACAAACCTAAATAATGCATTTATTGCAATGCTTTGAACAAGTAGGGATTTTGAAGCCAAACCTGCCCCCTATTGTAGCCCTGCATTATGACATTATTACAGGTATGATCAATGTTGTTAAATGTTTGAACAAAACCTTTATCTTGATTAAAAAATGCTGCTTCTTTTTTTTTCAGGCGAGCTGGTTTTCACCCTCAGGCCGAACAAATAATCCCCTGGAAACAGTGTCCACTCTGGTCAAAAAAGTTGGCAGTCTTTTCACCTCCGGGCAAAAACCAATTCATCAACATCTGACCGTCTCCAAGTCCGATATGGTCATAGAAGAGGACGACTTAAGCTCTGAAGGTATAAGAGAGAAAACCGAAGACCTTGATGGGCTTGAAACCTGTTCTCTCCACGCTGCCTCTCCGAGCCACAAGGAGTCAGCAGCCTCAGATAATCTCAGGTATGAGGCAGAGAGTCCAGACGAGGCGGCTTTGGTGTACGCTGCCAAGGCATATGGCTTCACTCTGCTGGCCCGCACCCCTGACAGTGTCACGGTGAGGTTGCCGTCTGGGAAGGACCTCGTCTTTGAGTTAGTGGACACCTTGGCCTTTGACTCCAACAGGAAAAGAATGTCCGTTTTGGTGCGACACCCAATCACAAGAGAGTATGTGCTGTACACCAAAGGTGCGGACTACGCCATCATGGAGCTGCTGGGGACACCATACGCAGGTGTGTAGACATTATTTAAGCATTTTATATGACATGGGGAAAACAAATGAAATGAAGATACAACAAATTGATTCCTGTTGCAGGGCCTAGACATGTACATAAATTAAAACCTTTAATAAGACCATAAATTGTCAGCATGAGAAAACTCTATATTTCATTTATATCAAACTAAGCGTCAGGTCAAGACAAACAGAACGCTCCTTTGCAACCGTTCTATTTCTGTATTTTCATCCATTGTTAGTATCTATCTGATCATGTCAGTCATGACTGGTAACCTTGGGGTAAATCTAATTCAAATCTTTGCTCAGATTCCCCACAGCACTTCATCAAAGGCCAAACATAATAGTTGATCACCACAAAATCGAGTCAGAGATACAGAACAAATGGTTCTTGTCTCTCACTTTTCTCTTCTGAATCTTCCTAAATTCAATGTTTTTTGTTAAGGGAGGCAGAACTGTTTGACTCCATCCAGAACTTCCTCAATGTAAATAATAATAAATGTAATAATACAGTGTAAATGGCTGTATCCTGGTGTAGAACTCTTGAGAGTAATGGGATTAAAATGTGTTTTTTTGCCAATGCATACAATGTTTTGCCAACAACAGTAGTTTTTACATCCTTTCAAATAATATTTATTACATCAATACCTTGCGGAGCAGCTCATGGTAATCTCACTGCTAAAGAAGGATTACTACAGGAAGGTGCTTTGCAAATGTGCAAGTTATTCATTCATTCCTTCATTCTGCATTAGATTAGCATTATTCTGTGCTCTACAACGTTCAGGTTGGTGTCGGAGAGTGGATCAGACTCTGGGTTCTCAGCGCTCTGGTCCATTCTGTGCTGCCTGTTAAAGGTGAAATACATCTGTGTTTTTAAATTCCTTCCAGAGCACTTCAGTGGGAGTGAGAAAAATATAGCATCTGACACTCAGCATCACCTGGACTGCTATGCAAAAGAAGGGCTCAGGACTCTTTGCATCACCAAGAAGGTGCCAATTCACACACGTGAGCAACAGCAGCAAGTTCTCATTCATCAATTGTTACGGGTTTTTATTCTGTCCTTGTGTCGCAGGTTGTAAGTGACAAAGAATATATGAGCTGGTCACTACAGAGACAGAGAGCTCTGGCTGCTATAGAGCAAAGAGAGGAGCTTGTGATGGAAACTGCCGTGCAGCTGGAGACAAATCTGTCTCTACTGGGTAACACATTATACACACACACGCACACACCGTTCTTTACTGTACATTTGTGTGACTGTAGACGTGTGTCCTGCTGTAGGTGCGACAGGCGTCGAGGACCGTCTGCAGGAAAACGTCCCAGACACAATCATAGCTCTGCGGGAGGCGGGGATCCAGGTGTGGGTGCTGACTGGTGACAAGCCGGAGACAGCTGTCAACATCGGCTATGCCTGCAGGCTGCTGGAAGAGGAAGACCTGGTGATTAACATGAGCTGTAAAAACAAGGTGAGGAAGCTGAGCTGTGACTGAGTGACTGCTATTGTACCTGCTGGACCAGAGCTGCTTCATGTGTCTCAAAGAAAATGTTTACAAGTAATTTGAAGAAAGAAAAAAAAAAGAAAGAGGTCTTCAACAAACCTTCTATTTTGACGTTTAAAAACAAAAAGCAACTGTCATTTCATTTTTACTGTGCGTCTGCTTAGAGTGTTTGAATTAATTTGACAGAAGACAAGTCATTAGATCCCACACTACATGTTATTGACAGGGTTGACTCTCCAACGTCAGCCAAGAGCTGTTGGCACCAGTCGTAGCTTGTGTTATGTTTGATTATCATTTAAAAAAAATAAAAATATGTGTGTTTTTCCTCCTCCAACCACAGCCTGCAACAATACACCTGTCACATCCTCCAACCACAGCCTGCAACAATACAGCTGCTTCGTTTTATAAATGATTCACTTAAAAGTGATTTATCAAAATATATATGAGAAAAGAAATAGGAATTATAATTTGATCTCGATCTTGAGTGGCCACATGGTCTTCTTCTGCACTTTTTAACTAAAGGTCAGAGCCTTCACAGTTTGATCTGAGAGTGATACGACTCTAGGTGGGTGCCCCTGTTTCTCTGAGGCCATTAAAGACCAGGGAACACAGGAGCCAGGCCTTATAACAACCTGACCACGTCTAATCATCCCTGGCCCCAAATAGGCCAGAACCACCTGTCGGCTCTAACAGATACTCTGGGATTTTTCTGGAACAGAATGGGCAGCTGTGCTTCCCTCATATTGAATGAACAGAGTGGGCTAACGTGAACACAACACCTCGTGCCTTCACATGTAATTACCAGTCTAATATTCAATCCTCGTAGGAAATACATCTCTATCTCTCGAATCAGAGAGTGGGTGTGTTAGTAATGAACTTTTTTTAACCACACTAACTTCAGTTTCACCTAAGGGATCCACTCCTACGCTGCTCCACCGAGCCCTCCTAATGAAGTTTAGCCAGCCTTAGTGATGACTCTGGTGTTTTTGTCTTTGTTTACAATTTTTTTTTCCCTGCCTGTTTAATTGTGTACTGCGATATTAAAAAATTCAGCATGGCATTTATCAGTTCAAGGACCATGGAAAATAAGCATACGCTTTGGTTTAGTGAGCAGAACATTTACGGATTAGCCCTGTCAGGCTAGCGAGCGCTACTTCAACTTCTGAAGTTATTACTTTTTAAAGGTGCAATATCAAAAGTGGTTGAAAAAAATTTTGTTTGGTGCAAAACTTTGTACTGGTTAAGGTCATAATCATGTCATTATCAGTTGTTGGTGATGGTTATCCACATTAAGGTTTGATGAGAGAAGAAACTGAACTTCCTGAACAGGATTAGAGCTAGGATTGAGTAGATTAGATTCCTAATGTTGGTCAAATGACATCCTGGACAGAAGATTAGTTATAATTGGTATGAGGCAAAAATCCCCACAACTTGATCAGAAAAGTAAATGGAATTTGTTCCACAGGCAGTTTGCACATCAATCCTGGACTGTACTCTGGAGGAGGTGAGGAGATACGACGAAAATCCTCAAAATGTGGACACAACCCCCAACATCTCCCTGGTGATTGACGGACGCACCCTGGTCATGGCTCTGTCGCCAGACCTGGAGAACCGCTTTGTGGATTTGACCAAACGTTGTCGCTCTGTGCTGTGCTGCAGGGTCACACCGTTACAAAAAAGCAAAGTGGTGAAGGTGGTTCGGGAGAAACTGAAGGTCATGACCCTTGCTGTTGGTGAGTAGTTAGTGCATAATTATCACATACGAGGGGGGTTTCCCACTAGTAAACTTTTATTTTATTTTTCAAAACCTCAGTTTTAAAAGGACATTATTTTAATCTGTGTGGTTTAGGTGATGGTGCAAATGATGTAAACATGATCCAAGCAGCCGATATTGGGATTGGGATCTCGGGTCAGGAGGGCATGCAGGTCTGAATGGAGGTCTTCACTTGTCAAATGTTGTAAATTCTTCTTCTGTCCTGGCTGTGAAAGTCATTCGACACCTGCCTCTCCGTCTGCAGGCAGTCATGGCAAGTGATTTCGCCATCTCTCGCTTCAAACACCTGAAGAAGCTCCTCCTGGTTCACGGACACTGGTGCTACACACGTCTGGCCAACATGATAATCTACTTCTTCTATAAGAATGTGGTGAGTGCTGGAGCTGCTTCACTGTTCCCCTCCCTGATTGGATGTACTGCTTAGATTCTCCATTCATCTGCAGTCCCACCTGTTTCTCAGGCCTACGTGAACCTGCTCTTCTGGTATCAGTTCTTCTGCGGCTTCTCCGGCACAGCCATGATTGACTACTGGCTGATGATTTTTTTCAACCTTTTCTTCACCTCTGTGCCACCCATCATGTATGGAATAATGGACAAAGATGTTTCTGCAGAGATACTGCTGGGGCTTCCTGAGCTCTACAGGACGGGACAGGGCACGGGGGTCAGTGACATAACAGTCAAGTGTCAAAGAGTCACATTTTACCTCAATTGACTTTTCTGTCTTAACATGAAAATTAAATGGAGAAAACTATGTTTAATCTAGTATTACTATTTTTTACCAGTGACATTAGCAGTAAGATATGTTAATTATGCTGATATGGAGGTCATTGATAATAAATACTAAAATAGTAATACTCATTACCAAAATGTTGTTGAGATAACACAACAAAATAGTTAAATCTTCTCCAATATTGTACAGCACATGAATAAAACAAACTGATAATATAAATACTAAAATAAAACATTATAAAGCATGTAACACTGATGGCTCATTGCCAAAAGCTAAAAACTAAGACACTTTCTGTGGGGGAAGAAAATAAACATCCAATGTTTTAGATAGAATTATGTTTTTGTTTTGTTTTATTTAAATGTGTTTGACGTTATAGGAGTACAACTTCTTCACTTTCTGGATCTCCATCTTGGATGCCTTTTATCAGAGCCTGGTGTGTTTCTTTATCCCGTACCTGGTGAGAGAGACGTCTTCACACTGTAGAATGATGGCTCCACTATCACCTCCCCTCTCAATTATATAACACTGAAGATTCTCTCTCCCTCAGGTGTATGTGGATTCAGACGTTGGTCTTTTCACATTTGGAACACCTTTGAACACAGTTTCTCTGTTCACTATCCTTTTGCATTTGTCAATAGAGATCAAATCTTGGGTGAGTGCACAACTTTGTATCAGTATTTATTTTAAATTAATAAAAATTTACAATTTTGTAAATATCTAATTTACTTATATTATTAATTGACATATTATATTATTTGTGGCCTGTGTGACAGACGGTGGTCCACTGGATAATCCAGGTGGGGAGTGTGGCCCTGTACTTCATTGTAACACTGGCCTACAGCGCCATCTGCATCACCTGTAATCCTCCATCCAACCCATACTGGATCCTTCAGAGCCAGATGGCCGACCCCATGTTCTATCTTATCTGCATCATCACAACTGTGGTGGCCCTGCTGCCAAGGTATGATCAGTGGAAACATCCCAGAGTGTTACTCAGTGTGGAAAAGTGACACACTGTGGGCTGATTGTGCCTCTAATTTTTCATGATTAGCTAATCTTGGCAGAAAAATACAGAAATCAGGAACAGCCTGGGTCAAAATGACCTTAGAGTGTCTATGATGAGGATCTTGGGACAAATGTTTTGATTTCCTCTTTTAGAAAATTATAACTAAATAAGGCAAAACCTGCAGGAAATAGTTGGACGTTTGCTAGAGGCACGATACATTAGGTAATATACACCAATGGAGATGAGGCAGTTGCAGAAATATATATACATAAACACACGTATATACGTATACTGTTCTATATATATGTTTGTATATGTGTATATATATGTAAATGTATTTAAATATATACACACTAACAAACACAGCTTCACAAAATCTCTTTACAAAAATGTAAATTTCTTGATTTATATTGTAAACTTCTTCTAATACCTACATCTTTGAGGGGCATCTAAACCACAGAGCTTTATCTTTATTTCTTCTTAGACCATAGTGAGACACATGTGGATGTTTTGCAGTAAATGCGCAGCTCTGTGTTGTTTCTGAATCCTATTGTAGCCACGCCAGAACACCCTGAGGAAGTTTTGAACAGGAAGCTAACCTACATACCATCTGTCATTAATTAACAGCTTTGGTATTCATATGACATATGCTCTGCACCTGTGTTTCTGTGTAAAAATAGACCTCTTGTGGAGAACATGTCATCTTCATGAATTGGCACGTGTTATGTTTTGCTATTTTTAGCTAGTGAAGCAACTGTGTGGTGAATTACGTACATTTCATGAAATGACATGGAACGTTTTGCTTTCTCTGGTGTCAAGGGGAGAAAAGCAACAACTAAATAACTAAAAAAAGGTCTAAATATGGTGATTAGATCTTACTATGTAATTAAATTAATTATTAAAAAAAAAAATGAAATGAAATTATTTTGACCGGAAATTATTTTAACCGGTTAAACCAGAGTAGTTATTTTATGGTGTGTTTTGATGCTTGAGAACATTTTAAAGATACCTAAAAACATTTTAAACATCCCTTAATTTATGGACAAGTTCATCAAAAATGTTTTTTTATGTTTAGTCAATAATTACATTTTTTTTATTTCCAATACATTTATATAGAGTTAGACTTTTTTACAGAGCATCACTTCATCTCAATTGATTAGAATAATGATATCATTAGCGTATCAGTTTTAACCCATGCACATCATTGACGTGGAAGTTCCACAGCACAGACTGATTTTGAATGAGATAACGTAGACCATATACGTCAGGAGGGACTGCACTGCAGCTGCTTTCTTTGTTTCTGTGGCTAATGCTGCTGAAAGTGCTGATATTTAGAGGGAATGCTCTGATTTACATCAAAGCCCTGAATATTTTTCTCTGGCCTACTTTCTCACCAGCATGCTGTCTCCCTCAGGTACATGTTTCACGTGATAAAGAACTCTATCGCCCCCTCACCACTTATACAAGCCAAGCTTCTGGACCGGCTGGACCCCTCCGCCAGAGAGAGGTGCATCAGGGAGTGGAGGAGTTTTAGGGGTGGAGTGCATTTGGAAGATTCCAGGTCCTCTACACCACCCTCTCCAGCCCTGGAGATCCCTGTGGAAATGTATACCAAGTCCACTGGTGCCGCTGAACTAATGGAAGACGAGTTTGTACTGAATGTCATTACAGACAACTATCTGAGACACAATGGCCCAGGGACCTGAAGGGCAACAGCAGCGTGAAGCTAATTATTTATTCTGAAAACTGTAAATACTCCGAAGTGGTTTTTTCCCACGCTGTGGAGAGGTACGTCTCATTTTCTGGGGGTGGATATACAGACAGAAAATCCTCTGTTTGATTTGTGACAAAACATTGATGAAGGTGATGAGTTCATTTGTTATATATAAAAAAAAAAGTACGACAAACACCATTAGAGCACTTGCCTCGTTCTCCTCGGTACAACACACTGGAAGCAACTAATTTAAATCTGGAACTTTCCTAATAGGATTTCAGAGTAGAGTTGAATCCCAATAAGCCTGGAAACCAACCAGAATAAAATGCACAGCTGCAATGTGATAGAAACAATAAAGTTGGGATGGAGATGTAAACATTGGTTGTTTAAGGTAAGGTTTAAAGATGAGGTATGAGGATGCACAAATGATAGTAAGTCAGTGCAGAATCCTAATAATTAGAGCCACATCGTTGTGTTGTGTGAGTGTGAGCTCTTGCTTACGTCAGATTGAAAGGACTGGATTGAAGCTTACGTCAGATTGAAAGGACTGGATTTTTTCCTATTGTTATGATGACACCATGACCTTGTAAAGAAATTGTGCAGAACTATATTTGTCAGTTCAAGATTAGATTTAAGGCTCCGGTTATTCCAGAATTAGTGTTAGTTTAGTGTTCGGGCATCTTTATCCTGTGGCTAAGGTTCAGGTAAGGTAGAGATAGGAAATGCCTGTAGGTCTGTATTTGTGTGTTTGTAGTCGTCTCAATAAATGTTAGGTCTAACACCACACACCTGAAATGGTAATGTAGGTAAAAAAAACCGCTCCTGAGAAGAACAAGTTCTGTTAGTTTTCTAGTGGAAATGGAGTGTGCACACTTGCTAAAAGGGCTGACTTATCATTGGAATAGGCCTGCTTCATTATACAGCTCTGCTTACGTAACGTCCCACTGTGTCCTCTTGGATCAATGCTGCACTCTAGTGTTCCTAAGGTGGCGCTGCAGGAAGGTCAAACGGGACAAAGTCGTAAAAAGCGGTGCGAATGCAATCAAAATGGAGCAATAAAACACCACACGTTAAAGTTAATGGAATACATTAGAGTTAGATTTAAACTCCTAACTTAAAACATATGTTTAAAAAGCAAATTTTGAACGCATCAAATTAGTTTTGATTACTTTTTACCAAAGAAATGATGTCCTAAATCCTCAATTGCTTTTCAACTGTGTTTCTAGTGAAAGCTGACAAAATCTGATAGAATGTTATGAATTATTTTATCAAAACTGACTGTTTTGGCCGGCTAACAGCTATGGGGAGGCTAAAACCAACTTCGACTAATGAACCCTAAGTAGCATGGCATTGTGTTTACAGTATTTGGAATCCTAACGATTTTTAAATGGATAAAGGATGGTTATTTCAAGTAAGTTCAAGTCTTTTAGTCCTATACACCTGAAAATTATCAAATGTGTTTTGAATCCACTTTTAATAGAATATAAAACAACAACAAAGACATTAACATTTTATAAAACCGATGACGTAGAAGAATGTAAATACTATCAAATAATGAGAACACAATAAAAATAGATATAACAAAAGCTAGCGTGTGGCAGGTCTACAGCCTAATACGCAAAAGGAGTGAGCAGTGAGTGACTCAGCTTTCAGAATAACTTAAGTTGTTGTTCAAAGTTTCACATGACGTCATCATTGTGTTGAAGCAAAGCTGTATTTTCACAAAACAGTTGGACAGAAACACATGAAAATGGAAATAGATGATGAAAATGACACGGACAGAAACACATGAAAACGGAAATAGATGATGACCATGAAAATAACAAATGAATAATAAATCTTTTAGTAGAACTACGACATCAACACAGCAAAAGTAACTCAATTTTGTACAGCTAATTTACAGTTTAATACATGGGAAAATCCTGGGCGTTTCAACACAGTCCTGTTATACAAAATGACAAAGCTCTGCCAGTGAAGGGTAAACAGTCAGAAAATGTGTCCATGTCGCCTCAAACTACTTGTTTCCTTCGTACTGACAGTGTTCATTCACCCAGTACAACTGTGAGTTGTTGAAGGTGCCAGATTTCTCCTGCGCCAGCTCTACCAGGTGGGCATCATATCAGGGAACCAAATGCGGCCCAGATGTTTGGACACTTCACTGTGGATCTGCTCCATGTTGTAGCTGCTGTCTGGGATCAGCACCTCCTCCATGATTGACAGCTGAGTCAGCCTGCCACCGCACATCTTCACAAACTCCACAAAGCCACTGCAGGTCACTTCACACTCACCCAGGCCGATGGCAGTCAAGCTCTTGCATCGTTCGGCGATACGTATCAACTCCTCGTCCAGGGGCTCTAGACCGTTGGCACACACCACCAGCTCCACCAGACGGGGGCAGTTGAGTCCAATACGGCCCAGCATGTCTTTGCTAACCGCCCGGCCAAAGTATAGGTGGGTGACAGGTGTTTCCTCACGGAAAAAAGGTTCAAACTCTTCCTCGTAGAGAAAGAAGTACATGACGATGTTGACCTTGGGCGAGTGTCGGACCAAGGCCTCCCAGCTGCTCTTTTTGATGGTGTGAAAGTGTGTCTGGCCGGGGTTTTCGCTCGCCACATCAATGCGTAGGTGCTCAAGGTTCACGTGTTTTTCTGATGAAAGAGCAAGAAGGAGCTCGTCACTCAGGAGGTGGTAGTTTAATGCCAGCTCTCTCAAACCATGGCACTGGTCTGCCACACACAGGATCCCTATGGAAAGAAAATTAGGAAATGATGGTAAATACAGTGTTCAAGAAATGTTTTGATGATACCTGTATTCCTCCATTCAATAGAACAGGGTTTTGTTTTTGTTTTTTTTAAAGCTTTATTAAGATTAACCATGTCAGTATTTCTCAGAGTATTTCACAGTATGTGCAGTTTATCGGAGCGTGTAGTGCTGTAGTTGTAGCTGTGGATTTGACGTTCCTGCTCTATGATTGCATCTCCTCTTCCCTCTTGTGCACTTGGTGCAGACTTATAAAAGCCTAACGGGGAGACACAATAACAAAACAAAAGAGGTATAATGACCTGCTGGGGAGACATGAGGACAGCTGCTCATCTTCAGCAACTTAAGTGTGTCACTGTTGTTGGCAACCAGCACCTTTAAGGAAGGGTCATCCACTGGAGTGTCATCAATCTTGATGGAGGAGAGGGACTTGGAGTTGACAAACACCACCGTCAGTGCAGACACGAAGTGCGACTGAGGACGAGAGGGAAAATCAGGACACTGACACGAAGTGCGACTGAGGACGAGAGGGAGAGGGAAAATCAGGACACTGGTACATATGGTGTATATATACTGTATATACATATGTATATATATATATAATACATAGATGCTGTTATCTGCATATAGAGTACTGCAAAGTTATCCAACAATATACCACATTTTTTTAACTGCAGTGAATATATTTAACGTATAGCGTATAGTATAGTATGTGTGTTATTGTAAACCTCAGACTGCAGTGAATATATTTAACGTATAGCATATAGTATATGTGTGTTATTGTAAACCTCAAGTAAACAGTCAATACATGGCGCTAACGTACATGACGTGTGTTACAGAACTATTTGTGTAACTTGGGGCAGTAACCAAAGTGTTGACAGGTGTGCGTGAAAAAACAGTAGCTGCCTTTTACCTGAGACACATCCATAAAGCTGGGTCGCGCTGTGGAAATCAGCCCCAGGGTTTTAATGGTACAGTTCACCAGCTGGGAGAGAATGTCACAGGCCGCCTCTGCAGATTCTATGCAGCTGTCCACCTGATTTACCAGAGAGTGAGTCACCGTTAACATCCAGCAAAAACAGGCATAGAAATAAAAATATGGAGAGATGGAGGTGTTAGAGTCATTTCAGCCTGGATGTGTTAAATCTGTTGATGATAACCCAGCTGAGGTGTCATGGCTGACTCTGTGGCAGGTGGTTTGGATTAAGGAGGGCACACATTGTTTTTTCGAGGTGCTGCGTTGTGAAATTGGAGGAGGAGGCCAAAGAAAGTGAAATGAGAGGAGGAATAGGTGACAGCAGGAGACTTTTACCTTAAAGCTAACATACTGCAGGTGCTGGGCGTGCTTCTTGATGATCTGCTGAATAAGGTCAGGGTGAGTGGAGCGCAGGTATGATGTGGCCGGCTGGTTGAGCTCAAACTCGAACCTCCTCCACAGGTCAGGGGTGTGAAAGACATCATTCCAGCGACGGCACACAGACGATGCCTTGGCCCGGTCTATCAGTGACAGATGCTGGAATATCTGCAGGACCACATGGTGGGGCAAGTTTCCCCAGTCTTCGGTGTAGGACTGGGCACAGCCAGACGTAGCCTTCTTCTGTCTGTTAGCCCGCTTCTCGTGGGCGGAGAACGCCGGGCACTTAGACTGGAGACCTGTTTGTCCTCGTTTCATCTTGAAAATGGTCAGCTCCCTGAAGAAATAAAAGTTAGAGTTACAAACTAACCTAACCACAGCGATAACACAAGAGTTGAACTTTTTTGTCCTTTTATCAGACAAATAAAAATTCAAGTGTATTTTTAAATTTGAGATTTAAATTCCACTGGCTTTCTAGAACCTTCCAACTATCTCAAATGCATGGTTTATTTTAATTTACATTTTTTCCTTTTCTTTGTTAGGTCAGACACATTAAGAATTTTAATCCTGAGAATAACAGCTCATCAATTTAAAAAAAATGACCTAAACTGCAGTAAAGGAAAATACTTTAGAATAACAGCTCATCAATTTAAAAAAATGACCTGAACTGCAGTAAAGGAAAATACAATCTTTTTTGCAGCTGACACAACCTGCAGTTTTGATCAGTGATCAAATGCTGGACTTAAATAAATATAAAACAATGGAAAAACTCACCCCAAAGGCTGATAAAGCAACACTGATGAAAATAAATGCTGAAGCCTTGTTACTGCGTTATCCCCCGCTCGTCTGAAGGCGATATTGAGCTCAGGCTCATTATATACTCATGCAGTTTATTTGCATGCATGAATCACTGATCTCAAACCTCCGTCTCATCCTCTCCATGTCATTATTTGAAGAATGAGGTTCATAAATGCCGATTGGCGATTTCCACAGCATCCCACTCCTAATCTGATTCTGGGTGACAGTCAATTTTTTTGTTTGTTTGTTTGTTTGTCAAATTTGTTAAAAAATAATATGTCAATGAATTCTGCTCACACTGAGTTTTTTCTAACTCCACAAATAATTTTTGTTTTACCTACAGACAATGATGTCATCATCTTTCAGCATAAGTAAATAAATTTGCATGAACACTTTCAGAGGATATATAAAAACTTTGTATCCACTATGTTTTAGTACATTAATAATCAGAGCAGGCACAATGTTTGGGTGACCATGAATCACTTACATATGTAAAAAAATAAACTTTGTACAGGCACACGCCCTGTCAAAAAACAACCTGTGTTTAGTTCTTATCACTGCTCACTAACGATAAAGAGGAATTGTCTTCTGTTTAGTTCTTATCACTGCTCACTAACAAGAGGAATTGTCTTAATTTTATTCTTTCATTTGTTATTATAATGTAATGTATTTATAGTTTAGCTATATATATAATTAGATAATTTTGTTTGAAATGTGAACAATTCGAGATCTCTCACACACACTTATACAGTCAACATCAAGACCCTGCTCTGTAACTCTCTGAAGACCACTTCACTGACCTGTACACATAGAATTAAAATAAAACACACACAGAAAAACCCAATGATACTCACAGGAAGCAGTTAAAAACCACTAACCTCTCAGACCCTGTGCTGTTGAAGACATGACTGAAGCACGGCTGAGGACAGACAGGCTGAATGGGGCTGATGTAGGGCAGCAGGAGATGCTCCCATAATAAACTATCCTCTCAGCTTTAGTAGCAGCTCAACTGGCTCTGGTACACGTGAGTCAAGGGAAACATGGAACTGCTGTTTGGTCACATTCAGCCAGGATCTAAAAGAGGACAAGTGAAATGTAATACAGGGAAACATTCACTGAGCAAATGTGTTGTAATACAGGGAAACATTCACTGAGCAAGTATGACTTCCGTCCTAAACAAATGTCAGTTTGAATTGATTTGCGCTCATTCACTTAGGTTTAGTTTGTTTATGTTTGTTTGGTCATTTGTGGGTGTGTGGGGATACAAGATACTCAGAGCTCAGCCATTGAGAAAGTAGGTCAGCGTGTCATCCTTAGTGTGTGTGTGTTTATTGTAACCTTAGCAGCTGTTTAGTTTGGTTGGTCATATTTCCCTTTTGTTATCTCCATGTTATTTTGCGTTGCTTCTTGTTTGACTTGTTTGTAACTGAACTGTAGCTGTCTAAATAACCTAAATTGTCCATTGACTTACAGACTGCGGAATTGTGTAGAAACTGGGGTTCTTTAATTTGTTTTTGATTTTTCTAGGGTTAAGTCCGACTTAAATAAGTAAATGTAATGCGAGTCAGGGTTATACAACAGCTGTCAGTCTGACACAGGTTTTAACCGCCTTGAAGACCAAATGCAGGGTGCCTTTACCCATGACTACACTGTGGCTGTGACGTTACGTATAGCTCCACCCCTTTGAGGAGCAACCGTCAGTCACGTCGGCGTGCGAATGGGAAACAAAAACAGGCTCCCTTTAATTGAATTTAATGTCGAGAGCGGTCGGCAGGATTTTAGTTCGTCAGACGCCTGTGTTCGCGATTGTGAGGAAGAACGATGTTGGAGACGGACAGTACCGCTGTTCTAAAGGAAGGAACAGAAAAGGCTAATTAGCCTGTTAGCCTCTGTGAGCCCCTAGGTGTGACAGTCTACTCCGACAGTCTACTGCTAGCTGCTTCTGATTTCCTCCAGATTAAGGTAATATATTTGTAAAATATGACATAACATTTTTTCCAGAAAATGGTAGAGGACATATTCATCAGTAACTGTTGGCTAAATATAAAAGTCTAACCTAAAGTTAAGCTTCCGAACTACCTAGTCTTTGGTTGAATCGGAAGTAAATGGGAAAGCAACTGGAATCCACAGGTCAACACATCTGGGAATTCGTTAAAATTAGACTGTTCAAAGTCTACGCTTTTATCGTCGACGTGACGGATGATACACCCGAGGCAACTTAATCTGGGGGTTTATTTTTAACTTGTTTTTACAAGTGTTACAAGCAAATGAGTTTTCTGTAAAGATAACATGATGGCGTTTGATGAAATGATCACGCAGATCTCTTTGCTTCAAAGTGTCAGCCACGTTGGCATCTGATCATGTTGACAGGAATATCTTTAGTTCAGTATTTGTGCTTAAAATATTGACCACATATATGAAGACGTTATCCTTCTTCGTAGTTCATTGGCAGTTCCTTTCCTCTTTCCACTTGAAAAGCAGATAAAACATTGTGTCAATAGATAACTATTAACTAAGTTGGTTATCACACCATGTTCTAGACTCTACCTGAAAGAAAATAGGATCGTTGTTTTGCTAGACTTTTCCGGCTTCCTCCCGCGATCCAAACACATGCAGAATTTGATAACATGGACTCTGTAAACTTTCCTAGGAAAGTAAATGCTTGTTTGTGTTTGGATGGTCAAAAAGTTCTAAGACGGATGTTATTATTTTCGACAAGTAAAACACGTTCAGACACATCTCCGGTGCATTTGCCAAATTGTTTTGACAAGTTTCATCACTTTTCTTTTTCGGCCAAGCTTTGAACTACCTAACATTTTTTTTGATCAGGTTACTCAACCCATGAAAATAAAAAATGAGGATGTAGCGGTAGGAAATTGATGAATGAATACAAAAGTTATTATATTATAGTCTGCCAAATGAGGAAATAAAAACCCTGTTACAAATGTCTCGGGTTAAAAGAGAAATTCAATAATTTGTAGTCATCGTTTGCAGAATAATCTAATTACCCTTTTCTTTGTTACAAAATAGTTTTGGATGCATTCAATGAAGTCAATAAACTTCACACTATTTGTGTTTTTTTTTAGATACAACCATGGCATGGGAAGTGTACTCAGTGTCCCTTGGAGTGGATGGAATGACCTGTCATTCCTGTGTCCAGTCCATAGAGCAGCGCATTGGCTCTCTGCCAGGGGTGATACATATAAAGGTAAATGGTGTCATTGTACATATAAGGAAACACTTTTCACTCGTGGCATTTAAGCTTCTTTTCTTTTTTTCTTTTTTTTTGTCAAGCTTCCGTTCTTAATACTTGCTGACTCAAAAATAATTCTCAGCTTGTGACTTCTATTTATAGAAAAACAGGATCTAAAATTTTAAGTGTCATGCTGATTCAGTCTGGTTTACACCAGGAAAAAGTACAGATGTGTAAAACCACTTCTATTAAATTAGGCTCTCTGCCCATAATGTAATGCAGTTTGATTAACTCTAAGATAATCCAATTGTTTGTGACTCACTTGAGCCTTGGGAAACTCATGAGCTGTGGCCTGTTGTTTTGTTCTTGGTATGTTTACCCCTCGGGCTGTGGTAAAATGAGAGGATAATTTGATAGTTTTTTGCAGATTGAGCTTTGACCTTTTCAGGGTTCAGACAGTGGCTCTAAATGCTGTTTATACCTATAGTAAATGCCCTTTAAGTCTTCAGCGAGAGTAACGTCTGTGTCATTTAATGATAATCTGAAAAGACTAGATCTGGTTAGAGTTTGATCCAATTCTCCTTTTTGTAATTGTCTCATTGAAAACTCTCTTTTTATTTCACCCAGACCCAGTGCTTTGTAACTTACAGCCCAGTCTGGTGATCCCTTAAGTTTGTCACATGTTTGCCACTGGCGTTTTAGGGGAAGGGTGAAAGGGGGGCTGGGGGGGGGGGGTGACTCTCTTTCACTGCTGACTAAACCTGTTATGTTTGCAAAGCCTGTCTCCACTTCCTTTACAATGAAGAGACATACAATTTTGTTTTTACAAAGCAAACGATTGCTGCCGCCTGACATAGTGGGAGCCCTGCAGTGTATTACTAGCTAACTAGTTCAATTTCTATGTTAAACATGTTTGTTTTAACAGCTTAAGACTGTTGAGCTGGAAGATCTTTACTTCTGAAATGGTTGTTAGCTTGTTTAAAAAGGTTGAATGAAAAAGCCCTGTTTTTGTTACGAAGAAATCAATTTACTATTTGACTTTCCTCTTATTTCTCAGGTGTCTTTAGAGCAGAAACTGGCCACAGTCACTTTTGACCACAATCAACAAAGTCCTGACTCTCTGTCAGTGGCCATTGAGGACATGGGCTTTGAATCTAGCCCCTCACAGTCCATCAAATCAACACAGGTCTCCACAGACACCCACCTGATACCAACCTCAGGCCTAACACTTTCAGGTCAAAAGGAGGCTTTAGAGATGCTCTCACAGGTGAAGGGAGTCCTGGATGTCAGCAGGACCACGGGGGAGACGGCTCTGTCTGTCACCTTTGTCCCCTTCCTCACTTCAGCTCTGCAGTTGACGGAGTTGGTGACCAGCTTTAAAAAACTGACTGAGGTTCCCACACCCAACTGCCCTGATCCAAAAGCCCCAAACCTGTACCGGTCTCAAGAGAACGGGGGAGGAATGTCCATCATGAAAATGAACATCGAAGGAATGACGTGCCACTCCTGCACCAACGCCATCGAAGGGAAGATCGGGAAACTGAAAGGGATTGAAAGGATCAAAGGTGATGTCAATAGAAAATGTTGTAATACAGTCGCTGAGCGTTTCATGTGGAAATGCACGTTTCACAGGTCAAAGGTGTCGCAGGTGTCCTTGTGAATAGCAGCTGCTGAGACTGCAGAGCCATCCCTGCCCACCAGCTTAGTGGATTTAAACCATGACTCATTAAATCTTTTTGCTGGCAGTGTAACATGGTGTAATGTGAACGCGGAGCACGTTATTGTGTATGTGGAGGCTGTTGAGATTTTACTGCAAACACTGCCTTGTTTATTCAAGAAATGTTATCCCTCTGGAATCATTTTATGGTTTATAATTTGACAAGAGAGTTTGCAGGAGTAGTAGGTGCTGAATTAACTTGTTGGCAAATAACACAAATCAAGCTCTTTGTTAAAACCGTGTCTATTGCTATTGTATTTATAATGGGACTTTTGTATTCTTTCTCCCACAGTTGTGTTAGAGTCTCAGGAAGCTACCATCATGTACCAGCCTTACCTCATCACTGTCCAAACTATTATAGACCAGATTGCTGGGGTCGGCTTCAAGGCTGTTGTCAAATCCAAACCTCGCCCTTTCCAGTTTTCCTCTAATGAAATTGAATGTTTCCTCGATTCACAAAAGACGTCGGAGACTGCAGGGGAGACTGCAGAGGACATTTTTGTAGACTTAACACTTGTCATGCTCAGGGTCAAAGGCATGCACTGCCATTCCTGTGTGATCAATATCCAGGACAACATCTCCACACTGCCCGGGGTATCGTCCGTGGAAGTGTCTCTGGAAAAGGAAAAAGCTTCAATCTGCTACGACTCACTAAAAATCACAGTGCCTCAGCTTCAGCGGGCGATTGAATCACTGCCTCCAGGAAACTTCAAGACTCTACCCTGGGACTCCACGGGTCCTTTAAGCCCCGTCTCCATATCACCCATACCTGCCTTATCATCTGCAGAAAAAGCCAAATCTACATCTTCTGCTTTAAAGCCTTGTTTCACACAACCTCTGGCATCTGTAGTTAAAATCCACATTGAAGGCATGACCTGCCAGTCCTGTGTCCAGTCCATCGAAGGCATGATATCCCAAAGGAAGGGGGTGGTCTCTGCCCATGTCTCTCTGGCTGAACATCAGGGGACATTTGAATATGACCCCCTTCTGACAACACCAGAGGAGCTGAGGGAGGCTGTGGAGGACATGGGCTTTGATGCTTTTTTACCTGGGGGCTAGAGAAGATTGTTTTTCTTTTTTTTCTTTCTATTCACAGTGTAGAGCAAAGCCCATTGTTTCTCTCTGGTTAAATGAATTGCACATAATTAATACCTCATCGTCTTGCCTTTCTACTCTTGACGCCAAAGCTGACTACAAATGATACCTTCCTTTAATTACTGTAATTTGTTTTTGCTCAGCTTCCAATTCACTGCTGCCTTTGCCAGAACCAAGTTTCTCCAAAGCTACACGTCAAACGCTGGTGAAAGACACGGAGATTGACAGTGACTTGTACAAAGATAAACTAGAGGGAAGCGACAAGGAGAAGAAATCTAAATGCTTTATTCAGATTGGTGGAATGACCTGTGCGTCCTGCGTGGCCAACATTGAACGAAACCTTAAGAATGAGCACGGTATGTTCTTTAAAAATAAAATAAACACCAAGAATGAACTGTTTGTTTATCATGAACAATGTCTAATCACAACCAGGTATTCACTCGGTGCTGGTGGCACTGATGGCGAGTAAAGCTGAAGTGCGGTACAACCCTGATGTCATAGACCCTCTGAAGATAGTGGAGTGTGTGAAAGAGCTGGGGTTCACTGCCTCTGTGATGGAGAACTACGAAGGCTTGGACGGAAACCTAGAACTAGTGGTGAGTTTATGTGACGTCCGTTACTGTAGCAACAATACATATCCAAAATAAAATACATCCGTAAGTGTCTCAACCCCCTGGGTGGAGCTCAATTTATCAGTAAACAACATCTGATGTTATTACAGTCTATAAATGGACCCTCTCTGAGGTTTAAGTGCTACAGTCATAGCTGTTCATGACAGAATTTTTAAAAAAGATTATGGACAGTCATGATGTCATGTTTGTATAACGATCATGGATTAACAGCCATTTCCTATTAGACAAAACTGACTTCAGTAGACAAGTGAGATTTATATTTTTCTTGTCCATTGTTCTTCTTCCTTTGCTCTCAGGTGAGGGGGATGACGTGTGCCTCTTGTGTTCATAAAATTGAATCCAGCCTCATGAGAGAGAAGGGCATTATTTACGCCTCTGTGGCCTTGGCAACCAACAAGGCACATGTGAAGTATGACTCGGAAATTATCGGGCCAAGAGACATCATCAAGCTGATTGAGGTACTGTCGCTCTCCCTGTGGTGCTTTTCATGCCAAAAAAAAATAAAAATTTTGACGTCATAATTTCTGGGCTCATTCTTTGATAGAATCTGGGCTTTGAATCTTCCTTGGTGAGGAGGGACCGCACTGCCAGTCACCTGGACCACAGCAAAGAGATACGACAGTAAGAGACTGGAGTATAAATCTTTGTTTTTTACATATAAATACAGGATTGCTATATTTATTCAAATCACTGGTTCTCTGTCTACGCTTTTCTGCCCAAGCATTTGAAACCACCCTGTTGTTTTTAATGGTGACATTATAGTTTACGAACACTGCCATCATGCTACAGTGTGAATGGTCTACGTCCCTGAAGTGACACTTATGGGCAGAAGAAGACGTGACATCACATGCTATGTTTGAGGAAGTAAATATAGCAGCTTGACAAGTTAGCATGTGTGTCTCAATTCAAAGTTGTTTTGCTAGGACTGGGATTTTCCTGTAAGCCCGCTGTAAAAACACTTAATAGTTTTATGTTTAGACAGTCCCATAAATGGTTCCCTCCAGTTCTTTACATACAGCGTGTGTAAATCATTACCCACAACTGTAACTTAACTAGAAATTGGCTAATCCTCCACAGTCGATCAATAACCAGCTTCACTTGAGAAGTCAGTGAGTTTTCCAGAGAACAACTTTACTTTAAATTAAACTGAGAAAAAGGCTGTACTGTGATTAAAATTGGTACAAAGTTTATTAAACCTTTTTCTTTTTTTTAGGCCATTAGAAACTGGCTTCTTTGAATTTTGTGGTGATTAATTGCAGTGTTTTGTTCCAACTCATTACATCCACTTTGATTTTGATCATTATGACACAGTAAATGTGTTCATTTTCTCTTCTTTCTTTTTTTTTAAAGGTGGAGGAAATCCTTTCTGGTCAGCTTGATATTCTGCGTGCCCGTGATGAGCATGATGATTTACATGATGATCATGGACCATCAGATGAACGTTTCACACCATCACAATGCCACAGTGGAGGACCGTAACCATTACCACTCTACCATGTTCCTGGAGAGGCAGCTGCTCCCAGGCCTCTCCATCATGAACCTCATCTCCTTCCTCTTCTGTGTCCCTGTGCAGGTGAACCAGAGCTAGACACACTAGACATGATGTCAAACTTTCACCAGACATGTATTCAGAGCTGGGAGCCTGAGAGAAATACTTGTGGTCTATTCACTGAAATTATTATTTTCCAGTTTATCGGAGGCCGTTACTTCTACGTTCAAGCCTACAAAGCGATCAAACACAGATCTGCCAACATGGACGTCCTAATAGTTCTGGCTACGTCCATAGCCTTCAGCTACTCACTAATTGTCCTCATAGTGGCCATGGTGGAGAAAGCCAAAGTCAACCCCATCACCTTCTTCGACACACCGCCCATGCTCTTTGTGTTCATCGCTCTAGGACGCTGGCTGGAACAGATCGCCAAGGTTCAAAGCTTTTTTATTATTATTATTATTTATCATTACCACATTTTAATGTGTCTTTTAGAAGTCCTAAAAATCTACTAGAATTAAAAAAAAATGAAATGTTCTGTTTCTATCTTCCATCCAGAGTAAAACGTCAGAAGCGTTGTCCAAGCTCATGTCTCTACAGGCTACTGAGGCCACAGTGGTCACTCTGGGCAGTGACATGTCTATTATCAGGTGCGTCATAACATTTGAAGTGTATGAGAATGAAAACTGAAACTGTAAATAAGATACATGTCGTGTTTATTCATTGGAAAAAAACGAACCAACATTATTTCCAGTTTTTATAGAAACTCAATCTCCTGTCTGTCTGTTCAGTGAGGAGCAGGTGGATGTGGAGCTGGTGCAGAGAGGTGACACCGTCAAAGTCGTCCCCGGAGGGAAGTTTCCGGTGGATGGGAGAGTCATCGAGGGACAGTCGATGGCTGATGAGTCTCTAATCACAGGTCAGTTTCTGTGGACTTGGTACTATTTCTATAAAATATATACACGGTATTTTCACACACTGTAAAAAAAGTTTTCATTTTTTTTCCAAGCACCTGAAGCTTAAAACACCATCTCCTCACATGAGCAGCCGCTGCCTCGTCCTGTTGTCTGTTTTCTCAGCAGCTGTTTCTCTGTGACTACAGGTGAAGCCATGCCAGTGACTAAGAAACCTGGGAGCATTGTGATCGCAGGCTCCATTAACCAGAACGGCTCTCTGCTCATCACTGCTACACATGTGGGCATGGACACCACCCTGTCTCAGATCGTCAAACTAGTGGAGGAGGCGCAGACTTCGAAGGTACTTTTTTAAAAATTTTTCTACGCCGTGTCTTTGTGATTCGAGGCTCATCGTAGTTGAAGGTGTAAGACATCTGACACCTTGTATTTCAGGCTCCCATCCAGCAGTATGCTGATAAGATCAGTGGCTACTTTGTACCTTTCATTGTTGGGATATCTGTCCTCACGCTGCTCGCCTGGATCGTCATTGGCTTCTTGGATTTCTCACTAGTGGAGGAGTATTTTCCTGTGAGTCTGACTGTTTTCTACCCTCTTCTGCGTAGCATCAGCAAGATTTACTTTTATGCTATTTTTTTTAAATCACATTTAAACATGATTTGTGTCTCCAGTGATTGTAATTGATTTGAACAACATACATCTGTAACTTTCCTCCACCAGGGTTACGATAAGAGCATTTCCAGAGCGGAGGCAGTGATCCGCTTCGCCTTCCAGGCCTCCATAACTGTGTTATGCATCGCCTGCCCCTGTTCTCTTGGCTTGGCAACCCCGACAGCTGTCATGGTGGGCACAGGAGTTGGAGCCCAAAATGGCATTCTGATCAAGGGAGGGGAGCCACTTGAGATGGCACATAAGGTGTGTGTTAATGATGGGGAGGGGAGGATGTCAATTAATGCATCGTGAAATGTCAGTAGAAGATTACAAAATAAGACCAGAGTATCACACACGTACGCACATGTAAAAACCAGCAGCAGTACTTTACGATTCTAAACATTTGTGAATCTGTTCACTCTGCAGGTGCAGATAGTTGTATTCGACAAGACAGGAACCATCACATACGGAGCTCCAAAGGTCGTTCAGGTCAAGATTGTTGTGGAAGGGAACAAGATGCCCCGCTCCCGGCTGCTGGCCATCGTGGGAACGGCGGAGAACAACAGCGAGCATCCACTGGGAGCCGCGATCACCAAGTACTGCCGCCAGGTTTGTCTTTACCGTTGTCTTACGGTCCTGGAGACATTTTGCATGAATAAGAATCAAATGGTTCACGGGGATTTTTAAACCTGCTTTTGTGCAGGAGCTGGGCACAGAGTCTCTCGGCACATGCACCAACTTCCAGGCTGTGCCAGGCTGTGGCGTCAGCTGTCAGGTCAGCAACACGGAGATGCTGCTGAAACAGGCCGACAGTGACAGCGAGGACACCAACCAGCGGAACAGCGTTCTGGTCCATATGAGTGACACCAGAATGACACCCGGCTCACATCCACTTATCATGGACCCACAGCCACTGAGTAAGTTTTAGACAATTTTTTTCTACTGCAGTGAGTTCAACTGTTGCATTTTGTGACTTTGGTGAAATCTTGTGTGGATTTATTTGCACCAGAATACAAACATCTCTTATGTTTCCTTTAGCCAAAGATGTGGAGGTTCTCCAAAGACTCATTTGAGGTTTAGAAATAATCACTTCAGAGATATAGATTTATATATATATATATACATATATATACATATATATACATATATATACATATATATACATATATATACATATATATACATATATATACATATATATACATATATATACATATATATACATATATATACATATATATACATATATATACATATATATACATATATATACATATATATACATATATATACATATATATACATATATATACATATATATACATATATATACATATATATACATATATATACATATATATACATATATATACATATATATACATATATATACATATATATACATATATATACATATATATACATATATATACATATATATACATATATATACATATATATACATATATATACATATATATACATATATATACATATATATACATATATATACATATATATACATATATATACATATATATACATATATATACATATATATACATATATATACATATATATACATATATATACATATATATACATATATATACATATATATACATATATATACATATATATACATATATAATAAAATTAAAAAAAGAAAATAAAAAATTAGTGTCATCCTTTAGTGGTTGTTTCACATAAAACCAGAGTGATTGTTGATGATGTTCCTGCAGTGATGCACCTGATGTCCATGTTCAAACCTCACTGTGTTTACAGAGTACCTGTAAAATGTTTCTTCATCACAGTCATGGTTTTATCCCGTCTGTAGCACCAGTGCAGACGACCAACTACGCTGTACTGATTGGAAACAGAGAGTGGATGAGGAGGAACTGCCTGGACGTCAGTTCTGACATCGATGAGGCCATGACTGAGCACGAGAGGAGGGGACGCACGGCTGTTCTAGTGGCTGTTGATGGTATTGTTTCCTCCCAAACTCTCAGTTTGTTTTATATATTTCTACTTTACTGTAGTCTTTTTCTACAAAAACACTAAAACAGTTTTGACTTGTGTGCAGACTTACTGTGTGCCATGATCGCCATAGCGGACACTGTGAAACCAGAGGCTGATCTCGCTGTTCACACCCTGATCAACATGGGTCTGGAGGTGGTGCTGATGACCGGGGACAACAGCAAAACAGCACGAGCCATCGCTGCTCAGGTGAGAGGGCTGTGAGAAGTGTGTTCCTCTGGTTGGTATTGTTACGGACGATACCCTCACAGTGGCAGGAGAACAAACTGAATTTTCAGTAATGTCACCGTTTGTCCACTGACTGTTGCTCTAATCCACAGTTGATAAAAGTGTTCTTATTTACACACAAATGTTTTTTTTTCAGGTGGGCATCAGGACAGTGTTTGCTGAGGTTCTTCCCTCCCACAAAGTAGCCAAGGTGGAGCAGCTGCAGCAGGCGGGTAAGATAGTGGCCATGGTGGGAGACGGCGTGAATGACTCTCCTGCTCTGGCCATGGCTGACGTGGGCATCGCCATCGGGACCGGGACGGACGTGGCCATAGAAGCTGCAGACGTGGTGTTGATCAGGGTGGGATGTTTCATTCATCTCCACTCTATTCCTTAAACCAAACATCTGATGTCACTACTGTTTTGATTGACACCCCTCCTTATCTGTCTTTGTCTGCAGAACGACCTCTTGGACGTGGTGGGGAGCATTGACCTCTCAAAGAAAACAGTCCAAAGGATCAGGATCAACTTTGTGTTCGCTCTCATCTACAATCTTGTTGGCATTCCTATTGCTGCTGGTGGGTGACTTCAGGAGGTCTGGACACACTGACTGGGATCATTTCATGATTGTCTGGAGCATTAACATGACGTCACTCTGTTCACAGGTGTGTTCATGCCCATTGGTCTGGTCTTACAGCCATGGATGGGTTCTGCTGCCATGGCACTGTCCTCCGTCTCTGTGGTTTTGTCCTCTCTTCTGCTCAAATGGTAAGGACCACACGACTGCTTTGTTTTTAGTATTATTATACAATAATCATCTAAACATTTTACTTTGTGTAACATCCAAAAATATTTAGCTCTCCAAGTACCACCAGTACGACCAACATTAAAACACAGCAGCATAGACCTTCCCTGTTCAAGCACAGCATATGAAGAATATAATATAATCCATATTAAAGTATTTATTGACCAAAGAAATAGTACAATAAAATAGCACTGCAACTGGCACGTTTATTCAAAGCTGAAAAAGCACACAGAGCAACTAACAAGGCAGTTTTAACATTTTAGATTCCCCAGCAGGCCACTAGAGGGAGACAAACGTCTTAAAATATTTTTTTGCACTCTTAGCCAGTTTATTAGTTATAGCTTTTCAACTGCTCATTAGTATTGTGAATGTGATCAACACAGTCTGGAAACTTCCAAACTAAGCAAGTTGACTTATGAATGATGTGACCAGTGTGTGTATGTTCAACACTTTTAACTGTGCTTCTGTTTCTAGTTACACTAAGCCCAGTGCAGAGAAGTTGGCGGCCCGGCTGGGCAACGTCCGGCATCAGGGCAGCCTCTCCGACGTCAGCATCCACATCGGCATGGGAGACATTCGCCGTCCGTCCCCCAAACTAAGCCTGCTGGACCGCATCATCACCTACAGCCGCGCCTCCATCAACTCCCTGCGCTCGGACAAACACTCACTCAACAGTTTGGATCAGAGCGAGCCGGACAAACACTCTCTGCTGGTGGGGGGGGCTCAGCAGGAGGAGGAGGAGGAGTTCTGCTGAAACACTCACAGGCTCACAGAGGAACTTGTTTTATTCCAGACGGTGTTGCTCTAATCGACCGTCCATCTGCTGGAGGTGCCTCAGGGCAGCACAGCCGAGGTGAAGAGAGATTCTTCTGTTTCAGCTCCAGCAGAAGATCGCAGTAGCAGAACTTATTTTTTTGAAGTTGTTGCCTTCCACCTGTGTTCTCTGTCCAACGTTTAACACTATGGTCTCCTGACATTTTGTGTGCTCAACATGGAGCACTGCATCCAGGGAGCAGAGTGTCAGCTCATCTGCCTGTACAATCTTGCCATCAATCCAAAGACTATTGAACAGCAGTGTCCATGTTCAGTAGTTGTGGATGCTATGAAATTATATTTTCACTGATTTTCCTTTTTAAAACAAAAAAGGAAAATGGAAGTAACACTGTTGTATTATACTATTCCAGATTATTTATATTACACATATTTATCTTATTTTTTCCATCATGTGTGGACTATGAAGTTGTTAAATCAAAGTTTCATTTTTAATTTTCAGTCAATCGTTTGAACATGGAAAATGATTGATGAAGTGTAGATAGCTAAGTGAACACTAAGGCTTTGTGCTAAACCTTACTGTTGAGGTGGGAATGAAGTATATTTGTCAGTCGAGCCAAAGTGCCAATAGAAAGAGCCGCCTTGGCGAAGACATTCCAAAGACCGCACTGACTGTGTGGGTGTAAATTTATATATGACCTGAGAGGAAGTCACCACGGAGAGAAAGACACAAACTAAGTGTCAGAGAGGAAACTGCAACGGTGATGGATATATAGTCAGGTCTGCTCCACATCTTTGGTTAACTATGAAGCTGTCTGTCAGTGACTGTGAACAGAGGTCAGTGTCTGACTGTTTGTGCTGTATCGTTGGTCAGTTTGTTATTGAATAACAACGTTGAAGAACTTGCGTTACTTTTTCTAAGGTTTTTACTGTCTTTTGTACTTTGTTTTGTACCTGAGTTATAACCAAACAGCGGTTGTCACTCAGTCACACACAGGAGCAGGATCAGAAGGATTAATTATGATCCTGCAGTTTCACCAAAATTGTTGCTGAGAAACGGACGTCTAATTAGGTGCTTTAAAAAATAAATACAGAAACTGTGACCATCAGTTGCAGACAATGACAACTTGAATGCTTCTGCTCCAGGAAATCTTTCTTTGTTTTATCTTGAGGTTTCTGTTTGGTAGCCTTTCCCATAATGCACTACATTCTACAGTTTTCGCAACTTCTGTTTATTTTGGTGCTGTGTCTCTGTCACGAAGATTATTTTGTCTGGGAGATACTGATTCACACTATCTGTATCTCTGAACAGTACGTGCCTTTAAATAAAATGCCTTTGTCACGTCTTTCTGCTGATTTAAGGTCTTGCCACTAGATGGTAGTGACGCCTTTTTTAGGGGACACAGCTTTGCAGTAGGTAAAATCAAAATCCACTTTAACATTTTAATCAAGTCAACGCCAAATGAGGTTTGAACACATTTTTAGAAAACGCCTTAGTTTGTTTTTGGTCTATATTGAATTTTATGTAATTTCAAGTTTTACAACGACAGTAGTTCATAGACACAGTCTTAATATTTCAAAAGCTTTGCTGCTGAAAATACAGCAAAGATTTAATATATCCCTCTGTACGTGGCCCCGTGATGGACTGGTGATCCAGTGTATAAATCAAAAGACCTGATACAAGATTTAATCACCGTTTATTTCATCCAATTAGTCTAAACATCACATCAACCCAGTGTATGGCAAAACTGATAACAGATCTCTTTAACATCTTTTGAAATGTGTTATTATCACTTTGGCTGTGGTGATGTTTTGGTAGGTTGAAGTTCAAATAACTTTTGGATGTTGTTTATCATTTTTGGACACAAACAAGCGAGGAAAAAAAATCACTGATGTAAGAAGTTTTAAAATATGCAAAATGCTGTTCCGTTACAATTTTGTGCTTTTTCCCCCCCGGACCGATGTACCACAGAACAACTGCAATTGTAAACGTCTACATTCAGTTACTTGGAACACTAATATAACAATCCTTACTTTAAACCTGCAAGAGAACAGCTTCGACTATTATCTCCCACAAAACACTGATCCTCTAAAATAGACTCTTTAACAACAACAATTATAGATCTATGTTTATATATAAGTTATTTTACAGATAATTAAAACATTAAACACTTAAATCACACACCGTCAATGAACAAAAGGTGCAATGAAATTAAGTTAGAATTCACAGGCAAATCAATATGTTAAACAATTGTATTGATTGGACTGATTTATTTCCACGTACACTGGGTCTAAGAGATAAAGTAAGTAATTTTAATCTGAGATTTGTGGTTTCACTTTAATCCCTGATTTCAAAGTGTCTTATGATAAATCTGGAACACATTGTACAGTCTCTCTGATAAAGAAATTATTAAGTTTGTGCAGTAAAGTACAGCGGCTGTTAATGCAAACGCCGGGCCATGTGTCGTGCGCAAAAACATTATGTATATTTTATTGATAAACGGCGCTGAAGATGTTTTATTTTGAAAAATTACCGGATGCTCTCCCAAATTAAAAAGCCTCTGTACAATCAAGAGACCAGTCAAAATAAATGTCTCCAAAGAGGAGGCCCTCGAGACGTAAACAAGCGTTTCTTTTTTTAAATAAAATGAATTAGCTTTTACAATGGCGTTGCTAGGCGTAGGTTAACAAAGCGTTCGATAATTTTCGATCAGCAAATTTCAAATGCCCACAATCTCTTCATGGTATGACTCAGTAAATTAATTAGCACCAAAGTTTACGGATTCTGAGCTTTTTGAACGCATCGTCTTACCTGCCACTTTATAGCCAATCAACTTAGAGCGCGACAAAGGAAATGGTGTCGCGAGACGTAAATAACAATGAGAGTAGCCTGACGTGCTGCTTTTTCTGCGGGAATACTCATTTACTGGCTCGCCAAACCATCGCTGGCTAATGTGCGGCGTTCTTCGTTATGGTGAGTTTGACTTTAATGTCATTTATATTTGTTTTAATATAGGTTGGTTTAGATTTGTTGTCGGTCAGTCTATGAGAATAGTGTCCTACATGAAAACCTCTGTGGCGGGAGTTTATAACTGTCAATACTGATATCCACATTTAAGACTGGTAAACAAATAAACCTAACTTAAAAACAAACAAACAATGGAAATTAATTCCTGACACTTCATTAAATGTGCCATCTCCTGTTTGTATTGATAAACAGCTCTGTACATATGGTAAAGTGGTCTGTAATAGGGCATGAGTGAGTTTCTACAGCTGTTTGATAAACTACCGTGACCACGTCATTTTAATTACAGGAAATACCCAGCTGTGTTAAAGACACCACTTTGTTTGATGTCTCTTAATACTGTAAGTTTTTAAAAAAAACGGAGCACAATTGTTGTACAATATAGTTGTAGACAGAGTTAAACAGCACTCCAGCTGTTACAAAGAGGAATGGTTAAATTTATTTTTGTTTTTTTGCCTGTTGATGAATTCATAATATCATTGCAAGTGCCATGCAACATCAAGTCAGATTCTCCTTTTGTGACATGGACAATACTCAACTATGGCCCTCCCGACCTCCCTATATATGTATATATACATATATATACACACACATATATATTTATATATACATGTACCGTATATGTAACCATTTAACCTGGTTTCTTGATATGATGATTGAACTGTCACGTCCGTCTCTGACCAAATATTTGTAGTGGTTTGTTCATGCATGTTAGAATAGGTAGTACTATACACTGATTATAAAGACTTCAAATAGCACCGTGTCGGCTCCTCTGTGGCTGGCCTTATTATAGCGTCACCTTTTATTGGCTGGATCCCTGGACGATTGCTGTCAAATGTCATTAGCCCTGAGGCTAACGTTACTCATTTGGCAAAATTAAGTTACACAAAGTGACAGCGATTCCGTAAAAGTCACTCGATCAATAAAAATCACATTTGGCAAATGTACGAACTGCAGAGCTTGGTCATTAATACACATTATGTCCAATTACAACGTTGTTAGGACAGAGAGCCTGTCAACCTCGGGTAAGGGAGGGTGTGGAAATGAAACAGTGGTAGAACATGCTTAAGAGACAAAATTAAAAAAAAATACACTGGATAAAACCGTAGACTTTAAATAAGAAAACGATGGTGTTATCTAGTTGCAAATAAAATCCTTGAGATAATTAAAGCCGCTGAATTGCAGATGTAATTTCCAGTCAGACCACTGGAGGGGCCTGTTTATCACGATACAACAAGCTTTATCATTATTTACCACTGTATTAAATCTGAATTTTATAACATTGAGGTGTGAAAACTAGCAATCGAGACCATAATCTCCTAATAAACAGTTTACTAATATTAGGTTTACTGACATCATATACAGAGTGAGAGGGAGCTTAGTGTTTCCACAGACTTCTGTTCACAGATATTTCTGAAATCAAGCTACTTTTAGTAAACTACCCCAGCTTCAATAGTGCTGTAAAATACTGTTTTTTTTCTCACATAATGTCTGCATTTACAGGCACATTTTATTTTTTATAATATATAAAATATTTTTGTACTATAATTATTTAATACAGTACTTTTAGCTAATTCCCAAGACTTAAATTGTGCGGCCAAATGATGACGCCCATTTTCTATATACGTTCTACAATAGAGTTTTTAAGATAAAATGTTGTCATGTATCCCAGATTGAGAAAGTCTTCTCTCTGTTACATTTAAATCACACCCACTATGAGGAGACTGAGGGAGGGGGAGGAGAGGGAGTGGAGTGGAGAGGAGAGGAGTCCCCAGGTGTCCATGTGAATGTTGGAAATGAGGAGACACAAACCTAACTTTGGCACAGTAGATGAGGAGGGCTGACTGAGAGACGAGGAGCACACCTGCAGCTGTGTTATGGCAGTGTTTGGATGAGCGCACGTCACACTCATAGACCTTTGTTGAAGTAGACTCTCTCCACTCCAGGGTGGCTGGCCCTGATTTTCTCCTGCAGCTCTGGCTCCAATCGGCTCACTGACATGGAGCTGGAACAAAAATGGGAGAAATGCAGAGGTTAAAAGGTCAAACACTGACACTGGAGGCCATCTGTGCAGAAGTTGAGGCAGGAAGTGATCACGAAGACATGGTTGAAACTAGAAACTAGATGCATAAAAAAAACTAGACACAAGTCAAAGTTACGAGGTGATATGTTGTGTTCAGTGTTTGAGTTTGAACCTGTTCTCTCACCTCTTCTGAGGGAACAATGCACAGCAGAGGGGAGTGGCAAACACTAGGCTGCAACACAAATGTAAACCTTTAGCATAAAGTTCAATATACAGTTTATATATATAATGTACAAGTTACATTATAAAAAAACTACAGAATGAAAAAAAACTACGAGAAAATGTTAAAACTGCTGAAATTTGGACAATTCAGAATCGGCCAGAACACAACTAAACCTTATACTTATAAAGTCTACAACTGGGGGGAAATGCTAGAAAGTACCAAATAAATGAAAAATCAAAAGATGATTTAGATTTTATCCATGTGTATTAAAAAACAAGTAAAATATATCAAATTTCAGTGAGCTAGCCATAATTAGCCAAGTTAGCCTAAATATATTTAAATTTTGTAGATTGTTAATAACAGACCATAAAAAAAGTAGCTGGAGCTTCACAACAACGGTCTAGAGACAATCTGCCTCAACATCCTATCATGTAATGGTTTAAAATTAGCTTCTCTTTTACAGACCAGTATCTACTGATACAAAAGCAATGAAGTCTGATGAAGTTTGAGCTAGAGATTAGACTTTGGAACCCACGTCTTATCTAGAAAACTAATCAATCCGATTGTTCTCTGTCCAGGTCACAAAACATGAGGTTATATATATGAGGTTGCCGTGTCAGTGGAATTTGACATGGGAGCTTATCAGATGCCCTGTCCAATCACTCACCAGAATCCCACCAGGCTGACTTGAATAGGTGCACTCATCCATGGAAACTTCTGAAAAGACCAGGCAGAGGGAAATGAATGAGAGGCATAAAAAGCAGCAGAGAACTGTCATAGTGGAGTCGCTCTGCGTTCTCCCTGTTCCCCCCGGTGTGTAATTGCTAGACGCAGCAGTGTGGCAGTGGCAGTGTGGAACATCAAGTTCACACCATTAAGCTTGAAACTTGATTGCGTTTTAAACGGCTGGTGGAGATGTTCAGGGGGACGGGTGCTGAATAAGCAGTTCTCTGTCTAATTCAGAAACATTCCTACCTTCAGAAAGGCCTTCTTTTCCAAGTGGTTCATTAAAAACGGAGGAATGGCTGAAAAAAAAATACACAATGAGAGAAAACATTTTAAAGAATAGAAGTTTGAAGATTTCCAATGTGTGTTTACATTAGAGGACCATAGTATGGGCGCAGAGTCTGCAAAACTGTCCACAGTTAGCTTTAAATCAGCATTTTCATAGACCAGTGGAAAATTACCACTTCCTAAATATGAAATATTAATAATAAATCATAAAAACTAAAATGTATGTATTTAATATAAAGATTACTATTTGTGAAAATGATAATTCTGTCTTACTGTAATTAATAGAAACATATATGTGTTGCATTCAATCTCTTGGCGTTTTCTTGCAGAGGTAGAGTGAAGCCAGGCTTCCTCACTTTCCAAAATACAACCATAAGTTAACTGTTGTTTCATTAAAAAAAGACAAAAAGACTGTTATCTACTCCTCTGTCTCTGAGAGGGCGTTTTCTGATGTGTAAAACAGCGCCCCCTCAATGTTACGTGGTGAATGGACGTTGAAAACACGGTACTGCACCCTGTTGTTTGGAAATTTTCACCAGCGGCAGGATTATTAACCTAATGAGACAATAAAAATGTCATACCCATTCCGGGAGACGCCATGAGGATTCTGGAGACCACGACCTGAGAGATAGCCTGCTGTGCAGCTTTTGTCGACTCCCCTAACCTGTTGTCGTTCTCATCTGTGATTGGAATTCCATGCTGAAGTTCTCTAAGGATCACCGAAGCAAATCAAATCTCTGACATCCACATGATTTCATTAATTATCTGGGGGAACAGCATTACACCTGGTGTGTGACCTACCTTTGTCTCATCAGTGGGATGTTGATGCAGTTAGCAGCAGCTACAGCAGCAAACGGCACAAACCGTCCGAACAAAGGTGAAACATGCTGCGACAAAATGTAGAGAAAGAAATAAATGTAAAAAAAAAGAACATGAATTTTTTTCTGTGCTGACGGCACAGTGTATTGTGTAGAGAGATTAAAATGTCAGGTTATGTAGCAGAAACTATAAAAGCTGGCGTGACAATGTGCTGATTGCAGAGCCTGAAACTAAACATGGCTTCTTTATGGTACAGAGTCTTCACAACAATTCATTATAATGAGACTGAGATGGGGTTAGGATGGAACCGATACCTTTGTTAGTGCATTAAGTCCTAGTGCGGTGACAACTGCCCCTGTGGTGGCAGACACATATGCTGTGCCAAGCTGACTGTGGACAAAAGAGTCACCGGTCACGTCACACACACACACACAAAAAATGTTCACACTAAAGGGTTATTACGGAGCAGTGCCGGAGTTCAAATATTTGGTCGTTACCTGACGGTGATCGGAGCGTCTCCACTCCTGTTTGTATAGTTTACTATTGCGTTGAAAGATTGATTGATCCACTGCCAAAACAAGACAGCTGGAGTCGTCCTGCAGGATTCAGAGGACAAGAGTCACAAATTGGTGTGGTCGATATCAGAGAAAAGTTTACAGTTTTTGAGCTAACTTGTTTTTAAGAACACAAGTTAATCAAGGATGAACCAATAAATGTTACATGAACATGGCTAATGGTTAGTAACAACAAATCAGTTATATCAAAACACTGTGAAAAGACAGAACTAAAACTCAACACAAGAATATACTAAATGGTGGCTAACATATAGCAAAAACTGATCAAATATGCCATTAATGGAACATTTTGATGTCAGTTATCTCCAATTTTAGCTAAAGCTAGCCCCAAAAAACCATAAAATATATACAAATAAAATGTTAGCCCTTACATCACACTCTCTGGTAGAAGTATAGTAAATACTTGCAACATTTGTACAGCTAAATGTTAGCGTAGGTAAAAATAAAAGGAAAAAAAAAGCAACCAAATGTTAGCCTAAATAAGCTACTCTTACTTGGCAAACAGTACCTACAGCTCACAAATACTATTTGAAATACTTAATAGTAAAATATCTGAATATATCAGCCATAATCTGACTAAATCTCATTCAGACGTCAGAGGTTTGAATATAGGACAAACTCTTACTTATAAAAGGTCATCATGCACCCAGTTATCGTCATGTTCATTGGAACCTGCGCCGACATGCGGCCAATCAGGATCATCTTCTCCCCGGTGTCAGGATGGAATGCTGAGTCAAAGACATATTTGGCTCTCCACAGCTCGTCCTCTGTCAGCCCTGGAGACACTATTCCTTCCCTAAGAGAAGGTTGACACACAGACATTAATTAATCAGTCAGTGGAACTTCTGCTTTTTTTTTTTGGAGGGTTAGCGACTTACCTGTAGTCAGTGATGATTTTGTGTGCATTTGCTAGCTGCTCGTTGGTGAGGAGGACGTTTCTGGGGTCTGTGACGGTGAAGAAATGCTTGGCCCGACCTATAAATGTGCTCTGGTCCCAGCGAGGCTCCTTGATGTTAATGGATGTGGAGAGTTCTGCTGCCATGGTTGTCTGAGGAAAACCAAATAATCATACAGTAGATGAACAGCGTGTTCTTTTTTTCTGCTTTAAAGATTCTACAGTAGTACTACAGTAGTAATTGTTCTACTGGAGTAAATAATTCCTGAAAACTTCAAGCGTTTCTACTGGAGTAAATAATTCCTGAAAACTCAAACGCACTCCATTGAATAGATCTTGGAAGTCGTTTTTGTTCAAGCGTTCTTTCTATAGAACTTAGTCATGGATGCAGGAATGGTAACGACAATAACACCTCCTGTCTGGTTTACCATGCAGCTAATTCAGCACAACGTTGCTATGGCGATGGTCGACCTGTCAAGAGGGTTGTGAAGCGCAAAGCTGTATAATGGACACACACCAACCCCCCCTGAAATGACTGCTGCTGTAAAGGAAGGCAGCTCTGGGGGGAGACCGACTCTGCCCTGTTTGGATATATATATACGAAGAGTGGAACACCGTGTTATTACAGTGTTATTACAGTTGACCACAGCAGTGGTATTAATGTATTTTTTACCATGAAGATAAAAACAGCATCATCAACTAATATTATAACAATTACACACAGCAGTCAGTCAGCCTCTATCATGTTGGTGCTGCGTTATTGTAGAAAATGTATTTAAAGACTTCTTACTAATGATCCTAATTAACACAGCGGGGCATCTGGGATTGGAATGATATAATCTGACCATCTCTATGGATGGATGGAAACTTAGACACCCACCATATACGGGAACCAGGTTTTAGCTCAGACAGTGGTCTGTCCTTCACAGTATTTGAGGATAGAATGAGCTAATCCTGGTTGATCAGCTTAAAACAAACATGGATTAAAAAATATAATAGTAAAGAGAAGCCTGCTGTTTGGCACAGACATCATTCTGACACGGTCTGTCAGCAGACCTGGAGGTGTTGACACCGAGCTGTCACGCAGCTCATGGTTCTCAAAAGTGAAAACTTCACTGTTTAATGGATAAATGTCAATAAACATCAAGATAAACAGCTTATAATTAACAACTAATCATTTATTTTTACTTCTTTAAAAGAGCAAAATGGATAAAGACGGGGACTGTCAGACCAGGGTTAGACACTGAGGGAAGTGTTTATAAAAACAGGGATTAACGTCAAACAGAAAAGAACAAATGCATGAGGTCTTAGTTTGTGCAGCTCAGAAAAGGA
>NC_024321.1:15521705-15539943 GCF_000523025.1 Cynoglossus semilaevis
TGCTGAACCTGACAGGAGACTGACTATTATATAATACAAATACACACATGTATATGTGTCCTAAATATACTTAAGATTGTAGTTAAACAATATTTGGTGTAATTCAACGTTTTTTTTATTTGCAAAATGCCTTTCGATACTCAAAACCCTACATCTCAATTTCATTTTCAGTATCATTATTATTATTGTTATTGTAATTGATGTTGTTGTTCGTTTTATTTACCAAGAACAGTGTCACCTCAACCTGTCTTGTTTTGATTAACTGTCACCAGACTAAACTCCTACTTTAGCTATCATTGAAATCAAATCATTCATGTAGTTATTTGTGTAAAGGTTTTGTTTGTTTGTTTGTTTTTTAACTCCCCCTGCTGAGCTTAGAGGTTCGTTGGTAGTGTAACAAAACACTAACTTGGAAAACAATCCTGCACGTTATCTACTTTCAAGGTTAGCGTGAGGCAGAAGCAGTTGATTTTTCAAGGCTGTGCGAATGAATGAACGTCAATGCACAGTACCAACAAAAACAGCTATAGGGTCTCGTTTGTGTGTTTTATGTGTCTGTGCTGGTGAGGGAGGAGGAGGAGGAGGGGGGGTCAGTTAAACCTAGTCTGATCTGGTTTTTAACCATTTGTTCAATGGTGTGCTCCAGCAGGAGAAGTACAGTGGCTCCTCCAGCAGCAGCAGTATGATGAAACTCCACTTGGAATTGCACCAAAGATGGCTGCTAGACTGAGAACGTACCGAAAATAAGTCTTTCAACTGCAAAGTGAATGCGAAACAGCAGGAGGGAGTAAAGAGCTGTTAATGCTGTCCCTTTAAATTCAATTAAACTTCATGGGGTCTCACGAGATGGCAACTGCACAACAACCCCCACCACAGCCACAGCCACAGCACCATCTCTCTGTCCTGAAAAAAAAACACACAACAACACGGAGTCCGCGCCTGATAACAATAGCATTAACCAATAACAACCACTGATTAATAACGCAGCAGAGAGGAGGAAGATGGACTTGGGACTGTCAGGACCTTTGGTCTCAGCCGCTTCTGTTCTCACTCCCGGCCAATCAAACGTGGCTTGCGTGGCTACACATTAACCTGCACTGTCCCCCCCTCCTCATCGTCATCTTTCTTCATCGTCAATATTAAACACATTAACAACTGTAAATGTGTGTATATATACCATGGTGGTCGCTGGGTAAGAACCACGCACCGTGTGACCGTTATGTATCTGCGACCCGACCCAGACCGGTCCAATCTGGAACAGGACTGGTGCTGGATGTGTCTCTCTGTGTGTTTGCACAAAGCGACAGAATCCGAAGCATAAAATGGAAATAAAATTTAAAAAACGCGCGTCACTTGAATGTGGCCTACAGACGCTAATTACTACCGTGTAAACATACGCGTCCAGATGTGCGCCCCAGATTCAACTAGTACCAGCCTGCCACATCCACACATCCAGCGGCGTCTGGTCTCACTCTCCCGCTCCTCAGACACACACACACATATTCAAACACGTCTATACAACATCAGGATTTTCCCATTCATACAGACAGGGTTTAATGCATTTTTTTCGAGGAAAACAACGACAAAATGGTCACGTTACTCACTGGGGTGTGCGCTCCGCTGCTCCGCACAAGAGGTGTCCCTGAAGGCTGCGACCAGTTAATTTTACAGCAGCTGCAGCAGCAGCGTCAGCACATTACACACACACACACGCATACACACATTACACATAAATCAGTGACACACAGGAAGCTGAGTGAGAAAGTAAAAGTCCTGACTTCTCACTGGGACAGGGAGTCTAACTGGAACAGCCCAGAGACCTGAACGCGGCTTACAGAGAAACCGGAGCTTTATTGTAAATGGTCTGTACTTTTAAAACAAAAACAAAAACTATGGATAGAGATTTCAAAAATACAAGATATTTAGACTATAAGAACAATCGCCACAAAACAAGGCTTTTATTTTTTAAAGCAAGACCAAACATCCGCTAATGTTGTGACAAAGTCTGCTTTGATTCGCAGGCAGTAAATCATTCGGTGGTAAAACTTTACAGTATTTCTATTAGGGGTGTTACAAGTCTGATTGCTCCACAGGTCAAAGTCCTTTAAGGATACACCATATGTATGAACTGGATGTTTATTTATTATACAATTATTATATAAATAGAAAGTGTGATTTGTAATGTCTAAATATCTGTGAATCTAATAATAAAAAAAAAACACGATAACATGCTGCAGAATCCTAGTCTGACAAAGGAGGAATTTAATAATAATAATTTTGACTTATTATATGAGGTTCAGTACTTTCGTTTTGTTCCAAGGTCGCTTGTTTTGAAGACTTTTTATCTTTCAAATGAGAAAAAACACTGTTAGTCATTTAATTTTTACTGTTATAGTGTCTAATGTGTCTCTTGTCTTTTTTGGCAATGGTAAAAATCTTACTACAAAACAAACTTGACTTTATATGCAGATTAAGTATTCTTCAAATTAAACGGTGGCCATTGTTTGTATTATAGTCAGCACATACTCAAGAGTAAACTTTGATGAATCATTGCTTGATTACTTTGATTCCTTAACTTGGTTTGAATTTCTCCTATAAATTATTTATAGTTTTTCGCTTTGTGGTTGTCCGGGTGATGATGGAAAAGTACTGATTATATTTAAAAATTAAATACGCTTAAATTGCTTTTTTTTTCTTTTTTTTCAATTTAATTAATTTAAATACGCTTAAATTGCTTTTTTTTCTTTTCTTTTTTTCTCAATTTAATTAAAGCTGTAAATAAGGTGATGTCTGCGAGAGATTATTCGGTTGTTTTTGATGTGTCTGATGCCATCTGGTGGTGACGCTGTGACCTGTTGGTGCAAAAAAAAAACAAAAAAAACACTGAAGCCATGTACTAAATATCCAAGCGTCATTTATCTTTATTTTGATTAGATGTAGCGGCAAAACAATGATGTGTCCCATAGGTTATCATTTGACTAGTATTGCCTGTGTGTACAAACTGCATTATGTGTGTTAAGTGACAGCACAGGGGAAGGAGAGCCACCTACAGTGAAACGCAATATAAAAAAGAACATGTATACTGTCAGTAGCATGTGATGGAAAGAAAATACAAAAGTGCAGAGATAACATATTCGTTTTACATCACACAATGAAGGGTTGTGCTTCAAATACAAAAATTAGAGTCCACGTTATATTTACTGCCACTGTTTATGCGTCATGCCAAGGGAGAGATGCAGGGTTTTCACTTTTCTATCATGTACGGTAACACACTCGTAAAACACTGTAACACAAAGATGACTCGCATTTGCTGTGATTCTCGGCAACAGTTGACTCAGTTTTCCTCACAAACCAGCGCGTGTGGTTACAGGTATTTTAATAATAGCAATAAAAACATGCACAAAGAGGAAAAAACGTTGAATAGTTGGTGGTCCTTGTGTCGTCTGATTCCATTTCTTTGTGAGAACAGCACACATTTTCTTTTCTGGGGATTGATAAAATAAAACCTCTGTGTGTTCTGCAGCCATTCTATTCTATGTATTGCTCTACAGAAAATAGTCTGGAGTACGTCGGGTAACATGAGGCTCCCCTCTGCGTGGTGCAGGATCAAACTGTAGGCTGGGGGAAAAAAAACACAGAATGACTCAGAAGATTACAATAATATTTAAATATTATGCCTCAAACTAGGCCGTCAAAGCAGGGTCAGTGACACGTGAATTTTTAACCGCTACTATAATAGATAATCACTGTGGCTCCTTTTAATTATTTTTCACATTATAACTTATCTGATACAATTAAGGTTTCACATTTTAATTAAAATTCGTGACATCACTTTGCACAGTCAGATCCCAAACATTGACATTGGGTAGAGGTCTGTAGTTTGTTCTGGCCAACTCGTGTGTGAAGATGCTGACTCATGCTCCTGGAACCTATCTGTTACAATCCACTGTAAGCCTTTTGAATTCCAAAGATTTCATAACACGGTACCTACGATCAAAAATAAAATAAAAATATTCTCCAGTCTTTTCACAAGCTCTCTGAGTTTACTTAACTGTACCTTTTCATTTAGTTTCATGGTTTTCATAAAGCTTTGCAGCTGTGTTTATTGTTCAGTGAATGTTGTGAAAATGCTATTTTCATACAGTAAGATCTTGGGCCATGATCAGTTATTAGTTTATCAGACATCACAAAGACAGAGCTTGATGGTTATCTTAACAAATCAGTGTATCAGAGTTTGTCTAAGAAAAAACACTTACAAGGAGTATTTCAGCGTATCATCAAGTTCCATGATGGCGGCCTGGTTTCCACAACGGTAGCAATAGTTTGGTGCACTGAAGATTGTCACTACATTGCGGTCGTGGCACCAGTTGTAACCCTAGATGAAGAGAATACACAAAGATAATCTTTTTTAACAACGTATGGTTGTTCAGAGAAATCCGGTACTAAAACATCTTGATACAAAGCTTGTACCTCCATCACAAGCTGGTGAGCTCGGGAGACCAAAGTTAGCCCATTTGCATGGTTGAAGGTCTCGGAAATGTCCTGCCCAAAGGTGTAACCAGCACCCCTGGGTGAAATACCCCAACCACCACGGTCATCTGGGTCTGACCATAACAGGTCACACATGGGACCCTAACAGACAGGAAACCAAATTGAAGCAAGATCTTTTAGAACCTTCACATTTCAACTGTACTTGTTATGATATTTTTATTCTCATATGGCAAAAAAAAATCACAATTTTCCACCAAAATAATCTTCTTTTCTGACTTCTCTAATCGACTTCCAAGGCCAGAAGCACTGGATATATTAAATGTATTTCATATTCAAGAATATAAACAGCGGAGTTCCCTAAGGTGTAGTGCTTGGTCCTGTTTAACTTACTTTATCAGTGCTCCCATTAGCTCAACTATTAGATAAACATGTGATGCCTTTACACCTTATACATACTGTATAAATATAAGATAGTAAAACATTTTGCTGTCGCAGTGACCTGCATACTACTAAGTACTAGATGGCAGCAAGAGTATTACCATTGAGAAACTGCTGTGTAGGTCACAGCCTGAATTTACCTCATGAGGGACCTCCTGCAAGCGATCCAGCGCTCTGATGTGTTCCAGTGTGTCTATTGAGGGCGATAATCCTCCGTGGAGGCAGAAAATCTTAGAGAAAGAAAGCGAATATAGAAAGACATGAATAATAGAGTCTCTGTGTGTACGACCTTGTTCTACCTGGCATTTACATCCACCCTGAGTAGTCTGACCGCAGCTGAACAGCTGTAAAAATGTCTAAATGCGCCAAACAATCGATGAACTCTTTGATTAAATCTTGTTTCGTGGAGTGGAATATAAGTAGTGCTGTGGTTTGAAAAAAGGTTTTTCTCTCAAGAGGCACACAAACAGCTAGACCGTCGACACATCTGCACAGGCAGATTTGAAGAAAATGACATTTTGTTCATCAGAACTCTCTGGTCTGTAAAGGGATGAAGTGCAATCAGACCATACAGGACAAATGTTAGCACTAGTTTTGAAATGAGCCTGCACTACAGTAGTAGATTTGGTCATTTAAAAACTCTTACCTGGTTATCTACTAATGCAGTAAGAGGCAGGTAGTCAAACAGATCTGTGAAGTACTTCCACACATTAGCATTTCCGTATTTTCTCAAACACTCGTCGTAGAAACCGTAGACCTGTGTGATCTGTCGGCTCTCGTGGTTTCCTCTCAAAATTGTGATTCTTTCACGAAAACGTACCTACGAAATAACACATACATGATAAAGCACTTGTGGTAATCAACTATGACATTGTTTATTAGATGCAACACATCATTCATGTTGCTACCATTAATACTACAGCTGTTTTGATTCAGATAAGAAATCACACCGGTTCAGACTCAAGCTCAAACTATGGTAGGAGTATCACTAGTGGTACAGATGCTCACTCAGGATGTTTGCTGTGAATTATGTGTGAGGATTTGAACTAAAATTATTCACCAGTTGAGATGCTAATTTGAAAAAAGAAAATCTGGCTATGGCTCAAAAATATGTTAAAAATAAAACCTGTGTTGTTTTATTTTAATGTTGCTTGAACTGGTGGTACTTGGAGAGAGAAATTTTCTTCACCTTCAGAGAAACCAAGAGGGAAACCGTTTCCACGGAATAGTAGCCTCTGTCCACATAGTCCCCCATGAAGAGGTAGTTGGTGTCTGGAGACTTCCCTCCGATCTTAAACAGCTCCATGAGGTCATGAAACTGACCGTGGACATCTCCACACACCGTCACTGGACATCTCACCTCCTGCACATTGGACTCCTTCGTCAGGATCTCCTTTGCCTGCAGGAAAGTACCAAGAAAACAACGGGGTGAAGCTTAAACGAAGCTGATGAGCAGGAGGCAACAGAGTGGTGGTGCAGTGGTGAAGTGGACAGTGTTGTAAACAAGCTGTGTTAAGAATAAACAATGGATTAATGATGGATACAGTAGAATGACATAAGGACTGCTAGTTTCGGAGGTGTCATTGCACCCTGGTGGTGAAGAGATATCCACAGGGTACAGTGGGTGTAGCAGAGGGAGAATATTATCATATCCCCTCCATCTTCCTGCAGAGTGAATTCCCATTGCAGTGTGCTGCATACAGCTGCAGTCAAATGGTGTTTGCGAGTGCGAGGCCACATGGTTTAAATGCATTTGCCCAGGGAATACATTAGATAACGCTCGCGAGCTGTGGTGCGACCTAAAGACTGGTGCGTCATGTGCGCAAGCCTTACCTTTTCGCACAGGACTTTGACCTGATTCTCACTGAGCTGTCTGCACTCGTTCAGCTGTTCGATCCATCCATCCAGCTCCTTGGTAAACGACTTGTCATCCATGCCTGGTCTGCCGTCAGCCGGGGAGCCGAGCTCCAGAAAAATATCTTGCTCTGTCGGTTATTTCCCTGCAGAATCCCTGGTCATTCGCAGTTTATGTCTATGTGTGTGTGTGTGTGTATATGTGTGTGTGTTCCGCTGTAAGTGATGCGTCAATGCTCTGCGCCCTAGCCCCTCACTGTGCTGATGATGGAGCACCAACGTGTCCAAGTTCACATGATACAGAAGTAATATGCGTTTCCTAAAACGACCAAGGACATAAGGACAGAGGACACAGATCACGGAGAGTGCGGATCCAGGGCGAGAATGAGCAACATATCACACCGACGTCATCGCACCGGCTGCGTGGTGTTGGACTGTGGTAAATATGTCTGCGCGGTGGAACAGCCGCCCCTCTGTTTGCTGTGCGCATTTATTATAAGGTTTGTGGTAATAACAAACTGAGATGGACTGAAATACTGTAGGTGAATATGAAGATTATTGTAAGGGCACAATCACGGCGTTTCACGATATTATGGTAATGTTTGTGTCATGTGTGACTGTACCAATGTTATAGTAATTCTATAGTTTCATTCTTTTAAACAATTTCTTGAAACCCTGGTTCAACTGGTGACTGGGATGTGATGAAATAAGAAATGGTCAGAAGACCACAGAGGGAAAAATAAGGTTGACCAGTTAGGAATAAACAAACAGTTAGAGAGACTATTTTAAGATGGTTGGTTTTTGTTAGGTTAGATTGCAGACATATATTTACAGTATATATAAAGAAAATAGGCCACCTATTTGTTCAGTTTAAGTCATGTTGACAATCTCGTGAAAAACATTTCTTCTTCAGAAATGTGTTTCATTCTTTGGTATGTGGAACATCAGATCTGTCCTAATCAATGTGAAATTGATCAGATTGACCAGAATAATGCTTCATTTCTGATATGTTGAAACATACCCCAAGACTATATCGATTAAATGTTCCAATTTCCAATTCTGGGTGCTAAATATTTTTGTGTCACTGAAGTTCAGGGATATCCCTTCAAGAGGCTGTGAGTCTGGTATTCATGCATTTTTAATAAAGCTGTATTTAACTGTGATGCACTCGCCATATTTGGTTTCAGGTAACAGTTGTGCAGTAGACATGGCTGATGATGAAGAGGAGGAGGAGGAAGAAGGAGATACAGGCACTTCAGGACATAGCGCCTAATGTAATGCATAAGGTTATACTTCAATATTCGAAATTGAGTATTAACATTTGAAGTCATTGTATCTATTTCTCAAATTCCATTTTAAGATGACATTAATTTAAAGTCACCAGATATAAACTCAAAGACCGATTCTACTGTACCCAAATGTTTCCAAATTGAATTTTATTTAATTAAAAATGTGTTTAATGGGACAAATTCCAGTATATTTTCGTTTGTATTGCTCTTTATTATGATTTAGACGTAAATTTAATTTTCTTATTTCAAGGGGAAAACCTTCCTCGCATAATATTTTGATTTAATATATGTAAATTATATGTACCTGTTGTTAGACAGTGCTACGAACGTCTTGAAACGTTCTTTATAATAGAACGGCTCTACCGGAAAACTACTTTACCTTCAACTGCGTCATATCCTGTCAAATAAACATGCGCATTGGCTTGACTCTTCTCTGGACAGCTGTAGGAGAAAATGGCAGCACACATGCTAGGACAGCAGGTGAGACTCTCAATGATTTTTATGTCTGTACATGTATTTGAGGCTACATTCTATTCGTGTTTCTATTGTTTAAATAGAACCTATTGTTTTTTACCAACCGGTTGTCCCAGAACTCACGGAATACTCTTTTAATGTTCATACTTGTCATTGCACTTGAATGACTGCTAACGTGTTAGCTTGGCCCCCAGCTTTACCGCTAACTCTGTCAAACGTAAATCGTGCAAATTAGGGGGTTATAGCCATCCCGCTGTATAGAATGTTTTCACTAAAGATCGTGTATTTTTTCCAGGTCCGTCAGTTAAGCACGACTGCGATCAGACCTGCAGCTAAGCTGATCAGGGTATGTTTTGTCAACCTTATGGGTCATGTCTTCAGATACCACCGACGAATGAAAAAGAGAGGTCTGTATTGATCATGCTTGTGTTTCATCCCAGCCTCCCATCCAGGTCTATGGAGTAGAGGGCCGCTATGCCACTGCTTTATTCTCTGCTGCCAGTAAGCAGAAGAAACTGGACCAAGTGGAGCAGGAGCTAGTGAAAGTCTCTGTAAGTCATGCATACACAACAGTTTGGTTTTCTAAAAGTACTTAAATTATTTCCTGTTTTTAGTCAAATTTACAAGGGCAAAGGTGAAAACTTTGAAATAGATATGAATATAATGGTATTGTCAAATTAGAAAGGAATAATGCACTGTCTTGAGAATGCACCATGGCTCTCCACTACATGAGGTGCCTGATGGGCAAGAGGAGACGGTGGCATTAGTGGAATTTATAAAAATATTTGGTTAAATGGCTTCTAAGTTTCATAAATGTAAATCACTTTGATTAAAATGGGGAGAAAATGACAATGAGCAATTTGATTTATACAATGACTTATTGTAATTTTATGAAGGGCAAACAGAGTAGTAAAGGATGTCTTTGAAAATTATGTGGTAGAAAATGGGAATGTGCAAATGTTTTTCCTTTTTTTTTTTAAGGGAATAGCATTGTTTTCAGAAGAGTATAATTTGTAGTCGGGATAAAACAAAATTGAGAATCTCACTAACCTATCCTATTTTATAACAAACAAATAATAAATCTGACAAACCTATCCTATTTTATAACAAACAAATAAATAATAAATCTGACAAGTATGGCAGTAAACAAAGATGATTAATAAAGTTGCACAGATTTTTCTCAATGAGTAAATGTGATCATAGCTCTAAAAGAAACCAATTAATATGTCATTAATGTTGTGTTCAGTATTTTGCATGTGTTTATTTCACCCTGTTAAAAATAAAATGGTACAATGGGAATTAAGGAAAATGTGACGTGCTGTTCACCATGCCTTAAAATGTCAACATCCCCAAGTGTTTTATTTAATCCACAGACAGAGATTTTTGATATTACTGTCACAAAACACACTATCTTGTTTTTCAGGCAATGATCAAGGACCCCAAAATGTCCAGTATTGTATTGGATCCTCATATAAAGCGCAACATCAAGATGAAGACCGTCAGTGATGCTCTTACAAAGGCTAAGGCTTCACCCATCACACTCAACCTCATGAGTGAGTGGACACAGACTGGATTAAATTTACCAATAATTACCAAGTCTATAGCAATTTTGGCATAGGGTTTTTTTTTAATGTATTTTCTAACCACTTACCAAGGAAGCATGTCAATCATGTGAGCCTTTAATACACATTTGAACATGGTTAATAAGAGCATTTCTAACTTTGTTATTCAGATTTAATCACCTGGATTTTTGCTTCATATCTCGGGGTTTCATTAACGAACGTTGCATCATTTGCTTTACAGATGTTTTGGCTGAAAATGGTCGTCTCAATATCACTGGTGAAGTCATCGCTGCTTTTGGCAAAATGATGAGTTCTCATCGTGGGGAGGTCCTCTGCTCAGTCACTACTGCTCAGGTGTGAAGTGGATTAATATGCAGCTTATTTTTCAGTATTTATTTTGCAGATACTGACTTTTTAAAATTACTACTTGTCCATTTCAGCCTTTGGATCAAGCTAATCTCGCTGAGCTGAAGTTGGCTCTCAATGGATTTCTCCAGAAGGGTGAAACTATCAAGCTGAAAATAAAGGTACTGTGCAAATACATCAGATGCTGACACATGATCAAATTAGTATTTTCGGTTTCTGCAATGACAATAATTGTGTTAATTCACAGTCGGATCCTTCCATCCTTGGTGGTATGATCGTCAGTATCGGGGACAGGTATGTGGACATGTCCACCAAAACAAAGATTCAGAAGCTCTCCAAGCTCATCAGGGAGACTTAAGTCCTGTGGACTTAACTTTGCAGAAGATCAGATCTATCTGTGGGGGAAAAAGCTGAAAATGTAAAATTGCTACCTGTTCTAGCATTTGCTCCATAAATCCAGTGTCTGTGCTTGAGTTCTTATTGATGTTAATAAAAATAAACCACAACACAGTTTGGTCTGTTTTTGTTGTAACAACGAGTTTTGTTTTTTATATATATTGCTGCAAGATAAGGATTATATTTACATTACATTTAGATGTTACAAGCACCCTGTCATCATCCATACTGGGCCTATTGTGCCTGCTGCTCTAATACAAGGACAAATGATGAAAGGTCAGGTGATCAGTTGTTTCTGCCAACCTGCTACCTTGCTTTATACTAGCCAACTCAAAAAATAAAGCTGCAGGCCAAAGCACCTCCCTGGACATTTTCCAAATGATGTAGCTTCTGCCCAGACTCTGCCATATCAAATTAATAGCCTTCATTGAAATACTGACAAGAAGACTAAATATAAAGTGATAAACTGTCAAAAAGCAAATATCAAGTATACAGCTGAGACGGTTCCATGAAAGAAATATGTTCCTCTTGTTACAAATGTCCAGCAAGAATTAAAAAACAAAAAGTTTCCAGAAACTATATATTTCTTTTGCTCTTATTCCTGAACTTTGAGGACAGTGACCATTGACCATGTCTACATGCCTAAATGCACTGAGTTGCCGCCATGTGATTGGCTGATTAGAAATTAAGTGTTAACGAGCAGTTGGATAGGTGTACCTAATAAAGTGGCCGGTGAGTGTATATGATATTGGTAAAGGAAAGAAAGAATCCAACGGCCGATTCAACTCCTGTCGCCAGTTACTGTCACACTACAAAGGATCAAAGATTTGTTTGTTTGTTTGTCGTTCCATGTCTTCTGGAATTTACTCACATTTTATCGTCATTCCAAAAGTGTTAAATTCGGAGTACGTGTAAATGTATCGCGACATATTTATGCTTTTAAACACGTTTTTTGCATGATATTTTAGGTTATATGGAAACCTTTCTGCGCATGCGTGTTGAGCGCGTCCTGTTTTATTATTTAATTTTTTTGCGAGGATGAAAATGGCTGCCTTTCTCATCTAGAGGTCTGCAACAATTCTGAAATGAGCATTATTTGAGCTGTTGGGAAAGCGCCCTTCTGTCAGGACAGTTCTGCCTTGTGACGGAACGAAATCTGTTCTGCGGCTAAAGAAGATGTTGTTGCCAGAGAAGATAAATGTACACGGTTACAAATTAACCCTTTCTTGCCCGACGTCCAACAACAACTGAGGTACGGAGCAAGGCCTTTTACATTTTTACGTTAGTCATTTTTACGTCTTTGTGCATCGTGTGAATTCCAAACGTTTTGTCGTAATTCATTTTTTGTGAGGTAGCTCTTCTGTTAGCGTTGCTTATGTTTTCGTGTTGCAACAGTAAAAGGCCTGTTTGTTTCATTTAGCTTAACTATGTGGATATGTAAGATTAGCACTGGGAATGTAATACGACAGTTGCTACTTACTGCAAATATTGACTCGTGAAAGTGCACCATTGCGCTAAATTTTTTTTGTTTTATCAGGATAAATGGTCAGTTACGGCTCCTCCCTTCGTTTTCACACTAAGTTTCCATAAGAAAGTCCAACATGGAGAGGAAGTTTCTCTATATCAAATTATTGAAATGTGTTTGGGTAGGTTGCTGTATTCATGATGAGATATATTGAGTTGTAAACATTGACACATCAGATCAGACACTATACTACACTACAATTCAGTTTCCTCAGCTCATTGATTACTGTAACACTTTTCACCATTCACAAAGTATATTTATTTTCTAAATCTTTTGTTATATGCACTTCTGTAGAAAATGATGCACCAAGTGACCAGCGGCACCAGTGACTATTGTTTGAGCGGACTGACTGAGGACTGTCATCCAGCCGGACACTTCGACCTGTGTAGCATGCCATCCAACAAATTCTACCCCAATGTCACAAACCCAGGGTTGCAACTGTCTCTGGCTGGCCTTGGCCCTTTGCCACAGGCCATGCACAAAGCCATGGCCTGCCAAGTACAAGACACCCAGATCAGTTTCCAGAATCAATCTGTAAGAATCAGGGACAATGAGGCTACAGGGTCCGACAGCTCTAAAAAGAAAAAGGGCACAGCAAAGTCTGGGAGGAGAGGGAGACCGTCAGGCACCACAAAGTCAGCTGGTTATCGTACAAGTACTGGACGACCACTTGGAACTACCAAAGCAGCTGGGTTCAAAACCAGCCCAGGGAGGCCTCTTGGTACCACCAAAGCAGCAGGATACAAGGTCAGTCCTGGTAGACCCCCCGGAAGTATTAAGAGTCTAGCACGGCTCAAGAAGCTGGAGTTTGGCTGTGACAATGCCAAGAAATTTGACTTCAGTAGCTGCAGTGCTCCCAAAGCACTGGACTTCACTGCATGTAATGTTCCACCGTTTCCATACGGCATGTTGGAGAAGAGAGACTTCTGTGAGTCCAGTAGCAAAGAGGATGAGACCAGAGAATAGTCACATGTTTGTTTTGGGGTTTTTTATGATTGGATGCAATAGCACCTCCTTTATACTGTTTTAAAAATATAACTTAAATCTACAAATGTCTGACTTTTTTTTTACCATAAACTGAATATAAGCATTCAACATAGTGTTCCTGTTACAAACTAAATTGTCATTGTAAACGTTGTCTTTAGAAAGGGACCCACATCTCTCTGTTTGATATTATTTTGTTGCCTATAACTAAGGCTTTAACCATTAGCTACATCTGGTGTTGTTGTTGTTAAACAATGTTGTACATGTCATTGTCTATTTTCTTTCAAACTCCATCAGTTACATTGTGCTCTATTGAACCCAAAACTGGCAAATGACACCATTATCTTGACTACTTAATTCTTAATAAGATCAAAATTAGGTGAGGAGTGAATTTCTTGTGAAATTCTCCCCCTGGTGGTTTGATTTGATCTTCTTGGGCTTTACTTAACGGAACAGGGTGCATCCTTATCCTACTCGTGGTCCTTTATGTTCACTCTACATTGATTACTGTGTTATTCTTAATGCAAACAAATATAAATCACATATTTTGTGTTAATACGTATTTGTCAGACTGTGGTACAAACTTCCATGTCCAGCAGAACTTTTATTACCTTTGACCATGTCATTTTTCTAAATCCTGTAATTGGAATAATTTCTTTTTGCTACTATACTTTTGTAACATTTTTAAGTTGTATTAAAAAGGTCACTTTAGTTCTGTTCAGTTTAATGCAGTCATTACCTATACATGAACGTGTGAATATATGTAACTGTCCTTTTCTGTGTAAATGTCCTCATTTATCTATCACTCCCAAAAGAGGAACATTTTACCATTTGATTGTTTGAAAAACAACAAGCTTTTCCGTATTATTTATATCGGCACTTTGTCTGTTTAGGTTTTGCCTGTTTTGTTCTTGACAAGCACTTCTAGTTTTAGTTGTAGCTAAGCTATTCATTTTTGTTTAATACTAAATGAAACAAGGGAAAATGTTTGTGAAAAATGTGATGTTTGCTGATGTGGTGTATGTACAACTAAAATAAAGAAGAAGAAAAAGCTTTTTTCTCAACAAATCCACTGGTAAGTCTGTCTGGATTCTCTTTCCTCCATGTAACACAGTGAGAACAGTAGGAATTGGACCTGATGTTCTGTTGATTATTTTTTACCACTTTGATGAAACCTCTGATTCTTGATACATATGTTTAAATAACGCTTGTAGGTTCAGGAGTGCTGTTGTGAATTCCACTGTAACACGAGTTACCTGTGTGCTAATATTTGTTTTCAACTGTGTGGTAGCCATCACTTATCATTTTAATGATAGCTTGTGACTTGTGTTGCTGAAGTGTTGTGTTGCCTCCAGCTTACATCCATCCAAAAACTACACTAGCATTTATCATACACACAGATTTGGTTGGTCCATCATTTAAAGTTTTTTTTATAATAATAATAATAATAATAATATGTATATAAATATAATAATATGTAAAACCTGCTTATTCTGTCAACCACTGGCATAGGTCAGTCTTATAAATCTGATCCACGATACGTTTTTTAGCTTCACAAAAATAAAAACACACCCAAGATCAACGCCCATTTAATATCAGCTGACAGCAATGGGTAATAAAAACGATAAACACAAAAGAGTATTTTCTGACAGATAGGGGTAAGAGGTAAGCTATGTAATATTCGATCTAATCTAAAAATGTGGACTTAAATAAATATCACGGGCCTTTAATTTGACTTGAAGTCCGTTTAAATCATATTTAATAGTTAAAGACCGCGTTGTAATTCCCCCTGTAGACACTAGAGGGCCGCTATTCCGGGACAATGGGAGTCACCTTTGTATTACAGCAATACCTTTGTTTCCCCATTGTAAAAGTCATTTATGCGCACTCACATTTAGGTTTAAACAGAAAACTTGATTTATCAGACTGCAATTCCCAAAATAGTTATATGGTCTGCTTGAACACACACATAAAAGTCGAACGTGTCTTTTTTCAATGCCCCACTCTCTTTTAAGCAAATTAAAATGAACCGTTTTGGACAGACAGCGTTGCTTGTAAACAAAAACGCAACAGCAGACGAGGGTGAGTTCCCGTGCTCTGAGTCGACATATGAAAACTGGACGTTCTTTGTGTAGTCTCCGGGATCTGGCCCGCTGCTGCCACTCTGTTGTGCACTATAAACGTCTGCGCCTTCGCGGTTGTTTTTTTATTTTTTTTATGAGGTTGGCATCAAACCCTCAATATGGGTAACGTATGATATGCTGCAGTTAATTTGAATCGAAACTAAGCCGAAGTCGCTATTAAGCTCTTATTGGGGCATTCTCTCCTCCGTGTTCCTGAAGCGCCGTCGGCCTGTTTCTGTGTGTGTGAGTGTGGAGACAGAGAGGCAACAACATGGCGCACGGTTCGCTTTAGGCCGCGGAGCAGCACTTAGTGGCGCACTGCCTTCATTTTGTTTTCTAGGTCTCCACGTCGCGACCCACTCAAACACAAATCGGGCCTGTCTGTGCGTGTCAAAAGACAGCGTTTGGCAGATGATGACCACACATAGGCAGGTCAACTATAAATTGGTAATTACATTGTATTATGACTACTATAAATGATTATACGTGAAAAGGAAAGTTCACCTGGATATTAGAAAAAAAATGTGCGTATTTCAGTGTGCTGTGCGTGTGCGTGATGAGGGTGAGTGTGTCACGGCCCTCTGCTGCTGCTGCTGCTGGTGTTGCTGCAGACGGGGGGTTGGGAGCAGAGCCGATTGGTTGCTGCTCACCAACACAGTCAGTCTGGGCTTGTTTTAACATTAACCGGGGGCACATCGACAGCAGGCAAAACCATGTAGTAAATAAGCCGCTGTGGCTGCTGGGGACCGGCCATGGTACACTGAATCTCGCCGCTGTCAAGTTGCAGCTTAATGTATTTTTTTGTACTTTCGTATTTTTAGTGACAGTGTTTTTTCTATCGTCAGAGGGCCGCCGCTGATGAGGCGATGAAGTGCAGAGAATGAGAGCGGCTCCTTGGCCTGCTAGTGCTGACTGCTGCAGCCGGGATTTTGCAGATCCGCTTTCACAAAGCGAGAAAAGCCCTCGCTCAGTGGCACAGTGTCAAACAGCCGCTGTTGCTTTTACGGTGACCGACCTCCAAATGGTGAGTTTCTGGCGTTTCCCCCCACGTGTTGATAGTGTGGTGAACTTAGTGGCGATCAGGGGTTTTGTGTCAGTGTATGTGTGAGTCAGTAGCAGCAAGAACCTCTTCCTCTGTCTGTGCGCGGCCGAAGCCTATTTGTTGTGTGAGACACTCACTGAGCCTCTCACTGATGGCCAAGTGTCACGGCTACTATCGGGCAAAGCCACGACAGAAGTGGGTGAACCACACGACCCACGGCCACGGTACACGTCGGCTGTGTTGGCTTATAGTTTGTGAATGAAAACGTGTGGAGATTGATCTGTTCTTTACCAGACCGGCCTGTAGTTTGGAGGCCATGCTGTATGTGTGTGTGTGTGTACACAAGCAGCCCCATGCTGTGTACTGTCTAACAAAAAGCCAGGTTTGACCCAGTCCAGTCCGGCTCCAAAGTGTATTACATAGTAAAGCTCGGTTATGGAGGTGTGGCTAGGTAAAGTCAGGTTTAAGGCATTCGGAAAAATGACAAGTCCAGGCAAGGGCTGGATAATGTCGAAAGAAAAAAAGGAAATCGTAATGAATGGTATTTTAGAAATTAGTTTAGTGAAGGGATATGACGTGTAATGGGTTATAAATAAGGTACAAGACCTTCGTGGTTCATTTTCTAAGCAGTTGTTTTCAAATGGTTAAATCTTGCTATTTGAAGTTGCCATATTTAAATAAATTCACAGATCTGTGTCGGGCTAAGTGGAAGTTTTGTATATCAACTTCCACTGAGGAATTAAAATAAATGTGGCAACAGTCAAGTGTTGCCAAAGTCAAAGTGGGGTGGAGCTTTTAACCTAGCAGGACTTTATCAACAACTCTCTAGACTTTAAAAGCAAAGATAAGAAACCATAATCTTAATCTCCTTATTTTATGGTATAAATTGCAGCATCTCATATTTGCTGATATCTTGATGATAAAATTAATTTTGGCAAATATAGATGGAGGAAGACAAGAGGTAAGAGATACAGCCCGTGGAATTCTTCAGCCTCGGTTTTTTATCTCAGCAGAGATCAAGGTACTGTAGCTGCACAGAATAAATCTATAAATCTCCATATGGACATTAGAGGCTTACGTAAGACAAAATAGCTGCAGAAACCTTGGGCGGTTTGATTTATACCTCTTGGATCTGTTGGCCACACAGCGGCTGAGGTTGTTTTATGCGAATGTCAATATGTCTAGTTGTTATAGCTATGCTATAAGGCCACACATCTGCCATAAGTTACAAAGTAAAACTTTATAGGTTCACATCACTTATCTAATCTCTTTTTTTGTTGTTTGTTTTTTTAACTTTGACAGGATATAATCATGACAACATGAATCAGTCATACAGTCAGGCTGTTAGGGGTTCAGTGTTTGGCCCCGGCCAGTCAGAGCTGAGGCCCCACAATGGCCACGTGAGCACCTCCTACGGAAACCAGTGTGGCATCGGGAAGCGTGGTTCGGAGCAACTGTCGTCTTCCAGCCTCAAGCCGCCAAGTTCGCTGGGATACAACCAGCCAGAACGGACACTCTGCTACAGTCCTCAGAGGAGGCTGCAGGACCTGAACACTGTGGTCAACAGGTCTGTCTTAGACAGAGACGTTCCTCCAAGTAGCTATTTGCATTGTGTGAGCCCTAACAGTGACGATGATGATGATGAGTTTGAGGCACCCTCAGTCCAACTGCCTCCTTCTCCAGGCAATAACAGT
>NC_024321.1:15540093-15544664 GCF_000523025.1 Cynoglossus semilaevis
GGATTTTCACCTCGGAGCCCCGACAGCTTATTGGGCTGTTCTCCCATCCCAAACGGATATCTGCATTTTGAATCAAAGCTCTTTTACAGCAGTGACCTCAAGGAGGAGGACGAGGAGGGGGGTCACAGCGGCAGCGAGGACTCGAAGCCTTTTCTACATTCACAAAAGTTGCGTCAGGAACGAAATGTTACCGACGGAATGACCTCGTGTGAGAATGTGGCGGACAGAAAAACATACAAACCTACTGTTTTTAACCTAATGTCCAAAACTATATCTGAACTCAACCCGACACTAAGCCCCAGCGCACTGCCAGAAATTAATATAAGAGACAGTTGGAATGTGGACGAGGACTCTGCGAGTGACTATGAGCTTACTTCTCCCGTTGACCCTGGACTTATTTCACCAAGTGGCACCAACTCCAATGTAAGTTACCTTATTAATCAGAGAACTTTTATCCACGACTCCAGCAGCAGAACCTTCATACTTCTCTGCCAAGCAGGTTCAAAAGTGATTGAAACTGAAACAGAAAGTCTTTAAACTGGCCATGTCCTGACAGAAGTTAATGTTTTAAAAAAAGACGACTCGTGTTTTAAAGTATGAGTATTTGAATGACGTATGGTATACAATTGTTGGTTTTCTTTCTCTGACTTGGGCTTGACTTTTTTGAACAGCGAGAACCAAACACAGACTGTGACCTGTTAGATTTCACTCAAACCTTTTTTGTGACTAGAACTATAATACTAAGGTTTCTAGTTATACAACACTGGTGTGTACAAATACCTCTATCATTGTGGGTGGTGTAAAATTAATAATACACTTTTCGTTGTTCCTGGTTTAGTCAAGCAGCCCAAAGAAAAAACCTCTTCCTACAGTGAAATACCTGGAAGGAGACCTGGTCTGGGCAAAGTTCAACAGAAGGCCCTGGTGGCCGTGTCAGGTGACCTGTGATCCCCAACAGGACACACACACTAAGATGAAAGGTATAATTTTGTAAATAATGATTTTATTAAGATGTCTATTAATACTACACAAAAGAAATTCACCTGGACAAATAATACGCTTTCTCTCAGTTCCCAGTCCCCGTCCATGTCGGATGTATTTCCTGGAGACATTAGGGAAGCATGAGGAATGCGCCTGGGTTCAAGGGAGTGCCATTTTTCCTTTTGAAGGAGGACATCAGTTTGAAAACCTACCTGTGCTGAGGAGGAGAGGGAGGCAAAAGGAGAAAGACTATAAATACACGGTAAGTGTACGGTATTAAATCACTTTAAGTTTCATTTGACTGCGTGTGAACATCATTATGAAAAATTATTCCCTTCTTGGCAGATACCCAAAAGTTTACTGACTGCATGGAAAGTCGGTGTGGCAGAAGCTGAATACCTTCTCGCCATTCAACGAAGAAATAATGAAAGTGTGCTCCCGGTGTCCAATAATGGAGAGGAGCGAGTGCCCAGTCCACTGCCCCCTGAACAGCTAGCGAAGGCCCCGTCTTCTTCTTCTTCCACGTCTATGGACCAAGGACGAATGCTGTCACCTCCCAGTAAAAATGAGCACTACCTCACCAAAACCCCCAGCAAAGTCTACAAGAAAAAGAAAAAGTGTTTATCAGACATATTCGGGCACATAGTTAGCGGAACAATGGAAAGTTCAACTGGCCTAAATGTGACTGATCAGTTATGTGCAACCACTTGGTCCCCACCCAAAGAAGTGCATAAGAGCTCTCCGTATGCTGACCTGGACTCAGTTCCACTGTTGAACCGTTCTAAACGCACGTCCGTGACTCCGGTTAAGGACGTGGTTGGAATGGAACAAGGTTCAACAAAAACTCAAACCAAGTTCACAGAGAAATCCAACCACTGTACTGCTCCCCGTGAAAGCATGTCGACATATAATTCCAATTCTACAGTTACAAACAGTGAACAAAGTTTAGTCAGCTGTGATGAACAGTCGCGCGGTTCTCCTAAAAAGCACTCTACAAACCTTCCCGCCAGCAGTCGTCTCATGACAAGGGCTCTAAGAGCAGAGGAAGAGACCGATCTCCAAGATGCACTGGCTACAAGCCAAACCTCAACTAATGCCTGCAGTGATAATTGTCCTAAAAATATTCCTGCTAATGAAGCCTTTACAACTGAAATATCTCCCAACTGGGACCATCGGGGCAATACATCATCCTTAACAAGCCACAGCTCTCCAAAAAGACGCTTGAGAAAGCCTCACAAGAAACTCCTTTGCAATGGCTCGCTGTTCAAACCCCAGTGTACCGACAGAGCTGAAACTCCTGTGGCTACGGTTGAGGTCAAAACCGAAAACATCATCGTGAACATTTCCTCGTCTTCCTCTCCGTCATCATCATCTCTCTCTCCACTTGACACGTTCCAGGACGTGAAAGAACTCACGTTTAAATCACTTGCGAACGAAGACAGTAGTGACTCTGAACTCGCCTCATTTCGCCCAAAGTCCAACTACAAATTCAGTACTTTCCTGATGCTGCTGAAGGACATGCATGACACAAGAGAAAAAGATGGAAAACCCTTGACTATCCCTCAATCAGCCAACCTGATCAAAGAGGAACCATTAGTGATCCCGGCAGCTGCAGACAGTGACCTACTGCAGGGTGCGTTCGATAGTTTCACTCCAGGATTTAAAACTGAAAATGGCAAATTTGGAAACTGTAAATCACCCTACAACGTAGCGGTCAAAACCAAGAACAGGACTAGAGCTATCATGTCGTCTGATACCTACCACTGTGGAAACGTTCCCATTCACCCCAAGATGAGAAACTTAGACAAGCAACGTAGAAAACAGAAACTTCCAGCCAAACTGAGATCGAGTGTTTCCGGCCTTTCCTCTGATCTGGCAGACTTTGCTTACGGCAGGGAGTTTGTGAGCGGTCATGCTGACTTGGCTGGTACTGGACCTGGTCCCCTCGTCCCTGCAGACCTGTCAGCCGGCTACCTCATCAAGAATTTGGAATCAGCGGTGGCTCCGAAGAAGCGCTGGCAGGTCCTTGAGGAAGTTGGCTTACGGCCGGGAGTTTGTGAGCGGTCATGCTGCCTTGGCTGGTACTGGCCCTGGTCCCCTCGTCCCTGCGGACCTGTCAGCCGGCTACCTCATCAAGAATTTGGAATCAGCGGTGGCTCCGAAGAAGCGCTGGCAGGTCCTTGAGGAAGTTGAACGGAATAAAGCTGATCTTATGAATGAGGCATCGGCAAAGTTAAACGGCTGTCACTCCGTCAGAGCATCAGCAGGGGATTTGGACACCCGACCAGCAGCAAATGACCTGCACTCATTAGAATCCAGTAGCACTGCAGGTAAGACACAAGTTGTTCACACCACTTATGTATTCAAACATAGACAACCAATCAGTGTTAGCTGACATTTCAACATCTCAGATGTGGTCGTGTTTGTGGGTAAATTAGATATGATGAGGAAGAGTAAAGTATCATCATCATCATCGTCATCATCGATTAACTTCAGATATTAGCTTTAGCATGAGACAGTGCAGAAAGTGTTTGAAAACACAATACCCCCCTCTGTGTAGGTCATGTGATTAATGCAGTTTAGTTTGAATCTGCATTACTGCCACCTGCTGGATGAAGTAAATGTTCTAACTTATTATCAACCAAACATGACCATACTACTAGCTAGTTGTCCAATCCAAATAGGTTTTACTGCTTGCGTTTATACAATATAATAAATGTATTAACTAAAATAAAAAGATAGAAAATAAATATAAGGTTCAAAATTAATTTCTAATATTTTTTCCTGCTAGTCTTAACAGTGACCCTTGTGAACCCCCGCCCATCAAAATAAAATGTGAATCTTGTATGTATGTTTTTACAGATCATTCGGAGATCAAACGTCTTCGGAAACCAAGTAAAAGACTTCTGGAGTCAGCCGAGGAGTATGAGCAAATATTCACTCCAAAAATCAAATCAAAGAGAAACAACTCTGAATCTTCTAGTGCGGTAAGTTCTGTTTCAGGTGTTCGATGCAGAGAGAGCAAATAAAATTACAAGTGCGGTCAATGTTGACATGGTTTAACATAATAAATGATGTTAGCATGTGTCTGATGTCTAACTGTGCACCGTATGCTTGTCGTTACACAGGGGTTATTAGAGGCGGCAGCTCTCCCTGATCCCAGTACCTCACCTGAAATTCTTACCTCAGCCTTGTCTTCTGTGGGGCCTCCTGAGGCCCCGGCAGAGCCTGAACAGGGTCCACGTGAGGATGAGTGTCCCCCTTCCACATCCTCTGTGTCCCCAGGCATCACACCCCCTGACACTGATACAGAGGCAACAGATCTACCTCCAGAATCTGGTAAATAGGCATCAGTTTGAAACTGAAGAGGCTGATGTTTGTTTTGTGGAATATCAAGAAAGCATTATTTAAAGTAAAATTTTAGATGTCACAGATTTTTTTATTTATTTATTTTTTATTGACCTTTAGACACGTCATTGTTAAACCAAGACAGAAAGAGGCCAAGGAAGTTGTCACACAGAGTTTTGGATTGTACCATCGAAGAAATGTCTGTTGCTTCTACACAAAAAAAGGTAAGTCTGAACAGTGAC
>NC_024321.1:15545023-15566913 GCF_000523025.1 Cynoglossus semilaevis
GTTCCACAGGGGTTATTAGAGGCGGCAGCTCTCCCTGATCCCAGTACCTCACCTGAAATTCTTACCTCAGCCTTGTCTTCTGTGGGGCCTCCTGAGGCCCCGGCAGAGCCTGAACAGGGTCCACGTGAGGATGAGTGTCCCCCTTCCACATCCTCTGTGTCCCCAGGCATCACACCCCCTGACACTGATACAGAGGCAACAGATCTACCTCCAGAATCTGGTAAATAGGCATCAGTTTGAAACTGAAGAGGCTGATGTTTGTTTTGTGGAATATCAAGAAAGCATTATTTAAAGTAAAATTTTAGATGTCACAGATTTTTTTATTTATTTATTTTTTATTGACCTTTAGACACGTCATTGTTAAACCAAGACAGAAAGAGGCCAAGAAAGTTGTCACACAGAGTTTTGGATTGTACCATCGAAGAAATGTCTGTTGCTTCTACACAAAAAAAGGTAAGTCTGAACAGTGACTGAAAAAATGCTTCTAATTCCGGTGTTTACTCTTTGAGGTATTCACAAAATAATTTTCCTTCATTTCACAGGATCTAAGTTACTGTGGAATTACCTCAGAGGTGAAGGTGTTAATCAAGAAAACTCAGGTTCTTTGAGAGCACATTTTTATCCATATACTCTTTTATGCCGATGATGCTGGATTATTATAATGTAAACAATCCTACTTTGGCCAGGTTGAATCTGTGAAGAAAGAGAATCCCACGTCCGACCCTGCTCCCCAGCAGCTGAAGCGGAAAATAGTCTGCACTCCGAACAGAACCCCCAGTCCCCGTGGATCGAAGACCCCAAAGCAGGAGAGTGAGACGGAGGTTTGCAGCTCTGATGAGAAACCAAAAGTTAACACTGGAATGCCCAGCCCAAAACCTGAGGTGTTTTATTTGTTTACTTGTTTTACTTGTAAGGCCTGAAATGAAAAAGATTGAAAGCAACTTCTTGATTTATTGATTTATTGCTGTGTCTCCGTAGGTCCAATTTCTCAGTCTGAGTGACTCCATCAACTCCCAGGTCGATGTTAAAGGGAAAATAGGAGGAGCGTCCTCGAAGGAAAATGTTTGTCAGGTGTGATCAAAAGTTTTTAAAATGTTAGAAAAGTAAAGAAATCAGACTGAGCTCAATCAAAACTGTTTTAACTCATTTACTTTGAAGCTTTGAAAAAACCCCGATCAAATGAATGAGTAACACAGCTCAACACTTTTGGGATCGTAACATCAATCCTAGAATTGTTTGACTTTTCTGACTCTGTGAATCTGTTTGTTCCAGGTTTGTGAGAGAGGTGGAGACCTGCTGTCGTGTGACGGCCACTGCTACGGAGCCTTTCACCTTCAGTGTATCGGCCTCTCTGTGGCTCCCCGCGGAAAACTCTTCTGTAATGAATGCAAAACAGGTGGGCTGCCGCTGCTTGGTCCTTCAAATGTATCAATTATTTGACGTATCCAGTCGTCGACTGGATTGGACGATCTGGTGGCCCAGGTTTGGCCCGCGGGCCACCAGTTGATGGTCACTGTTATCAGTGCCTGTGCAGTTGAATTAGGGAGAGCTGAGTTCTCTGTGTTCATTGCAGGTGTCCACACATGCTTCGTATGTAAGAAGTCCGGTGATGGGATAAAGCGCTGCATCATCCCACTGTGTGGGAAGTTCTATCATTCTGACTGTATATCAGCGTACCCTGGCACGCAGCCACACAACAAAGGCTTCCGCTGCCCCCTGCATGTGTGTCTGTCGTGTCACATCAGCAACCCCCTGAACGTCTGCAGCTCTAAGGGTAAGTTCTAACTCCGGGTCTCTTGGTGTGTGTCTGTGTGTGGTCCTGGTACTTCATTGTATGATTTCAAGTTCATACATAGGCATCCACCTTTTCAATTTTATTTATGTGGCAGTTAGAGGCACACAGAGCAGTTGTACATTAAAACTAATGCAGAAATATAATGCAGAAGGAAATGGATATTTATAAAAAATATTGAGAAATATGTGGTTTTGGTATTTCTTGCACAAGAGGAACTAAATGTTTTTGGGGTTGTTTTTTTTTTATATTATTATTTAAAATGTTTTTGGGGTTGTTTTTTTTTTAAATTTACTTAATCTGTAAAAACAAGTTTGTCAGCCTGTGAGTTGTTTTGAATCAAACAACAGTTCCAGCACAAAGTTTGTTTTCACACCCAAACCTCTGTATTTTGCCATAATATTTTCTTTTGTCTTTTTTCAAGTTCTAATAACAACACAGTTTTCTCTGAAAAGTCCTGAAGGCAGTTCCTGTCATTCTAATAACATGAATGAATCCTGGTTTATTTTTATCTAATAACAACTTAATAATTAGTTTAACAATCTGCACATGGTGCTTTTTGAAACCATGTTCCAGTTTATAATTATCCTTCTGCTGCTCTGCACAATATACATCTAAATATATGTTATATAAAAATCAGTACGTCAGGGTGCTGTTTATCTGATGCAGTTTAAAACTTCCATTGAACTTGACCACAGGACGTGGCTGGAGTTTTTCCATAAAACACCGTTCTTTACTTTAAAAGCCAGGCTGATGAGTTTTCAGAATCTGTTCAGTGAGCGATGTGTTTGTATTTATTTATATTTGTAGGTCGATTGGCTCGATGTGTGCGCTGCCCGGTGGCCTATCACGCTAATGACAACTGTATGGCAGCGGGCAGCCTGGTGCTGGCCAACAACAGTTTCCTGTGTCCGAACCACTTCACTCCTCGCAAGGGCTGCAAGAACCATGAGCACATCAATGTGAGCTGGTGCTTCGTCTGCTCTGAAGGTGAGCACTGTTCACATTACCTTTACAATAGACGGTGGTGATGTTTTTTTTTAACATTACCTTTACAATAGACGGTGGTGATGGTTTTTTTTTAACAATTGTAGTAGCCGTCTGCAAATCGACCACTAAAACTCACCACATTATTATGTTACAATATCGTCTTATATTTAGGATAAGAAAAGTCCCTTATTTGTCTCACAGTGGGGAAATTCACAAAAGGCCGTCGCCCTAACGTGTGTGTTGTGTGTTTGCTGTGATGTTTTTGTTTCAGGGGGCAGCCTGCTCTGCTGTGAGTCCTGTCCTGCTGCTTTTCACAGAGAGTGTTTGAATATGGAGATGCCTCAGGGCAGCTGGTTCTGCAACGACTGCAAAGCTGGGAAGAAGCCACGTATTAAGGACATACTGTGGGTCAAATGGGGGCGCTACAGGTAAGCTAATTACACAGTGTTAACAATCAACAGATGGTGGATTCACATGTATCTGTATGAGCCTTGACCTCTCTCTCTCTCTCTCTCTCTCGGTCTGTCATTCTGTAGGTGGTGGCCAGCAGAAGTCTGTCTGACCAAAGATGTCCCAAACAACATCTTGAGGATGAAACATGAAGTTGGAGAGTTCCCAGTACATTTCTTTGGTTCCAAAGACTTTGTGTGGACGTACCAGGCCAGAGTCTTCCCGTACATGGAGGGTGACACTCACAACATCGAGAAAATGGGGAAAGGTGCCGATGCAGTGTACAAAAAAGGTACGACCGTACGTTAGCAATGAAACAAAATTGTTATTATTGTTTCTTTAATTTGCACAAGCTCCCTACATCTCTGTTTTCTTTTCTTTTTTTGTCACAGCTCTGACTGAAGCTGCTGAGAGGTTCAGAGAACTACAGGCAGAAAAGGAAATGAGGCAGCTTCAGGAGGACAAAAAGAATGACAAGAAACCTCCTCCTTACCGACACATCAAGGTGTGTGCTTCACTCTGGATATAAACTCACCCGAGGTCACAGACCTGGTCTAAAAAAAAAACCTGTCTTCCTCTCCATCAGGTGAACCGGCCAATAGGAAAAGTGCAGATCATCACAGCGGACCTGTCCGAAATCCCACGTTGCAACTGTAAGGCCTCTGATGAGAACCCCTGCGGCATCGACTCGGAGTGCATCAACCGCATGCTGATGTACGAATGCCACCCTCAAGTGTGTGTGGCGGGGGAGCGATGTCAGAACCAGGCCTTCACCAAGCGTCAGTACACTCACGTGGAGATCTTCAGGACTCTGTCACGGGGCTGGGGTTTACGCAGTGTGACGGACATTAAGAAGGTAAGCTGATAAGAGATGCCGACATTTTCATCTTCATCCTTTGGCTTCTTTAGCTCAGATATACATATTTTTTTATGTTGTTTATTGTCAGGGAGCCTTTGTGAGTGAATACGTTGGAGAGGTCATAGATGAAGAAGAATGTCGAGCCAGGATCAAACATGCACAGGAGAACGACATCTTCAACTTCTACATGCTTACACTGGACAAGGTGAGGCTGAAGCCACAGCTACGTGGAGACAAGGATGTTGACCTTGGTCAAGTCCTTGAAGAGTGTCCAAAATGGGAAGTGTTGAGGACACAAGGTTCTCCTGTTATTTTTGTTAACTTAAAATTAAGGTTTTTTTTCTCAATGAAACAATAACAGTGTTCTAAGAACTTCTAGGAAGTCTGAGCATCAACCTCAAAATGTAGAGAAATGTCTCCCCGAATGGGTGGAACAGAATGAAAGTCAAAATGTAGAGAAATGTCTCCCCGAATAGGTGGAACAGAATGAAAGTAAATGCGTTAGAAGTTTATATTTTTCAATAATATTATTTTTATTTTACACATGAAAAACCAAGCTCGTGCTGTTACACCTGCCAACAGTATTCAGTGTTACATTAAAGTGATGGACGCCATCAGTTAATTCTTTTTATTCTCCTTTGTCCTTTTTCCAGGACCGGATCATTGATGCCGGCCCCAAAGGGAACCAGGCTCGCTTCATGAACCATTGCTGTCAGCCAAACTGTGAAACCCAAAAATGGACGGTGAACGGTGACACCAGGGTGGGACTGTTCGCTCTTCAGGACATCCCCAAAGGTTTGAGAAGCAACATTTGAACTCTGTTCTACTGGGAATGATAAGTAAAGCGTGTGTTTGAGAGTAACAGCAGACTGATGACACATATGTGTGACCATGCAGACGTGGAGCTGACTTTCAACTATAACCTGGAGTGTCTGGGCAACGGGAAAACTGCCTGTAAATGTGGAGCACCCAACTGCAGTGGGTTCCTGGGTGTTCGCCCAAAGGTAAAAGTCTCAGTTTTTTTCCATCTCATTTTTATTAGTTAATTAAAGCATCAGTAAATTTCATCATCGTCTTTGAGCTTCACATTAGTCACCACTGAGTTTGGGTCTTAGAAAAGAAAGTCTTTGATGAAAATAATAAGTCGACGGAATTAACATTCTCTCCCACCATTTTTATTCAGAACCAGCCACCAGCTGAGAAAGTAAAGCTGAAAGATGGAAGAAGAAGAGGAATGAAAAAGAAGACAAAGCAAGTGGTGACAAAGGAAAGAGAGGACGAGTGCTTCAGCTGTGGGGACGGGGGACAACTCGTGTCCTGTAAGAAGCCTGGCTGTCCTAAGGTCTATCACGCCGACTGTCTCAACTTGGCCAAAAGGCCTGCAGGCAAGTGGAGATAAATGGATTTGACTGTTGATGTGAGGAATGTCAACATGTAACTCAGGTCAACAAGGACCCCTGTGTTTGCAAGGATTTCTTTTTTTAAACATCATGAGATTTTCTGGTTAAATGAAGGGAAAACCTGGAGCCTCACGTCAACCTTTTTTCTGTGGAAAGTCTCATTTTCATTAGGTGACTAATGAATTTCCTCATCATTATTTCACCTCACGTTATTATTTAGTTTTTGATTAGAAAAGTTTGTCTTAAAAATAAAGGCCAATGACAGATATTATAAAACAGTGAAATTAACCCTTCTCCCAAGTTAGCAGTTGTTATGACAAAATTATATTCTGTGTTATTATCCACAATTTGACTTGTACTGAAACTGATGTAGTCAGTAGAAAAACACAGAAACGACCCCACTTGTACTGAAACTGATGTAGTCAGTAAAAAAAAGAAAAAACACAGAAACGACCCACTGACCTAATGCGTGGTAGCCAGTGATGGGAAATCTACTCATTATCGTTTCTCCAGTTCCTGTAAGGCCTTGAAAATTTTACCCACATACTCCCTGTTTCTGAGTTACTGTTAGTCCAGCTAACCTCACAGGTGGTGATGGTACTGAAGGCAACTGGACCCCACACATATTCTTGTACGCCCACACAAATGTATCCAGCTCATAAATATAACATGCACGAGTGCTCTCGTACAGACAAGTGCTTGTGTTGCTCTCTGTGAGACCTGCGCCCCAGAGCTTCATTAAAGCTTCGACAACAACTTTCAATAAATTCTCCAACGAACTCTTCAAAACGAACAACGTTGTTCATTTTCTGTTTCATTCTTTATTCCAAGGTGACTAAAATACCGAAGCACGGTGCACATACATACGCTTTAACTACTGAGATACCTTTAATAATAAGAAGGTTTCTTGTTTCTCCTCCACGTGTAAAGTTTACAGCTTATTAATTACTCATTTTGTCCCCAGGACGGTGGGAGTGTCCGTGGCACCAGTGTGACCTTTGTGGAAAGGAGGCGGCTTCCCTCTGCGAGATGTGTCCCAGCTCCTACTGTAAGGAGCATCGTGACGGTATGCTCTTCATTTCCAAGTTGGATGGCAAACTGTCCTGCAGTGAACACGACCCCTGTGGACCTGATCCACTGGAGCCAGGAGAGATCCGCGAATACATGCACAACGCAACCTCCGTGAGGCCTCGGGCCGCAGCCACACACGTCACCCCCACGACGGCCTCGGACTCAAAACAAACCAATTCTTCTTCTGCTGCCCCCAGTGCGATGGACAGGCACAAACCTCCTCCTCCTCCTCCACGACTCTACATCAACACGAGGACTTCCACCTCCAGCTTTGTCCCCTCCAGTAAGTCTTACCTCACAAACAGTCCAGAAGGATTCTCCACCTGTCCCTCCTCCAAGGGTGAGGTGGAGGATGGGGAGGTGTGTGGGATCGAGTTAGAAGAGGTGGACGATGACTATGATGACGGTAATGGTGACGAAGAGGAAGACGATGAGGAAGATGATGAGGAAGACGATGAAAATGAGGAAGAAGATGGCGATGATGAGGAAGATGACGTCATGGAGGTAGTCGACGATGAAGTGGTGGAGCCTCTTTACGGAGATGACACTCTGGAGGAAGATAATGCTGATGATGATGATGAGGAAGAGGAGGATGGAGGTAGTGTGTGTGACACTTGGGGAGATTATATGGATGAAGATGCTGAAGAAGGGGAGGTGGTGTGGGATGAGCAGGAAGAGTGGGAGTGAGTGGAGGCTGATGGCTCTGTCTGATTCTCTAAATCTATACAGCAAAAACTCTTAATAGACACTCAGAGGATAGAAAAAGTTGAATATTTTGGTACCTACTTGAACGCAACACTGCCTTCACTTTGGTACTTCATGGCCTTTTCATCCACGGCTGGACTGACAGTGGGGATGTGTACTGGTGCTACGGCTCTTTATACTGTCAGTGCGTTTATTTGTGTCTGGTGCTGTCGATTTTGTTCTCTCTCTTGATATTGTTTACATTTTTGGTCTTTTTAAAATGTTTGTTATGTAAGAAAATACTTTTTTTTTCTGACCAAACTCACTATAAGGGCATCTTGTGTTGCTGTTACTGTCTTAACCTTGTCTTTTTATTACAAGTGATTTAAAAAAAAACTGAGCTCTCACTGGTTCATGTTACAGTAAGACACAACAGTTCTGTTTGTTGTGCCTGTGAAAAGTGAAAATAAACCCACTTCTTTATGTCTGATCATTGTTGTCCGGACTAACACAGTCTTATTTTTCTTTAGTAGATTTCCAGACTTGTAGAAACAAAATACTACTTCACCATCACAAACACCACTGCTGTTCCACTGTTTTAAATAAGAGAAATATATTTTTTGCCTTTACAATCACTGATATCTGATATTTTCATTTGTTTGTATACTTATTTAACAGTTAGATGATGTTTATCAGTAATCATTGGGGTTCTTTTCTCTTGAGTGTTTTTCTTTGAAAGGTTTACCCATTCATGTTTTTGTTACTTTATAAATGGGTGGTAAGAATTTGTGACCTGGATCATTTTCACTGCAATCCATTTTCTACTGATTTCTCAAAGGTTTAAGAACAAATGTACACAGTGAAACAAATTACAACAGGTCTAAATGAAGGAAATAAAACAAAACACAGTTTCATAACCATGTTTTATGTGAACTTTATTTCTACTTCATAAATACCTCGAAATCCTTGGATACTTTAGTTGTTAATACAAGAGCAATATCTGCTAGTACATTCTATCTATCTATCACAAATTTTAAAGAGATTTGAACGGTCTCACACTAAAACACATTAAGACTAAGACTGATTGTACTGACAGCTATCACCTGTTGGTGGCGCGGTCTCTAAAAATAGTGACGTCTCATCACAGAAGAAGACAAACGCGGGTGACGTTATTACGTTACATGTAAAATGGCGACGGAGACGTAACGCTTTTCAAAACACAAGTGAGAAGTGCAAAACAGCACCGTATACGTAAACGACCTGTTCTTTTCTCAGAAACACCATCCGAGATATTAGCTGCGTTGACTAAGGTAAAGTCATTAAATAAATTAAATGTTAAGCGGGTTTTAGTCAGCACTTGTGTTAGCTTAAAGCTAATGCTTAGCTCCTGTTTTAATGCGTCTGCGTCAAAGAAACCGAGTAGCCTGCTCTTTAAAACCCCACAGTATTTCTCTTTTTTCAATACAGTATCAAGTATTTACATGTAAGCAGGTTGACTTTTTTATTTTTCACGTATTCATCTGAATTAATAATGAGAACTCATTGTGTGTATATTCACATTCACAACAAAACGTGCACGTAACCCACGCTGTCCATTATTTCGCATGTCGTTTTTCCTGTTTGCAGATTAAGCCATGACCGAGCAGGCTGAAAACAGCACAGAGGGCATCGTGAGCCTGGATGAGCCCAAAAAGATGACCAGGGAAGACTGGAGGAAGAAGAAGGAGTTGGAGGAGCAGAGAAAGCTGGGAAATGCTCCTGCTGAGGTGGATGAAGAGGGAAAGTAAGTACATACTTACGTAGCATAACGGTAACAAAAGTATTAACATTTACAAAAGTTACAATTGTATAATATCATGGCATATAGTAGCTATTGCTGAAGTAGAAGTTCTGTTTAGGGATTATGTCTCTTCAATCACTGAAGTTCACATATAAAACCTGCAAAACAAATAAATCAGGTTGCATGTATTGGATAAAAGTTTGTATATGTATCAAAGTAAGTACATACTTACGTAGCATAACTGTAACAAAAGTATTAACATTTACAATAGTAAATGTTTGTATTGGATAAATGTTTGTATATGTATTGACCAAAGTGTTCCATACTGACAACTGAAATAAATTGAAAACCTGTTCTCCACCACAGGGACATCAATCCCCACATCCCACAGTATATTTCATCAGTACCCTGGTACATTGACCCGTCTAAAAGGCCCACACTGAAGCATCAGCGACCACAGGATGAGACTGAGACGCAATATTCGATGATTGGAGAGTGGTACAAGAGAGGAGTACAAGAGGTGAGAACAAGTTGATTGATTGCATTCCATTGCCTGAAAAAAATAAAATAGAGTGGGAATCAGCAGCTTCTTCTTCTGTATCCTCACAGAATGCAGTGGCCACTAAATTTCGCAAAGGTTCTTGTGAAAACTGTGGTGCCATGACACACAAGAAGAAAGACTGCTTGGAGGTAAAACTTGTTGAATATTTTCCTTTTACTTCCACGCTCCTCTAATCTTCTAACATGTAACCATTATAATTCTTTCTTCACATCACCAGCGTCCCAGAAAAGTTGGGGCCAGGTTCACAGGCACAGGCATAGCTCCAGATGAACACAGTCAGATCCAGCTTGACTTGGACTATGACGGCAAGCGGGATCGCTGGAATGGATATGACCCAGAGGAACACCAGCGCATTGTGGAAGAGTACGCTAAAGTGGACCTGGTGAGCCATTTAAGCTTAGAAGAATTTCATTTGATTCATTAAAAAGTTGATACATTGATATCAAAGTAGTAGGTAAAGCACATGATAAAACATAAAACTTTGCATTCTCTCCATTCCAACAGGCCAAAAGAACTTTAAAGGCCCATAAACTTCAGGATGAGTTAGCCTCTGGGAAACTGGACCAGAATGTAAGTTGTTTCTCTAACTGTAAATGCAATGGTCACTAATTTACTTTTTACTTACTACAGACCTTACTGGGTTTTTTCTTTTCTATTTTTTATTTTGCAGGAGTTTGAACATGACAGTGAGGATGAGGATGAAGATAAATATGCTGATGACATCGACATGCCCGGACAGAACTTTGACTCCAAGAGAAGAATCACTGTCAGAAATCTGCGTATCAGAGAAGACACAGCCAAAGTAAGAGACACAGGATTATCTGTCCAGGATTATCCTCACATGCTTTTGTTAATTATGTTAATTAATTATGTGTTTGGCATTATATTTGCACTGGATATTTCCCACTATTATCCTTTGATATTGATAGCAATTTTTAACAATTGTTTGGGGGAAAGATTTTGAGGCTAACTTTAAAAAGTAAACTTGGTCCAAATTAAATCATAAACAGCTTTTTGACAAGGTAAGAATAATTCCAACCTCTTAACTTTGTCTCTCACAGTACTTGAGGAATTTAGATCCAAACTCCGCCTACTACGATCCAAAGACCCGTGCCATGAGAGAGAACCCTTACTCCAACACGGGCATGAATGCGGACGAGTGAGTCACTGCTGCCGAGTTTCTCATAAAACTTGTTTCCTATTGGTTTAAATCCTACATATTTTAATGTTTTGTTTGACAGAGTGGGCTACGCTGGAGACAACTTTGTTCGCTACTCTGGAGACACAATCACTTTGGCTCAAACCCAGTGTAAGTCACCAAATTATTTTCACCTCATTTCTGTCACAGAGTATCAAGTATCAACGTCTGTTCTCAGACAGGAGCACGTATCACTGCTGCTGAATAACCTTTCCTGCTTCTTCTTCTTCTCCTGACAGTGTTTGCCTGGGAGGCCTACGAGAGAGGATCCGAGGTCCATCTGCAGGCTGATCCCACCAAGCTGGAGCTGCTCCACCAGTCCTTCAAGGTCAAGAAGGAAGACTTCAAAGACAAAGAGCGCGAGAGCATCCTGGAGAGAGTAGGTTCCTGAAACGGTTTGATTTAAAACACCCTTATTACACACACACATTTTAATGTGTAAATGTTTTATGGCAGATAAAACAGTTTTGTCGTCTGTTCATCTGAACAATGGAACTTTTCAAGCTGAAATTGTCCACACGAGCTGATAAATGTTCAGCCTGTCTGATGACGCCGCTCTCTTTGTTTGTGAACATCAGTATGGAGGTCAAGAGCACTTGAACGCTCCACCGCGGGAGCTGTTGCTGGCTCAGACAGAGGACTATATGGAGTACTCTCGTCACGGCGCCGTGATTAAAGGACAGGAAAAGGCGGTCGCTCGCTCCAAGTATGAGGAGGACGTTCTCATCAACAACCACGCGGTGAGGAGGACAGAAACGCGTCACGGCTCTTTTATATATTGCAGACTTTGTTCCTTTTGTTTACATAAAAAGATTTCTTTCTTTTTCAAAAGTGTATCTGGGGCTCTTACTGGATGGATGGCTTCTGGGGTTACAAGTGCTGCCACTCCATGGTGAAACAGAGTTACTGCACGGGAAAAACTGGAATTCAAGTAGTAAGTTGGCATTTTTCTATGGCTCTGATTTTATCCATACTGTAAAATCATTCTATGTTTTGGTATAATAATAGATTTAGTTAAGATACTTTTTTTTGTAAAATCGTTCTATGTTTTGGTATAATATATTTAGTTAAGATACATTTTTTTTGTAATTTTTAAACAGAACAGCACAGACTGCGTTCCATTTGAAGAGGGGCTTGTGGAGCAACAGGAGGAGGAACAACCAAAGTCTCTGCTGGAGGTAAGAGATGCTGAAGAGGTTTACACAATTGTCTTGAAATAACATGTAACCAATGTATGGTAATGTTTCTTTCATTTGGACTTATCAGATGCATCGGGACAAGATGGTAAAAGAGAAGAAGGAGAAGAAGAAGAAAAAGAAGAACAAGAAGCGCGAGTCTGACAGCGATGACTCTGAAGACGAAGAAAAGAAGAAGGAAAAATTAAAGAAGGTACGAAATGAATGAACTAATACATTTGCACAAATACAAAACACTAACCAGTTTGTAAATAAAAACTAGGTCTGGATTTTATGTCATTCCTGTGACTGACCTCTGACCTCTGTCTGTGTCCCAGGCTCTGGATGCAGAAGACAAACGCGTGAAGCACGTAGAAACCATAATGCAGCTGGATGAGAGGAAAAGGCCGTACAACAGCCTACTGGAAGTGAAAGCACCCACGGAGGAGGAGATGGAGGCCTTCCGTATGAAGCGTCCACGTCCAGATGATCCTATGGCTTCCTTCCTGGGACACTAACCTCCTCTGCCAGACTCCCTGTAAATGTTAGACCTGAACCAGAGCAGCTGCTCTGTGGAAGAATATATTGGACTCAGTTTGTTTTGTACAGTTAAAGCAGGAAACCTGCTGTTTGGTTGCAAAGTTGTTTTCTTTTCTTTTTCTAACCTCATTTTGTCCCATTTATAGCACAAATGATTTTTTTCCACCAAACTGTATAGTGCTGCAAAGAAACAAAAACACAATTACCTTTCAATATAATTGGATAACCTAATGTTTTTAGAAGAAAAGAGTTTAAAAAAATGTTGTTGCTTAGTTTTCTGTTTGCCATTGACCTTTTTTTTCTTCTTTTTATACAGTTATGAACCAGTTGCATCAGAATCTTTTTGGTGGAACTGGTTCAACACCTAATCACAGCGGCCCCTCATTACAAAGAACATTGTACGATTATTTCCTGCAAATACTCACTGTTGCATACAGCTTTATTCACTGTTAATAATGCCCTTTTTTTAATAAAATGCTGTAACATGGTTACTTTAGTTACTATTGTGATGCTGTAACATGGTTACTTTAGTTACTTTAGTTACTATTGTACTATTGTAATAAGGAAGAGAAACGGTTTAAGATGTGAGTTTGCTGGTGTCAGATGTGATGGTCTGAGCTTCATGAGTTGACCTGCCTGGTAAAACATTTAAATGACATGACACTGGATGTCAAAGATGGTCATCTAATCAAATATGTTTCCCAAAACACATTATTTAAAATAATCTGCACCTGATAAGAACAATGCAGACGCTACCAAAGCCTGAATCCTATTTTTGTTTTCTCGCAAATCTTCAAATGTGGAGGAAGTGACGCTTTTGTCTTCATGTCAAAAGTCACTAACCATTCATGTGATTTGTGTTCCCATGGCGATTAAGTAAACTGCCTCACCCAACAGCTGGAACTTTCTCTTCTCTGCTCTCAGCTCCACATTATTGTGTAAAAACACCAACGCTCTTTTGCTGACATTCAGAGTGGATACAACACATTACTGTTATATTAGTAGCATTGACTGTTCACTCTACCATTACACAGAAATGGATTATTGTTTTTAATCCAGTTTCATCTTTGTGTCACAAAACACACACAAAAATCAGCCCTGTTCATGCAGTCTGTTAGACAACGTCCTGTTTCCCTGTGTGAGTTCTAACAAGTTATAGGTCACAGCCTCATCTGCACTGTAAAGCATACAACTGTACTGACTTGAACACAGTGACATCATGGTGAAAGTATTCCTTGGCGGTGCATGGGCTGATTCGCCTTTCTGTGCAGCGCTTCTCCCGGAATCTTATCTCCCTGATTTTGGGAAAATCATGTAGGAATGTATGAGTTCTCACGTGCGGAAAAAGATAAGTTTTGGCGGAACTGGAAAATGCTTAAAGGTCACAGCTTTTCTTCTGGTGAGTTCTCTCTCTCTGTGTGTGTGGAGTCTACAGTTTGCTCTCTGTGCTTTCAAACTTCCCGTTCACTGCATTCTTTGCTCTAAATAATCCATGCATGGGAACTGCAACGGCTTTTTGTAACCATGCAGTTGTCATCGCGTTACTAAAACCACTAACAAGATTCAAATTGAACTTACAGCTGAAATGTCAACACCAAATGGTGAAAGTGAGTTCAAACCTCAATAAACAGCTACTGTGTCCACCGCGGCTCCGCAGTGGTCGACATGCTCCAGATGTGTCTGTGGTGCTGGACGATGTCAGCCGTCGTAACCCTGTCCATAAATTCCACAACTAAGAAAGGTCGCAACATCACCATCCACTCCTCACAGATGGTCTGCAGTTTGCCCGGTCCGGCAGGGCCTGCAGGGAACCCAGGGTTTCCTGGACCACCAGGGGCGGTGGGTTCAATGGGGATCCCAGGAAAAGATGGCCCAGATGGGAAGGATGGAGAGAAGGGAGAGAAGGGAGACAGAGGTGGGTGTCTGCTGAATGTTTAAATCTAACTGCTACAGTACACTCCCTGTTAGAAGCTGATTTCAATGTCTTGATGCAAAATATTTTAGCTCTTTGTTCTGTCCAGGGGCGCCCCCTTAGGGGGTCCAATATTGGTTTAATGACTCATTAATCAGGCATAAGAATGATGTGTGTCATTGAATCAACAAATAAAATTCATATTTTATTTTATTGACAAATAAAACTGAAGTCTGAAGTCGTGAAAGAGCCACAAGTGGCCCGGCAGCCACAGATTGAAGACCTATGCTGTTTTTTAAAGCTGGTTTAAATATATTAATTATTTTTTCGGAGTTTAGCGTGATCAATGTTTTCACTAAAACACGTGAGATTTTACTGACTTCAGATGAAAGAATTGTCAATTTTCTGACACTATGGTCAGGTGATCCAGGAAGGACGGGAAACCAAGGCAAGCCTGGAGTCAAGGGCCGTGAAGGAGTGATTGGTAAGGCCGGACCTCGGGGTCTGAAAGGTCTGCGGGGGTCACCGGGGATATCTGGAAAACGTGGACCAAAGGGCCAGAATGGCGAAGTGGGCCAGGAAGGACCTGTAGGCCCAACGCCAGCAGTGGGAAGTTTGTCTGCGTTATCCCCGGAGTCTACTATTTCACCTACGACATCACAGTAGCAAATAAACACCTGGCCATCGGGCTGCTGCACAACGGACAGTACAAAATCAAAACATTTGATGCAAACACGGGAAACCACGATGTGGCGTCCGGTTCCACGGTTCTCCACCTGCAGAAGGACGATCAGGTGTGGCTGCAGATCTTCTACTCTGAACAGAACGGACTCTTCTTTGACCCCTTCTGGACGGACAGTACCTTCACGGGCTTCCTTATCTATGCTGACCAGGAGTTTCTCACTGAGTCTGACAGGAAAGCCAACAGTAAGGATGACAGTTAGTGGCTTTGGTGGTGGAATCCATCCATAGGTTTACATGACACGTCTCCTGTTGGAGGGCATCAGCTGTGTCCTGCTGTTGCAGAAATTCTAACACTAGGAGGCACACAATGAAGGGAGAACATCCTATGACATCAGTCCAAGGTGCTTGCTCAACACAGCACAGTCACTGAAGGTGCTTGCTCAACACAGCACAGTCATAGTCCTGCCAGGGCTGGGATTTGAACCGACAACCCTTCGATTATAAAACCAGATAAGTCAATAATTGCAACAATACTTATTACTAATGTTACTACCTAATACTCATGTACTGTATACACCTTTACACCTTTGCAGGTTGTTTCAAATCAATTAATCTAATTTTGTATTTATTTTCTATTTACACAGTTTATAGATTTTAATTAAAATATATTGCAATTTAAAATAATATAATAGTGATATTGATATTGATATTAGTGATATAATGTATTTCCGGAGCTGATTTTATTTTATTTCCCCCCTTAGGGACAGGACCAATGGTGCTGCTGTTAGTAGCAACTGGACATTTAGTTTTGTTTTTGTTCAAACCAGATATTTGGTCAAGTAGTGAAACCTGAGAAAAACATATTTTTTCGCGTAATAATGTGACGTTATTCTCGTGAAAATACTGTTTTTTCGTAATAGTTCGGCTTTACTCTAATAAATCTTACAACCCCATTTTATTAAATTGACAATCTGATTTCAACAAGTTAGCTCAATGTTCTAAAAAAAAAAAACTTTTGCTGCTTTTGCTTTGCCGCGCCATCCTGCAATAACTCCATACCTCCACTAGAGGGCACATCCCCCACTTTAGTAGACTCTCGGCCGGCGCGTGGATGCTTGTAGTTTCAGTGAGGTGTAAAGGACTACAACTCCCACAGTCACAGGAAGCGCAGAAGGAGGCGGATCCTCTCAGCCTCTGACCGCAGCAGCAGCAGCGGCGGCGGCAGCAGCAGCTGGTGCAGCCGAGGAGGAGACTTTGTCAACGCGGAGCCAGCGGAGGAAAACGTTTAAACCGAGTCTGTTGGAATAAAAAAAAAAGTACAGTTTGGAGGAAACGTCTCCGGTTCGGGTTAGACTTTGGCCGCTGGTTGGCGAACACTCCGGCCGGTGCTAAGTTGAAGTTTGGGTAGAATTTGATCGGTTTCTCACTCAAAGTTGAGCCGAAGAAGAGTTCTCTCATTCAGGATGTCGGAGTGAGACAAAGGGGTCTGGGGTTGATTCCCGTCGCAGCGGTGAGTGAGAGGCACATGTTTGAAACCACGGAGAATTAAAGGTTATATTGTTTTTTCAGCTTATGGACGAATAATAAACGGGTTACGTAAACGAATTGTTTAATTACTAATTTTTTTCATCACCGACCGGTGTTTTTTTTCCTGTATCAAAGCGAGGCCACTTTAGACATTCAACTTGTTTAACTGCGTTTAGTCTGAAGTACATTTAAATGTTTGGTTTTATTTTTTATTGAATACACGACTGTGATGGTTCATTAGAGTGTTGATGGTACAGAAGTCGTTGAAGTATGGCATTTAAATTCCTCAGCTGAGACACACACACACACACACACTCCGGATAGTGTTTCCCCCTAACTTTATGTCGGGACACCCACTTTTTTAAAGATGACTCAGTTAACATTACACATCACAATTTTAGCCGAACAGAACTTGGAATTTTTACTAGTGTGACTACATTACAGTCAAGGCTAACGAATTTATTTCTGGTAAATGAATCACAGCTTTATTAAATTAAGGCATTATTACACGTAGGTATTATTTAAGTTACAGGCTCTCTGTCAAGACTAGTACATGAAAAAAGAAAAGCAATGAGCTTGAAAAGTAGAAAAATATTCTTAAATCATAGAGGAGCTAAATCTAATCATTCATCAAAATTCTGCACATTTAGGTCAGAATAGTGCGGTATATCCTGTTATAAATGTTGAAAATGACTTTGACATGGTGAAGTTAAAGAGTGATTTTTTTTTTTACCCCAACAAGGAATGACGTCTTCAATTTGATTTAATAATATAATTAACAGTCTTTTCATACCAGTCCTTCTGCAGGCATCTATTGTTTGACCTGCTTTCAGTTTATTACAAACCTGACTGACAACTGCTTCTGATAGGTTTGATGCTAAGAATCTTTTTTTTTTTTTTGCCTGGCCTCTGTTTGACCACTAGGAGACATGAGTCGAGAATACAATGTTAAATACAGAACTGAAAATAGAGGACCCAGTGCTGTTGAACCCATACCTGACTCTCAGTTTCCCTTCTGGTGTTGTTTCCTTACAGATATACTTACTACGTCTTCTTGTGACTATAAGTTCTCTCACAGTCCACTAGTCTGGAACAAAACCTTGTTGCTGCAGCTGCAGCTCTGGTGCTTGTGACATCACAACTCAGTCGCCGAGTTTGGTGGGAAATTCTAGAATCATTGCTGATTCTGATGTCGACTACTCTGCTAGTACAGTTTTTTAGGGAAACGTCATTTATTGACAGTATGAGATCATATCATTATGACTTTATTGAAGTGTGGTTGGGTTTTCTTGCACAGGTCCAAGTTGATTCTAGAATTCTCCCCTGGATGGGAAAGATGGAGAGGGAGCTGCAATGGTGGAAAGGACAGCTGGCTGCAGATATCCATCAGTCCCTCCGCATCAAGGTGAGTCTGCTGGGTTAGAATCTTAGTCTAAAATTTACGATGGAAGTTTTGTTTTTAAGTGTGTCACCATCAGCTGATGTTTCGTCGAGGTCTGCAGGGCCTGCTGTTTCAAAAGTGCTTTTATATTTTCATTTAAAAAAATGTTTAGTTAAAGACATGTTGCAGCTAATTAAAGCTAGTCAGTCTGTACACAAAAGTTAGCCAATAGAGAGCCTGAAAGTTAATGGGCAAGCATGTTGAATGAAATTTAGCCTAAAGCTAACTAAAGAGTAGTAGCAAGTAGCAAGAATAGTACATTTTTAAATGGAACACTTAAATGGAACAAATACAGTGAAACACCTCACATTGTACAAATAACTAAAAGTTAGCCTTATGTAGCTAATGGTTAGCCATGAAAAAAAGAAATTACATTTGATTAAATTAATTTAAATAATTAACTGTAGGTTATTGATGTTTGATAGTAAACTACAGAGTCATTGATGCTTCATTATATGAGGTTTAGTTGCTTAAGTATTACTCTTAGCCCACATATTTTTATATTTATCAATATATTAATAATAATTAATAAAAAAACAAACCTAAATATATTTCAAAATAACTGGCTCAAACATAGAAAGATGTTAATGTTATTAATCAGGTCACACTGTTGCCTATTTAAACACCATCTAAATTAGATTACATGGTGGGGTTGCGGCTCATTAATTAAGGACGTCTTAATTAACCTCAAAGCCCGCTCATATTTCTCCCCATGTGTGTCGTCTAATGGAGACATCTGTCATTGGCTGGCATCTCCGAGCTGCAGCTCTGAGACGCCAGCCCCACGCAGACACACGGGCAGATGAGCACAGATCAAGTTTGTTCAGACGTCAGGCTGCTGCATGTGAGAGCGTTTTTCATATGTGATAATGTGTGAGGGAGGAATGTAGTGAATCGAATGTTTGTGAGCCTCACACTGACTCATTCACTTACACAGTTGTGTTCAGTTTGCTCATGCTGGACAGTGACTGAGTCAGACCGAGCTGTCAGAGTCTGAATATCTCCGCACCGAGCTGCTAACCATACAACACACCCACACTTTTCTCATAAACCACAATGGGAGACAGAGATACCGTGGGTCTAATGTTGAGATTTAATCTCCCTGTATCAGCACTTTGGGACAAATCTAATGCTCTGGGCTGTTGTGAGAAAGAAGAATTTGACTTGTTAAGTGTATGTTTGAGAAACAGATGAGTCTGGTTTCGAAAAAACAAACACAAACAACAAAAAAACAGACATAATAGACGCAAAGATTAGATGTGATGACATTGTTTGTCAACGGTCTGAGAGATCTTTAAGCTCCTGCTAATCTGCTTCAAAATACACTGAACATCTGACATTGTCTAATGCTGCTGTAGTTGTAAAGCAGGGGTGTCAAACATATGGCTCACGGGCCAAAACCGGCCCGCTAGGGCGGTTCAATCTGGCCCTTTTGATGAATTATAAAAGTGAAAAAATGCAATAACTCTTCATGTTGTTGATGTTGATGATGTTTCTACAAATTATATTTCATTAAATGTAAGTATTTTCTAATATACTTGCACATATTTGCTAGATAATACAGGGGAGGAAACATGGACTTATTATTATTTATATGTAATTATGTTATGATTGTACTGGTCCGGCTGGATGTTTGACGCCTCTGGTGTAAATAAAAACGTGTTCAAGTGGCGCTGGATATACCTCAGTGTTTCTCCTGTGGAGGGTTTCCTCTAGGGTTGTCATATCCAGTGGTGGCAGGTCATCCCAGCTCGCCCACCCCCGCTCGCCCTTCCACATCTGCTGTTCCTGCCTGTCTATTTCTGTCACCTGTCTTACCAGTTAATAAGAGACATTTGACACAGGCTGCATCGAACCATTCTGCCTCCTCCAGATGCTATGACAACAAGTGTTAGCTTAAACCTGCTCTGTGTGGAGCAAACAACATGGATATTCTAACAATAAAGCAATGATGGGAATGTTGTGAGTCCACAGCTTTAGTCAGTACAAACATGAGTGTCTGTGATGTGAACACAATAGACAGCGGTGATAACAACATGAAGGAATGATGAAAAACATTTAGGCATGAATGGCCGAGTGGCCTTGGTCCAGCCACGTACCCACCTTTTCCTCTGAATTCTCCATAGATTCCCCCGCTGCCTCGCTCAGTGCCCATCTCTATGTTTGAATAACAAACTGTCAGACAAAAGAAATCCCCTTAAATTCCACGGAATTTTATTTTTAAAAAAGCTTTTGTTTGTCAGTTCCCTTCTGGGTTTTTTTTTGGTGCTTTTTGAGAAACCTTTGTAAACATTCTCGGTGGATTTCTTTCTTTCCTGGACTGTTTTTTTTCTCTAATCCTTCATAAAACAGTCTCTTGTTACACTGTAGTCTTTGCGGTGATAAGTCAACGTTTTAAAATGAATTATTGGGAATCATTTAGGACAGAGAAGTTGTCCTTTTCTTTGTGCAGACTTGACCGACGGCAAAGCAAGTTCTACCTAACATGAAACTGCTTCTCAATTGATTCGTAAGGCAATTTAAAAAAGTCTCCTGAGTTAATGACACTAATTAATACAGTAGATTTGGGCCATTTTAATTGAACATGATGTCAGTCATGTCATGTCAGTGAGAGGACAACTGAAGACGTGATTCAGTTTGTGACAGCGTCCATACTTCTGTCATACTGGATATTTGGAAATTTGAGGATCAACCTGTTGGTTCTAGAGTTAAGAACACGTGTCAAACTCAAGGCCCGGGGGCCAAATACCGCCCACCAGGTCAACTTTAGTGGCCTGCGGTAGCTTGAAAAATATTTAATAAAGTCCATGCAGCAGAGTTTGTTAACCTGATAAATTGAAGGGTTTTCTTTTATTACATAGCAATGAACAAACATTTGTAACTTGAATAAATAATTATCAGTTGCAGAAACATTTATTATTACCTTATGGAGTTGCTGGATCTATACCGACTTCCATTAACGCTGTATTGCTGATGTGGCCCCCGGTTAAAAATGAGTTTGACACCCTTGTCTTAGAACAAGCATCTTTGACCTCTCGACCTCTTCGAATCATATTCATATGCGCCTCAAATAATGTGTCACGCAGGAAAAAACACAAAGTTTGGCTGTTCTAATCTAACGTCTTTAGAAGACAGTGTTTTTGGAACAAAAGTTCCAAATACCCAGCAGTGGTGCTACACCCGAGGCTGTACGTTTCAGTTGGTTAAAAGTGTGCTTCAGTTGTTGTTTTTGTGTCATGTGCACTCTGAGTGTGGACGTCATGTGTGGCTGACAGTAAGAACCTTCTAGAGGGGCCTGGTAATAAAGAAAGAACCTGAAAAGAAACTAATTTCATCCCTGAAATTGGACTTCAGCTGCCAGGAGCCTCGTCCATATCTGTGCAGTGAAGTACTGGAGCAGCACAATGGGCTTTTTTCAAACGGACTTGTGTAGGAAAACAAAAGCACCACGAACAACAGTGTTTGCCTAAGATTGGGCCCTTCACATGGTGGTGCAGCTGCAGTCGGCCATGTTAATATATTTAAGTTAAATGTCAAGAATTATTTCCCTAACGTTTCCATTCCGTTTTTCTTTGACTGTCACCTGAAATGGTGAAGAAAGGTGAAGTCAGAGTCAGGGTTGAGATTTCCTGCATGGCGCCTGCTCCCCCGCAGCCTCGTGCAGCCTTAATGACGTTTGCTGCAGTGATAATGCCCTGATGTGGGAGATAGTGGCTGTGTGTAGCATGTGGCAAATTATCAGACATGCAAATCAGACGGAGGCAGCTGTGGAATCCTTAATTATGGTGCGGGTCCCCCACAAAGGCACCTCCACACCCACCCACC
>NC_024321.1:15566919-15575601 GCF_000523025.1 Cynoglossus semilaevis
GCGAGTGACCCCGAGGCCGCTCTCCCCCCCCCGCCGCCCCGCCCCCGCGCGCCCCCCCCCCCCCCTCCTCCTCTGCCTCCTCCTGCTGCTGCTGCCCTTGTAGCCCCAGACAGACAGATGGACCAGAGGCAAAATCTCAAGCAGTGGGAGGAGATGAGAAGGAGAGGAGAGTTAGGGGAGTACTGGGTGGTAGTGGGTGGTTGTGGCGGGGGGTGGTGGGGGCAGGGGGGGGGCTGCTGCTGCTGCTGCTGCTGCTGCTGCTGCTGCTGCTGCTGTGTGTTGGTTTGGGAGAGGACTTACTGTTTATTTTGGGATTCAATTCAAATGTGCACCTGAGCATCCTTGTTGTCTTACTTGTGTTCAAAATAAATAGCAGCCGACAGTTAGCAGCGCAGACCTGCCCATGTTTGCGCTCGTGTATTCTTTAGATAACGAACCAACTGTAGTCGTTGGTTCGTCAACAAGTCTCAACTTTTAAACTAATTTAGGAAATGTGAGGCTGACGGCAGAGCTGTTTCTGTCCTTATGGGTCACTCTTTGAAAGCAGCTTAAATATAACAGTCCATTCTAATGAGATGTGACATGAATGTATCAGTCACACATGTCCTGTTAAATTAGTAGTTTGTTAAAATCTAATTAATTCTCTGACAAACTCCAGAAATGTATGTTTCGGTTTTTAACTCCGACTCTATGACAGGAATCTAAAAGATGATGAAAGTATGTACTTCCTGCAGGCTAGAAAGTCGACTGTAGCGTGTAGCATGTGAAATGCTAACAGATTCAAATACCAAGATAAGGTATAAAAGGCTAGCTAGAACGGTTGACCTCACAAACATCATTGTTTTCTGCAGGTGTTAAATAATTAAGGTTATTTCCTTCCACAAGGTCAAAAAGGAAAAATAATTCTCTTTTACCAAAAGCGTTGCTAAGTGAGTGAAACCCTTCACTGAAGCAGGATCTGAAACTGGAGCCATGTGTTCTCCAGTTTTCCGGAGCTGCTTCCACAGGGGCTGATTCAATGCTAATGCCCCCGAGTGTCTTCCTCCCTCATTGAAACACATGCAGCTAATTGAACATGAATAGGAGATGTGCTTGGGTGAAACCTAATCCTATCTTCAGCTCACCCTCCAGCCCCCAGCCCCCCCCATCAAAAACACCATACACATTACTGCTTCGCTCAGCCCACTAAGACCCCTGCAGTGACCTAGATTAGCTGCAGTTTTTCCACAGCCACCTTAAATTAAATCAATCTGGACTGAGGCACACACTAACTGTTTTTTCCATGTTAAATATTCAGTTTAATTTACTTTTTTCTTTGACAGGAGTGTGTTGGTGGTTAAAGACACAGTCAGCAGAGGAGATTCATGCCTCACTATTATTATGCATATTCTTAACAGCCTCTGAATTTCTTCACTGCTGCTTCCTGCCCACCCAGCTCCTCTTGCCCCAACCCCCATCATTTACACCCCCCCAATGTCTCTTTCTCCTCTTCTCCCTCTCTAGGAGTTGAAATTACCGGTCTACCGGGCCCACTCTCCGCAGATCGGCATGCGACGGTACTTTGCCGACCTGCTGGCCATCCTCAGTAACCGCTACCAGCTATGTCCCACCGCTCGTCACCTGGCAAACAACAGGTTTTGTTTTGCTGCAGTGGCCCCGGCTCACACGTACAGAACCACTATGTCCTCGAAGGGTCGGATTATTTCTTCTTGTGGTTAGCTTGCGGCTCTACTTATCTTTCCTGCCAGAGTCAAAGATTAGAGGTTAAAGGCAAATACTGCTAAGGTTTACGACAACAGTAATATCTTAGCTTCACATTTACATTACATTATATATGTAAATATGTATGTAAATAAATATATATATGTATATATATATATATATATACAAATATATGTATTTATATTTATGTTTGTATGTATTTAAATTTTGGCAGTCTTTAGGGGGTCATTTGAGGTAAGGGCTGGTATGCAAATACCCTGAGCTAAAATTGTACCGTAGCTGTAGTTCGTGGACACATGCCACACGCTCTGTAACAAGGTTAATTAGAGTAATGCTTGAAAGACCGTGGTGATTTTTATTTCCTCTTAGCTGCACTCCACTGATCATGTAGCCTTTATGAACCTTTTTTTTAAAAAAATTTATTTTAAGCTGTTTGCAGATTTGAAAAACAAGTGCTGATTGCAGAGATAGCGCCACTCGTGATGAATGTTATCTCCACGTTTGATTCTGCTCGAAGCAACATTTCAATCTTTAGTTGTGGGTTTGATTTTAAAAAAACAAACAAAAACCCAGTTCTGTCACCTGCCAAGGTCATAGATGCAAATGTTCTTTTACTCCTAGTGTTCTTGGTTTCACACCTATTTCTCGTTTGTCTCTGTTAGCTAATGTGCAACTATCCAAACTAAAAGTGTATTTAATCTTTTGGCCCACCTTGTGTTGAGCAGCTAAAATGAATGTTTTAAGGATATTTTTCCATGATGATTTGATAATGTTTTTAATTCGTATGAATTTGCAGCCTGTGTCTGTGGTGTGATGAACAGTGGCCTCCGTTCTCTTCTCTTCTCTTCTTTGTTGGTGCAGAGCAGGTGTGTTCATCATTGTCCCCCTGGTGCCTGGTGCAGGTTTCCTGGTATTATTAGAATCCTTGTGACTGTCTCATGATTAACAGAGGTTTTCTGTGCATTAATGCACCCCTCGGCATCATGGGTAATTAGACTAATGATAATGTCAAAGAGGGAGCGTAGAAGAGGGTCTCCTCACAGGAGGGTGGGGTGTGTTGGGAGGGCTCAGCGAATGTGCAGTCACACACAGGCCATCTCTGCCATCACTGCAGTCTCTGTGGTGGTGGAAATTTGAATATGAGACATGAAAGAGGTTTTTATTTGAACATGGTCTCCGGGGGATCCAGGAACATCTCTCCGGAGAGTTCTTTTCTAACATAGTTAAATGTATTCAACCTCACTCGGGTTAGATGTTTTTCTTCTACTACTTCACTTTATAAATCAAATTTCTTTTTGGGTTGAATCTTTTGAATGTGTCATCAGTGAGTTGGCTCCCCTCTCCTCCCCTCTCCTCTCCTCCCCTCTCCTCCTCCTGGCTCCTCCAGGACTCCGGGGAGTCCTTGCCTTGATTGATGGAGTCTTGAAAGAGTTTTTTGATTCACAGTTGTCTTGGGTTTTTATCTGTCCTGAGGTCCTTTGGAATCTGGCCTAGTTATTGAACGGCCTCCCCAATTCACACACACACACACACACACACACACAGTCACACACAGACATTGTCTTTCGGTAAATATTTCTAGCTTCAACGCTGGGTTAATTAATCGCTCGCTCTTTTGTGCCTCTCAGCAGTCACTGCTTAATCCTGTTACTCCATTGTGTGCGTGTGTTTTTGGTGGATGTTTGTGCGTGCATGTGTTTGTTCACGGATGAGCTCCTCTTCATTTGCTGGAGTGAGATTTTGGTCAGGATTTTTTTTTTCTTTTTTTTTCCTCAAACCCACAGGGACTGAGCGTTATTGACCGTTGGACACTTATTTAGAGACCTTTCACTTTTCTCCGTTCCAGTGAACCCAATTACTCACTCACAAGAACCACGGTGGATGTGATATGAGCCGCAGTGGAGACTGAATATTTATACAGCACATATTTTCTGTTTGAAAATCACTCCTCAAACTTAACTTTCTATTGTGTTGTATTCCCTGACGTCCTGCGGTGCTCACATTAGTCTTCCTGACAGACTCTGCCACCTCCAGTCAGACCTCTCATATTGCAGTTATTTGTTATGGTAAACGATGCTGTTCGTGTTTACACGCTGCCAGTTTGCACGAACATACCAAGTAGCTATTTGTTGACTTTCTTTGCGATTGTGTTTTTGTGTGATTTTTGGTCCTCAGCTCAGATTCAAGACCAGATACAGATCTTTCATCTGTCTTAGTGCTACGTCTTCATGATAAACCTTGTCTTTCTGGATCAGTGGAGCAGATTCCGGTTAGAAAACCTTCACAGGGGGGAAAAAAAAGAGCATCCTGGAAAACACACACACACGAAGCTCAGTCGCTACGACATAGTGTTACGTTGGCCTCGGAGCCCGGGGGTGGGGTTTGGGGGTGAGTTTGCTGAGGGGCACCTGCCATATGCTCTCCGAGTCAGGCCTCAAACAAAAGCCTGTCATTGCAAGCAGGACAGGCAGCCAGACGCTCCCCTTTCAAGGGGGGGAGGGGAGGCTGAAAGCGAGGGGTGGAGGTTGTGTGTGGAGGTTGCGTGTGTGTTTGTGTGTTCATGGCAGAGACTCGCTCTAAGCTAAGATTGGTAAATGAGGAGGTGGTTGCTGTGGCAACCTTGTGATAAAACCTATGGATTTTCTCTCCCTCTCTCGTTTTGTGATAAAACCTATGGATTTTCTCTCTCGCTCTCTTTCTCTTGATCACCCTCACTTTAATCCACAATCAAGTCGTCTCCTTCATTCCTCGTCTGAATAGCCATCGCTTCTCGGCTGTTTAATGACAGGGTCCGGGTCTTTCTTTTTTACCCTCTAGCTGCTCCATCTCTCAGAGCTTTTCTCACTTTGTCATGGACAGTCAAAGCAAACCCAGTCCTGGGACAGGGAGACCAGTAAAAGCAGCCCCACATCCCTGGGGGTTGGGAAATGAGTGGAGCGCTACTTCAAAGGCAGGTCGACGGCTGATGTTAAACAGGGAAGAAAAGCAGGGAGAAGAGGTGGCCTGCAGAATGAGACACGAGAACAACTCAAGCGCTCAGCAGGGAGCCCTGAAATGTAGATTAACGTTGAAGCCACTGCCAGAGGATTAATAATAATTCTGGAAGAACTGTTGAAATATACACCTATGAAATTCAATCAAATAAGGTGAATTTTAGGGAATAACAACCATCAGCAAAATTGTTTAGTTAAAAAAGTTAATAATAATAATACGTTGCAGCATTTGGTTCAACAGACGAGTTGTATAAACTGTAGTAAACCTGTCAAAATGTGCAGATTTTTTTTTTTTTTTTTAAACCCGAGCCAGGTTTATAGTATTTTCCTTGTCACACAGGCATTAGCATCAAGGGTCAGAGGTCATTGAGGCCTACAATGCTTGAGCTGCCAGTGCCGGGGGTGACAACTGAGGGAGTTTCTGTGGTGTAGCTGTGACCAATTTCCCACTCAGAGTGAAGGATGACTCTAGGAAATAAATAAAGAAAAAAGTTTTGAAAAATCTGCATGTCATTTAAGTTAAAGGCAAAACTACAACAACAAAAAAAGACTGACAAAGAAAAGCCCCCTACGTTGAAAGTCAATCTGTGCTTTTTTAAAAAGACACAGGAGGGTGATTGAGGTTAAAAAAATGAGTTAAACTTTTTAGCTTAAAAAAATGAAGCTAAAGCTGAAAAAATAACTAGGATAAAACAAAGTCATTTTTAATTAGCTAAAACTAAAAGTATCCATCTGTGATGTTTCCTCCGTCTCCCCTTGTACACAGGAGGGTGATTGAGGTTAAAAAATGAGTTAAACTTTTAGCTTAGAAAAAATGAAGCTAAAGCTGAAAAATATAACAAGGATAAAACAAAGTCATTTTTAATTGGCTAAAACTAAAAGTATCCATCTGCGATGTTTCCGCCGTCTCCCCTTCTCCACTGGTTTCCCGCTCTTTTTATCGTGACAACTTTTTTAATTACAATTTTAACCTTTTAACAGTATCCCCAGCAGGTGGCAGTAATGCATGTCAACTCTTTTTTTTAATAAAAGAAATGAACAACTCACATGGTTTAAAACAACTAATTCAATAGTTTAGTAGATTTTTATTTAAATGAGGTTCCAGGACATATTTTATGGCTAACTCTACCGATAAAACCATAGAATCAAATTACCACGGGTGGAAAAAACCCCCATCTTAGACAAGTTCCTTTTTTTTCCCAGTGTGAGAACGTGGTTCTCAGGTTTCTCCACAGCCCCCATCACTGTAAGCCCCTCCCCACCTTCAGCTCGTTTCCACAAACAGCACACCTGGGTGGAGGTCCTACATCCTGACCTCACCTCTACCTGACCTCTGACCTGTAACCTCTTACCGTTTACCTGATCTTTTTCTCATCACCACGTCACCTGTGCGTGTCACGTACACACAGAAAATGGCAGAAATCCAAGCAGAGGCCGTTCTTTGTTTTTTTTTTTGTTTTTTTGTTTTTTTTTTTCATTTTGTTTTTTCCTCTGTAATGTGCTCTGACTGCAGATAGGATCAATGAGTCGCCAGCATTCCAGGTTTCAGCGGAGGAATGTGTCAGTCTCAGGGCACGGACCACAGGACTGTGATGGTGTTTGTCAGTGCAGGGAGTTTTTCCCAGTGGAATACATGTTTTTCATGTGTCCAGAATTTATGAGTCAGGATTCCAAAAAATTCTATCATGTTGTGTTTTCCACAACATTTACTCAGCATCTTACTGGATATATAGGACAAAGATCAAAGAATTCTTGTTGGACTATAATAACAACACTTAAATCATGAGGACATTTGTTTTATCCTTTCACCAATTAGTGACATGTGGATATCATTCCTTTAACTGTTACACTTTAGATATAATGTTTAAATTGATTAAAAGAAAGTACATTGTTAACATCCAAGATTTAAGAGCTCTTTATTGTCACTGTTAACAAACAATGGGGCTTTTCAAATGTAAGGTCAATAATTAGTTATATATAAAGTTCTTATAAAACCATTAGAATCTATTTGTATTCACTGTCCCACAGTATGGGACAATCAAGTCCTTTGAATCTTTAAATGTTGCTTTAACTCTTGTCAACAGTCAGTTTGATGTTTTAACATCTGCATCCAGATCTTTCTGCCTGCAAGTTTTTTTTCAGAATCTTTAAATAGAAATGTTCCGTTTCTTTATTCTGAACCTACAGTGCTTCTTTAAGATTTGATAATAAAATGTGGCCCCAACGTTAGATCATGGGGCATCACACTGCACTAAGGAAGAAAGTCGATCTAGGTGTGATGGAGCTGGAGCTGCTCGTCCTCCTCTGTTGTTTCCGTCTCTCTGCTGTGCTGTATGATTTCACTGCAACACTGCCCTTTAACGGGGAGTCAAACCTGTTTGTGACTCACCCTCCCACCATATTAACGTCGGCTCCTTTGAGGTTGTTTTGTTCCTCTTTCTTCAAAGCTGCTGGACTGCACCATGTCCCACGTGTTCTTAATGAAAAACAATGGGAAGATTCACTCACACTCTGACTCTCTTGACATCAAAAAGGCTGTGTGGTGTGAGGATTAGGGCCATTGATGGCTCTTTTTTATGGCAGCGTCTGTGTGGACACAGTAGTCTGTGAGCAGACGCAGGATATGAGGGTGAGAGAATGGGGGACAAGTGTGGACTGGGCCGGGGAACGAGCCCCGGTGGGTGTAAACAGCCCTGTTTGGCTGCACTTCCTGTTCTGCCGGAGAGACGCCATTACTACCTCACTGCTAATTACCCTTCTGGCCCCTGTCCTTCTCCCCGCTCCGCTGCGCTACCTCCACCGTCTCCTCTCTCTCTTCCTCTCTCCTGTCCTGTTTAATGGCAGGTCGCAACACCGGTGCTAAAAGTCACACTTGGTAGGAAGAGGCTTCTCTGTTGGACACTCGGACATAAAAGATGTTGTCCTGTGTCCCATTGTCAGCCTCTGTAGGAGTCACTCCTGACGGCAGCTTGGGAAAATCAATGACATTCCTGATTCTTCATCATGTGTTTAGTGACTGAACTGCAGCACAGTGACGATAACAAGACAAACAGAACACCTGGATCTGGGGATTTAACCACGGCACAGCTTTTTTGTGTCGCTCATTTGCATGTTTGTTCAGTAAAGTAGAGTTTATTGAGACACCTGCTGTCTTTGAAAGGCTGCTCCACGCTGTGTGTCCATCGCTGTTCATAAACACTAGCATACTAGCACTGTCGTGCTGTCCACCTTTGTCAAAGACAAAAGAAAAAGTTGCACAGAACCACAGCTATTTGGGAGGCACAAAAAATATATTTGACATGAAATAAATATATATTTCCTATATGTTAAATTATATATCTATAATGTAATTTATATATATTTATAGATTTAACAACTGGTAAGTTTAAAACAACCAAGGCGTATAAACATGAATATTTTCTCAGGTGGGTTGAAAGAGGTTTTTGGTTTTTTTTTTTGGGTCGTTTCGCATCATGTTCCCCAGTGTCACGAAGGTTTGTGACTTTTAAAATATGGGTCCCCAGAAAAACAGTTTGGGAAACACTGGTCTAAAGGGTGCTTCATTTAAAAAAGTACTGATCCTTCAAAGATCGACACAGCGCTTGGTAAAAAAAAAAAAAAAAAAGGCTGGGCAGCAATGTGTTATCTTTAAATATTTTTCTCATCAAAACTGAGAGCTCTCCCACCAGCAGCGTTGCTCCCCTCAGTGTGCCCTTTAAAAGTTGCGTGGAGGAGCGGAGGCCCGCGCTGTGGAGCAGAGGTTGTATCAGTGTAACCGGACACCCACCTCCTCCACGGCCCTCATTCTTAAAGTTGGAGAATTGGCCTGCTGGACCTGTGGATTAAAAGCAGAATTCACTCCTCTTCATTGGCCACATGGACCCCCGAGGCCTCGGGGCTGTTGCTATGGAAAGTATTTCTTGGGATGGTGATGGGGTGGGGGCTGGTCATAATGGTGCTGCTGTAA
>NC_024321.1:15575643-15587442 GCF_000523025.1 Cynoglossus semilaevis
ACAGATTACCCGCTTTTTCATAGAGAATAGTGCAGCTTGTATAATCCACATTAAGGGCCTGATGCTGCCTTGTTAGTCTAACAGCTCGGCTTTATGGCCAGATGTTCAGTAATAGTCACTTTAATTGCTAATGCTTAGCAGGCACTTGTTAAGGTTTCTGTGGAAGCTGGAACTTTGGGGCTGCCTGTAAATCCACTGCATGGGACTACAGCGGTGTTTATTGGTTTCAATTCTTTATTATTATTAATTATTTTTTATGTTTATTGGTTTCAATTCTTTATTATTAATTATTTTTTACTATTGAAATCACTCGAATGTTTTCAGATTTGTATGCATGGATCATGTAACTTATTCCTGGGGTTTTAGATTAAACTACTGGGTAATTGTTTTTTGTCAACTAAAAAAAAAATACTGAAGTGCTCTGGTGCTGTTTATGAGTGTTCAGTTGCCTAGACATAAGAACTGTGAAAAAAAAAATACTGAAGTGCTCTGGTGCCTAGACATAAGAACTGTGGTTTTGATTGTCACATAATAAGCCTGCTTTATTTACTTCATGTGTGGCCCTCTTGAACAGATGCATCATGGGGTTTTATAGGTCCATTGTCAAAAAAAAAAGTGGAAAAGTTAACTTATTTTAAGACTTATTAGTTTTTGCACATACACACACATACTGTATATATATACTGTACCTTTAAATTTCTGACATCTGGTGGAGTAATGTCTGAATGCAGTTCAGTCAACTGGCCACACGTCAAATTAAGATGTAAATTTCTTTTTTATTGGTAAGAACATTAGGGCCAGAAAAGCTAAAAATCGGTATAAAGACGAGCCAATCAGAAGTCGTTAGTGTTGCTTTTTAAAGTGCTAATCTCATAAGGTTATTTTACTCCATATTGATCTCAAGCAGCTCAATACCAGTGTAGTTTACACCCCCCGAGGCCTCAGTCAATGACGCAGCCTGTGGGATATTCCTGTATATCTTGTTAACTCCAGTGCTTTCTAAAGAAAGAACAGGGATGGCTGCAGTTGTGATGTCATGTTCCACAGCACATTGTATGATTCTGCAGTACATTTGAATGCTAATAAAAAAAACCTGCCTTTTTTTTTCTTTATTTCTCTTTCTTTTCTCCAGGTAAATTTGAGGAGAAAGAGGACCGCGTTCCCAAACTGGAGCAGCTGAACTCTCTGGGCTTCATGTGCAGCCTCAACCTGGTCCTGAACAAAAAGGATCTGATCAAGATGGAGCTTCTGCTGCTGGAGACTTTTGGCTGGAATCTGTGCATGCCCACACCTGCCCACTTCATCGACTACTACCTCCACGCCTCGGTGCAGGAGGGCGACCTGTACAACGGCTGGCCACTGTCCTCCCTCTCCAAGACCAAGGCTTTCATGGACAAATACACTCACTACTTCCTGGAAGTGTCCTTGCAGGGTGAGCCTGGAGTTGGAAGTAGAAAAACAGATGTCAAAAATCCTTTGTCCACCTTTTGTGCCTCGATATATTTACACAGTCTAATTGAGGGAATTTACTTCTGCAGATCATGCCTTCCTGAGTTTCCGACCATCTCAGGTTGCAGCTGCGTGTGTGGCGGCCTCTCGAATTTGCCTTCAAATATCCCCGAGCTGGACGACTGCGCTGCATCTGCTGACCGGCTACACCTGGGACCACCTGACCCAGTGCATTGAACTGATGCTGCTGTAAGACACACACACACACACACACACACTGTATGCATCTGTCTGTTGATGTTTGACATTAATTCTTTGCATGTGTTCAGACTCAGTCAGTCGAGTTAAAGTGTCAGTTCAGACCGTAGACTGTGTACATGAAAATGATCGAAAATGGAGAAAAAGCAAACCAAGATGGTGCACATATGTGGACACCACATGTGATTGACAGCTGGACTATCACATGGATGTGGGATGTTGGCTGTGGGCCACACTGGGCTATGATTCAAACACAGTATCCACATCTATGCACCCTATCTCAAGTTTACAAAAAAAACATTAATTTGTGACCAAAGACTGACACAGTATCCACATCTATGCACCCTATTTCAAGTTTACAAAAAAAACATTCTTTTGTGACCAATAAAATGTTGATTGACTTATTTCATCATTTTTAATTTATGAAATACGTGTGTTTTTTTTTCTTTCACAGTGCTCATGACAATGACGTCAAGGAGGCCAACAAAAGCAAGCCCACGACGCCACACCATCACCACCATCACCCCTCCTCCCTGCAGTCGCAGGCCCAGACCTCTCACCTCTCCCCAGTGTCAGCCATTCAGAGGCCGGCCTCCTCCTCGTCCTCCTCCTCCTGCTCGTCCTCCTCCAGCTCTTCAACACCACAGCTGCTCTTTCAGCCTGACGGCTTCCCGCACATATCCCAGCATTCTCCCTCCCTGTCCCAGCTGCAGGCGCTCGCCGACTCCCATGCTCTGGGTCCGGTGGTGAACGTGTCCCAGGACTTCCTTCAGAGCCACAGAGTGGGTTTACTCACCGGAGCTCCCTCCATCACTGCGGGGAGCGGGTTCCCTTCCTACCCGAGCCTGACCTCCGGCCTCCAGCCTGTGAGTCGAGCGATGCCGCTCCCGGGTCCTATTTCCGTGCAGATGGCTCTGGCAGGGGAGCCGCGGCACTGCCTCAGCATGGCCTACAGCGGGGGCTACCTGGGCTCTCATCACACCTTCGCTGCCGGCTGCTTTGACAGGTGACGCCAGGAGACGGAGAGAGAGATCAAACCTTTGCGGGAGTGCAACAGCGTGCTTTCTTGCCAGCTCCCGTCCCTCAAACATCCCCTCGCAGACCTCCTCTCTCTCTCCGTCGGCACAGCGACACCCTCAGCGGATCCCACTCCTCGACCCCTGTCCCAGACGCGCCTCAAACGCAAGCAGAGGCCAAAAAGTAAGACGGACCCGGTGGAAGTCATCACGCTGACGTGACAGGCGCTCCGCTGACTCATGACACACTGAGGCGTCGCAAACAAACGTCGCGGCTCTGCCGCTGTGAACTGCTCCTGTGAACTGTCGTAGATGGTCGTCACTGTGAAGGAGATGGTGGTGTGATCGCACACCGGCCTCAGTCAGTGCCTCTGCTCAGCCTCATCACAGCTGAGCCAACACAAGGTTTCTGTGATGACAACCTTTGCTGCTCACTTAGTTCAATTTTTAATCCAAAAAAAAAATTAAAACATTAACACGTCATGGTAGAGATCGGGCTGACGTAATACTGATGAGAAGAATGAAGCCAAAAGACGACACACGTTTGAAAATGTCTGCTCTGTCGTGTCCTCACCGTTGATTCACTGTTTGCGTCTTCTCTGGGTAAAAAAAGAAAAAAACCTCACCACATACAACCTCACAGCAGGTGGCGTTGAACACACGTGCACTGTTTTAGTTTTTCTCGGGACTCCTTCACCTCTCGTCTCGTCTCTCCTCTCCCTCCTCCAAAGTCCTGCCCTGTGGCGGAGCCCTCACACTGGGGGAAGACACGGCTCTCCTGTAGCTGCAGGTGTTTTTTTTTTTTTTATTATTCCCAGCGTCCACTGCTCACAGAAGCGAACACAAACAGAGGTGACTGGACCGGGAAGGGTGGAGGAGACATGGACGTTGGTCGTGCATTGTAAATATGAATTGCTGCTGCCTTTTTCTTGACCTGTTGGTTCTGTGTCTGTGTTTATTATTGACTCCAATGTTTACATGAACCACTGATTATCAGGGACTTGAAGAAAATTACTTGAATATGATGCCATTGAAACATGCCATAGCTTTTATTTATGATGACTTCCTTTGTTTTACTTGTTTTGTTTCTTATTATGTTTTGATATAGCTTAGCTTTTTTTTCCCCCTTTTCCAACTTATAAACACACCTTTGATTATATTTTTTCTGTGTACCCGTTCACATAAACTGTATACTCCAGCTCAGGATTTCGGGCTTATACACAGCCTTTTTGATTACTCTGTGCTGTAATGCTTTAAAGCAGATGCTAATGCAGCATCTGCGGGGTCTTAACTGCCACCCCGTCCTCATCACTGGACCGTACCCTCCGTTCATTCAGCTGCTGAGCTGTGAGCCATGTCTGTGGTGGAACAACCCGGTGGTCACTGGTTTCACGCACAAACATCTGTAGGCAGTCGTCTGTAATTGCTCTCCAAAGCTGCGGCCCTGACTCGTCCACTTCCTGTTGAAGCGTAAACACATCCAGATTCCCACTGCTGGTGGTTGCCGTGGCGATACCCTGAGTGATCATGGACCTCAGCTTCTGGATGTTGTCGACTGAAATGTTACTGTGGTTTGGCGGCAGCTGACTGACTGTTTATTTTTTTGTTTTGTTTTTTTAACATTAGTGACGTTACACGTGTTGGACATCACCCTATCAGTGTGTCGTGTCAGTTTCCTGCCACGTTTTTTTGCCCGTCTCCTGTGACCGCACTCACCTCAAACTGTTGCTAAAGCTGTGGTTTTTAGAACCATGTCTTAAAGAAGACTGTCGGCTCCACGTGGACTTGGTTGATGTTCATAAACTTAGAGTTTTTGTTTTTCCTTGTTTTCTTGTCTGATATTTTAGTTCACAACAGAACAGCCTGCTGACGATGGTCTTGTTGGGTGAACACAGGCTCCAGTTAGAAATATGAAAGACTTAGTTTGGAGGAAACGTCTGGAAACAGGGTCAAATCCATTGGATTAATTTACTAAACACTGATCTTCATCTGTGTTTTCACTGCACAGTTTTAAGTACCAGGAACTTTTTTTTTCAAGTAACACACAGTTTTAAAGCACATTTAATTACTCAAATTGCATGTCTGTCCTTGTCAGAAAAAAACACACAGTCCAAAAGTACCTGGACGTCATCATCAGTCCATTAGTTGTTGTTGTTGGGGTTTTTTTTTATCTTCCTGGATATAGTTCTGACTCAAATAATAACTACAGGTGAAATCCGACTTTGACTCGTTTGTTTGTTGTTGTTTTACATCCAACTTGTGTGGGCGGTGTTGATATAAAATAGGCTGGAAACTGGAACCAAACTGTGACTTTTGGTCCAGAGGAATCATTTTCCTGTATTTTCATCCTAGAAAGTTCCAGAATTAACCAACAGCCATTTTAGTGAGACTTTACCGAACCATACATACACGTTTGGACCCAGCAGGTCGGGGTTTACCCACCGTCTGCCCCACAAACGTGTACGGAGTCACCGTCATGACTTTGTCTCCATCTGCTGTCGTGTTCCAGCTGTGAACCTTGAATCCATAATTCAAGGCGTGTTCACCACTTTTCCCTCTGACGCACGTCTGAGTTACAACCACAACCACCACTCGGTGATCAACCGTCACTGCGTTTTGCTGTTAGCAATTAGCTAATTGCTAATTAGCGTGCTAAACCAGTTTTTCCCGTTATATCTAACAAACTGTGTCTTCTAATTTGTTCACAGCTTGTTTTCTCTGCTTGTACTTCAAATCTTCATAGTCTTTTTTTATTTTTTTATTTTACTCATAACTCATGAGCAACTTCTCACTGAGGTGTCAAAGGTGCAATAACTGTAGTTTCTTTTCCCCTCTTCCCTCGACCATAGCCGTCACTGTCTGGTGCACACCACTGGTTCATCTTTTTTTTCCTTTTTTTTTTATAATAACTTATTTTTTATATAATTGTGTGAACTGACTGACTGTAGTTTGGTTGTTTTCTTAGAGAGCAGTGGGCTCTGAACTCATTAAATATGTTGCATATTGCAGCCACTTCTTGTGAGTGATAGACTATTACTGAATGATTTTTGTTTTAGTTTCACCCGTGTCACACCAAAAGGAAAACGTCTGATGTTAACGTCCGACCATGAAATTAAACCGCAACATTTCCGTTTTTTTTATATTCTTTTCTACCAATTTGTAGTCTTGTTTTATGTGACACTAAATGATAAAGGGATTTTCTTTTCTTTTTTTATCATAATGTGCCATGACAAAATAAACCACACATGAAATGAGTTTGAGAGCGTTCTCTTTCTTCTGGAGGAAGCTGCACTTTGTTGGATCAGAAGACAATTCTCCGCAGCCCTCCAGTGATGAACCGGCAGATTCTGACAAACGTTCCTCTGGCTGTGACCACATGCTAGGAAAAGTGCCATTCCATCTCCCATTCCCACTCGTCTCACCATGGGTGGAATATTGTAACCACAGGTGGTACTTTCTAACCCGCAGACAAAGTTATTATTCAGCCTTTGAGGGAACAGGAGCAGCGTTTCTGTTGCTCCTGAACTCCGTCTGCGCAGCGCGATCACAGCTCCGTGTCTGAAGGCTCTCAGTGTGGACAAATGAATTCAGCTCCGAGCACACACTCCACTTTATTCTCCCATAATTCCTGCAGATACATCAGCCTGCTCTTGTTCCTGACAGAACAGTGGATGCTGTTATCTCATTTGTAGAACATTGTTTTTTCACGTTATCTCATTTGTAGAACATTGTTTTTCCACTTGTGATGTCAGTTTTGTTTGTTTTTTTCTTTTTCTGATCTAAAAGCCTATTGTTAGATGACACAGATCATCTTCACACTAAGGTCAGAGTTCGATTCTGGACACAGCTCGTCCAACACTGAGCCCCAGGTTGATACGACTACTGTTATCCAAAGTAGTGAGCAACTGTACTTCTTCTTGGAGCTTGAAAAACGTTTTGTTCCTCCACTATCAAGTGGAGAAGAGTGAGGTCTAGAGAAGTATACAGTAACTACTAGTGTTTCCTCTTATATCAACCAGAAACTGATGAAGTTCCTCATTTGAGGAACAAAATGTCTTTGAAGATCCAAGAAGTCCAACTAACCTCTGACCTGGTAAATGTCTTTGAAGATCCAAGAAGTCCAGTTGCTTCCAACTAACCTCTGACCTGGATGAATGAGAATCTTCACTGAGATACTGTACGAACTGTTGTTTTGAGAAACGTGAAGAAATATTCACTCTGAAGAAAACCCGAAGTGTTTACCAAATAATATTATACATAAAAGTTCAATTACACACCAGTATTTTTTTAATAATCCTAGCTAAACTTAGCTTCCGCTTCAGCTTCATAATTCTGCATTGATTAAACTTTTTTTTTAAGACTAAACCAAGGCAGTTTTTTGTCCTGATGTTAAACCTACAGTAAGGGACCTCACAGATTAAACTTAATGTTGTATTAAATGCTGCATTCGCTCTAACTATTAGCTGTGAGTAAAAGCACTTGGAAAATGACTTGACCGACAACTCTTAAAAAAAAAACTCTTTAAAATTTTAACTTGCAAAGAACCCTCATCTCTCACATCTTTAATTACTATTAGGATTAAAGAGATGTGAACGGCACTTTTCCTTCACATGATCCACATCAAACTGTAAGTGACTTGGCGTGGAGATTAAAGAGCAATCAGCGTTTGGCAGGGCTCACAGATAAACTCCGTGTGATTTGTAGATTTCAGATTAAAATAAAATAAGAGCACGCATTGATGTGGAGATGAAAGGAGATCCTTCCAGATCTCCACAGCTGACTGGTCCGTCTGTAAAGAGGGCGGAGGAGGTGGAGATAGTGGGGTGTGGAGCGGCGCTCAGGGCCGTCACTTTAATAATGGATCGTCCTCACGGCCTCCTGTAAGCTTTTGTGTTTGGAGCTGAAACAGCAGGCTGCTGGCTTCCTTTGAATATGTCCTCGGGGAAGAATTTGGAAAAGTGTTGAGAGAGTGGGGGCTGCAGAGTGGGCTGCTCAATTTATAGGAGTCTTTCTATATGTGCTACGAGATAGAAGCTAACCGCAGGGATCAGGGCAGTGGTGTTGGTGCTGCAGAGATACTGTATGTTTAGATGTTTATTTGAACCCCAACATCTGGTCTGATTTCCTGTTTGAGCTGTTTTTGTTCTTTTTAGCTCGATGGGAACACACGCTGATTAAAGGCCGTCTCCAAGAAGTTGAACAAAGTGTTGCCCTTTGGCTTTAACTTTTGATTTTCATCAACATTCTACATAGATTTATCCTCTGGTTTCTATATTTGAACTAAAGAGTGTGGTCTAAGATCCACTCAGTGTTTGTAAAAGGATTTAGTCGTAGAAGAATTTCACACGTCATGTTTTATGGTGACTATTTAAAAAAATAAATATTTGTTTTGCCAAATGTCAAAGAACACAGGTAAAAAGAAGGGAAGAATTAAAAAGGACACAGAAAAGGAAAAGTAGAATGTAGTAGAAGTGTAGTATTTAATGTCATTTAATGTTAATGGTCTTTTCGTTCTCTTTACTTTTTCAGAAGCCCATTAGAAAAACCCGCCCGTATAGAAGTCGCTGTGTGTTTAAGTCGAGAACATTCTTCTCTGTTACGCCAAACAAAAACATCGTCTCCAATGACAGGAAGTCAGAACACAGACGCTGCAGTTCCTCAGTCAGCCGGAACCGCCGTGAGCGTCGTGAGAACTGATGAACTTTATTTACACTCTAAATATTAACTCGTTAGATTCAGAAGGTCGGTTACAAAGTAACGAGCGCACCCTCTTGCGGCAAGAATGGAGAAGAACCCTTTATAGTTTAAGCATTTTTTGGCTTTTGAGCTTCTTTTAAAAAGACTGAATTTCCCGAATTTAAATATTAATTTATTACACGAAACAATCAATATGTGTGTATAATATTTGTTGATGTGTTTTTATCACATGAACAAGTTTTAATATCGTCACTAGTCCAGGTAAACATCTCACATTTATTTTTTGTTTTTATTTTAAGTGCTCACAATCCTCATCCACCACCTCTGCGGTCAACCTGAACAATAAACCACAAAAAACAAACAAACATACAAAAAAAACCCCACTAACCTAAACGTGCTAATTACCTTGACTTAAGCGTTCACCTTGGGTGACATTTGCTGGAGGGAAGCGCAACTGCATGACCTTACAAAATGAAAATAAAAACAATAATAATTTTATATTTCAGGCTACAGTCTGTTTACCTGTCAGGTTAAATATTTGCCACAACCTTAAAAGAAACTTAGGACCTCTTTACGTTATGTAATATTTTTATTTTTATTCTGGTTTATTCATTTTATTGCTATATTAACCATCAACTCAAATGTTTTATAACAATTACTAACAACCATTGAAACCATTGACCTTTTGAACTGCTGAAGATACAAAGTAAGAAAAACAAAAGTTCATTGTTTATTCTAACCAGTCACCATATCTGAGCAGTAAAAGCTGTATTTAAATGTAAAAATAACAAAATGCAAATATATATCAAATAAATATCAGCACCATTCTGATAATTTAACTACCCCAACAGTGGCAGTTTGGCCTGAAGGGCGTGGAAGTGTTTGCACAGCTGATCCACAGACAGCTGACATTAAAATTTATCAAGATTCGTCTGTCAGCTGCTGTCTGCTGTGCCTGCAGCGCTTACTTTTATCTTCATAAAAGAGACCGGTTTTACCAGTGTGTATTGGTTTTGTGGAAACAAGAGCACAATATTAATGCATGGAAATGTTTGTCATTCAAGTGCTACAACAGGACACAGTCAGAAAAAAGACTAACAGCATGCAGGAAAACACTATGATCAACGCAGCCGTTGACCACAACAGAAAGTCAGCAGAGCTTTTACACCAATGACACATTTTAATTGAAAAACAGTCTTCAGGTTTCTGGGTAACTGTCACTTAAACCAGTGTTTCCCAAACTTTTTTTCCAGGACCCATATTTATTTAAGTCACAAACCTTCGCGACCCAAGTCAATAGACATTATTCGTAAACTCCTGGGAAACATGATGCGAGACGACCCCAAAAAACAATCTCTTGCAACCCACGTAAGGATCGCGGCCCAGTCTTTGGGAAACAATGATTTAAACGAAGGAGCAGTGGAGTGAAGGATTGTCTCACTAAATGCTAACAGTTTTCTTTTCTCCTTTTGCTTGAAACAAAAATTCAAATATAGATTTGGATATATAGATTTTGGATTCTTGTATTAATATTTAAATGTATTATATTTGATTATATTTTAAATGTTTTAGTTTTATATTTATATTTTATATTCATTTTATGTTTTTTGTTTTTATATTCTTTTTTATTATATTTTTTAATTATATTTTAAATGTATTCATCTCTATTATGATTCTAGTTTTGAGGATATTTGCTCACAGGAGTGGTAAATTAACATTGACAATTAACATCTCACATGAGGAACCTGGAACAACACCTTGTTTGCAGAGGAGACGGAGCTGGAAAGCGTATATAAAGCAGCTTCACTGATTATTTTTCTATGGTCTTTGCAGATACCAACTACTGACACCAACCACTGACAGTCGTCATCATGGCTTTCACAGGGAAATACGTGCTGGAAAAAGAGGAGAATCTGGAGGAGTTCTTAAAGGCTGTTGGTGAGGAACCTACACTTAAATCCCACATTAATACTGGATTAAAATGTAATATTATATTGTTGTAAATGATTTTCTGTTTTTTGTCTTTAGGGATTAAAAAAGAGGATCTGAGCAACGAGGCGATGATTACAGATATGTACCAGAACGACAGATTCAGGTTGACGAAGACTGTGAAGGACAAAACCTGGAACAACCAGTTCACCATTGGGCAGGAGAGTGAGCTGCAAACTGAAGCTGGAGAGACGTTCAAGGTCTGGGTTTATTTCAGTCTTTTAACTGTTTTAGCTTCTTACTTTTCTACAGTTTAACCAGACTTGCTTTGGTTTCTTCCAGACCACTGTCACTCTGAACGGAGGGAAACTGAAGATTCAGTTTCCTAAATATCTCTACACTGCAGAGGTGCAGGAGCACAAGCTCATCTCTCTACACTGCAGAGGTGCAGGAGCACGACAAGCTCATTGAGGTAGGTTCAAACCCTGGTTCCTGTTGCTGTAATGGTGCGTTAGAGTGAGTCAGATGTGAATCTAATGTAAAACCTCTTTTTTATCACCCTGAAGGTCAGGTCAGCTGGGGCAGTTTCCAGTACCACCACTAGTAGGAGGATGATGTGAACAGCTTCACATTGAATAAATAAAAGAAATGTGTCATGTTTTTTTGCGTAAAATCATTGTCATCACTAGACAGAGTCCAGTCGGTTATTTATCAAAGTGAAGTTGCCCTATTAGCTGGTAAGAGAGTATTTATTTGTCTCAGTTAAGACCATGTTCTTTCTTTGTATTTATTTGTCTCAGTTAAGACCATGTCTCTGGGCCGGTTCTTTCTTTCTGTCTACCTTTTATTTGAATTTAAAATCTCTTGAATCTCTTTGAAATTCCCATCTCTCCAACTGTTGTTCCATGTAGTGGTTATCACTCCTGCCTTACACTCATATGGTTCAAGCTTCGAGCCCCAGAGGAACCACATACTCAATGGTGGATGTTTGGTTGAGTAATATATATATATTAAAAGTATTTCTGCTTCTATTTTCTCCAATAGACTCCTCTGTAATGAATATGAATAATAATAATGCAACATTTTTATATTGGAACACATTTCTTTTAATTTATCAACAGAATTACAAGACCTGACAAATGACACAAGAACTGAAGGAATTTTTCTCGATTCTATAACCAACTATAACTAACTAAAACAAAAATAGCAAGAAAAAAGCATCATCACTTAAATGGTTGTTGTTCCGTTTGCGCTGATAATGTTAACCCTCCCGCTGCCTGTGCCTCAGTAGAACATGTTGAGTCTCGCAGCATCAGATCCTTTTGCTTACCCGCTTAAAGGTCACGCCCTTCTCTCCTGTTGTGCAATCCTATAGAAAAGAAAGAGAGACTGTGTTGAATGACTGCTGCTGCTGCTGCTGCTGCTACTGCTGCTGCTGCTGCTGCTGCTA
>NC_024321.1:15587490-15610482 GCF_000523025.1 Cynoglossus semilaevis
TCTGCCAGTCAGGAATGACAAAAACAGTTTAGTATGTTGGTGTTGCTGCTGCTGCTGCTGCTACTGCTGCTGCTGCTGCCACTTCATGATCATGAGTTTTTCTCACCATGATGAGTTTGTCATCTTTCATCTCCGCTGTGAAGTGGTACTGAGGAAAGTTTATTTTAATCTTCCCATCCTCCAAGACCACAGGGGCCTAAAGGTCCCAAGGTCAGAAAGAGGGTAAGAATGTCAAAGTAAAAAAGACAGATGTTAAAAGCTGTCTGATTAAAAAAAAAAAAAATTTATTAACCCAAACACGTTCAGATGTGTCTCCACTCTTATCATTATATCTCTATCAAGATTCCACTGAATTCTGGTCCAAACCTGAATGGAAACTTACAAAAAGCACTTTGCAAAAACATTTTTAAATATGTTTTTTTTCTGTTTCAAAAAAAAAAAAACCCAACATTTGTTTTGGTTCTTAAATGGTGCAAAAAGACAATTGTCAGAAGAAATTCTCTGATTTAAAAACCTCCAAAACCTGCAGTATTTAGACTTAAATGAAGGATATGTCCATAAATATCTGTCTGTTATGCTGATGTATAAAGACTTCATTTAAACTTGTGTCAGATATTTTGGATGTGTGTTTAATGGACACCTTATAAAACAGTAACAGTATACAGTATAAGACTTACCCTGAAATTGGCACCCGTCATGGTCTTCAGCTCACACTCCTCACCAACGGTGAAACTGTTGGACCAGGTCCAGTTGGGAATGCTCTGTGTCCAGGTGAATTTGTCCCCGTCCTGAACCACCTCAGTGATTACTTTGTGGTCTGTCTTGGCGTTGGACAGCCCTGTGATGGACAAAAGTAAAACTCAGCATATGAATTGATAATCCACAATAATCCACTAGAGGGCGAGTTATTGACTAGAAAAAAAAAAACAAAAAGTACCGATGGCTTCCAGAAACTGCTCATAGTTCTCCTGACTTTCCAGCTCATATTTCCCAGTGAAAGCCATGATGTTTGGTGCAAGAAGAGGAGAGAGGAGTGAATCCAGGGAGAGGAGTGGCCTGTCGCAGGTTTTATCCTCTGGATCTGCTGTCAAACCTGCCTCTTCCGTTTGATTCTTCTCAGGAGTTTAACCTCACCTGCACACGTGTGAAACTGATCATGGTTTTTTTCCATGACGGTGCCTAACGTAGCTTTGTAGCTGCGGTGATCTAACAGGACAAACATCCTGAGTATTCTCCTCTGCTCTCTGCAGCGTCAGGTTGTTCCAGCACTTCTTCCATGTGACGAGGCTTCTCGTGCAAGTCTGAGCCTGTGCTGCAATAAAATGAAAGTAATAGCAAATGCACGTATTCTCTTCTCCTGTATTGCAGGTACTGTGTATTTAGAAATATTTGCCTGAACCTCAACCTAAAGTACTGCAGGAGTATATTAGAAAAAACATCAAAATGATTGTTTTGTTTTTTAAAAAAAACCCCAGAGTTTCATAAATACTCAGTGCTCAATGCTATAGTACCCAGTACGCTGCAGGTGTGTACAAAAACATTTATCATGTGATCGCATCACGTTGGGGCTCACACAAATCCAACCTTTGAATAATAGTATGTCTGTCTTGGTGTGTGTGCGATGAAGGGAGTTATTTTCCTGTAATAACAGGAAGTGTTTAAACAAACATTCAGAGTCAGGCTGTCACAGTGGATTTCATCAGTCGTAGAACAGCTGCTGGACGACGGCCAGGTGAGTGGATCAACCGGCAGGTCAGCAGGTTTGAGAGCAGAGACATTATTAATCAACCATGAAAACATCTGAGGTTGACTTGAACCAGTGAAAAGTGAAAAGTCACAACCTCAGCCCCGCTTCGGCAGCCACTGGTCAAACCTCTCATTCTAAATATCATCATTTGGTGTATGTATTGACCCTGAAGTGAATTTGAACCCACAAGCATTTAATCTGGAGTCAGGACTAATGTTATGGTGTTACATTTATACGTTTATAATTTGATTTGTCATCTTATTTAATGACCGAAGCAACAAATGTTTCAATGCGTTCAAGTTTTTATGCCTAAAGATTCGGGATAAAAAAACTGACCCTGACGTGATTTGAACACGCAACCTTCTGATCTGGAGTCAGACGCGCTACCGTTGCGCCACAGAGTCTGAGAATATACCGCTAGGTGGTGTGAATGTGACCACTCAGACCCGCTGCATAAGAATCACTTGCCGATAGGGAGAGTAGTGTTGTGTTCCATTATTGTACACACGATTTGTACATATAAATACAACAAGGATTAGACACATTACTCTATAACTAGACCGGTAGACGGTGTTGTGTTGTTTAACTTTCGTCATTAACATTAGCTTCTAGAACAGGACTAAACGACAGAATATGTACGGAAAGGTTTATAAACTGATATTGTTCATTCTATCATTCAATTAAAATAATAACGTTTAATAGATATTTATATAACACGTGTAATGTTTAACATTTTCGTACGATATTTAGTATTTTTACTACTTTTTCCCCAGTTTCCAGTATCTCGGCTCCTGGTAGGACAGCAGGTGGAGCAAATTAAAGCAACAAGCAGGTCAGAGTTCACGCTTAACCAATGAAAACGTGTTTTCCAGGTTAAAGCCCGCCCACCATGGTCTAAACAGTGAGCCTTAGCCTTTCACGGTGTGTTCGTCAACCTGTGCGTTTCACATTTGTTTGGGAATGTCGTGACTTATATGTAACTCACAATGTCAGTCAAAATAAACAGGAAGTTGAGAATTGGTTTCATAACACGACTGAAATATATTAAAATAATTAATATTTTTGAAAAGACAGAACCAAGGGCCAGGAATGGAAGCCCATACAGAGTGAATATACAGAACCAAGGGCCAGGAATGGAAGCCAATACAGAGTGAATATAACAACAACACTAGCAGCAGCAGCTAATTACTGAGAGAAGCCACACGGATGATGGACAGATATTCATGAACCAGGATTTGTCAGTTTGAAGAACACAGCAAACGGTCAGCACCACAGCAGCTCACTGGTGAGTCCACATGAATTTTCTAAAATTTACCGCTGACACTACTCACGTACTGCTGCTGTGTGACGTCATCACGTAATTTTAGTTTGTTGTGTTTTTGGCTTGGTGATTGTTGTTCTGTTTTCTGAGTGTATTTGAAGTGGGACTTGACTGACAGTTGCTGCTGTGGGATTTTAATGAGGATGGTCATTCTTTTACATTATATATTTGTTGTGTTTATAACTTGGTATTTTTTAATTTCCCGTTTTCTTTATGGGTGTAATATTGTTTGTTGCTGTCAGTGTGTCAACTTGTGGACTTGTGGCAGAAAGAACTTGTGACCTGCCCAATTTTAAAGCTTGAGTATAGTTGCTGTTGTCAAATGCAGTGCTTGTTTACTCCAATATGTGCATATAAATGGAATGTGTGACTGTTATAGTATGTGTAAACAGTCCAGTACAGACTTGTATAATCAGAATTGAATGAGAAAATGGAGGCCACAGGTCTGACTAGACCTGGTCTGTTTTGTGCCTCTTAATGTGCTCAAAATATAATTTCCAGTGCAATGCAGTATCACCTGTTTCCTTATGAGAAATCACTTGGCGCTTTTACACCAGAGGTTGGTTTGTTGTTGTGTCTGTGTAACCTGTGTTCATTATTCCTAAAGTCCCTACACCAGTGGTTTTTTTTAAACTAGGGGTTGCAACCCCAGATAGGGTCACCAGAAATGTCTAGTAATTGCTGAATGGACTGGCTGGAAAATAGACAGATTTCTCCTTTAATGAACCATAAAACACAAAGTAACAATCAACTGTTGCAGCACTTGTACAATCCTTCAACTTTATTAATATATATATATTTATATATATACAGTATATATGTACACACTTATATTTATATCAGTCACATTCCCAACATTGTTTCAGACTTTTTGAATATCAAACATACAAATAAGATATCTGATAATTGTGCGCATGACAAATAAACCAGGTTATACTTTATTATTTTATTTTTTTTCCACAACAAAACATTAAAATATCAAGTGACGGCAACACGAAGGTGATTGTTTGTCATCTCACACACATTTACATCACGAATCAGTCTCTTTACTGTGGATCGATAACTGAACAGAGAAAAGATCAGATGTGTTTGATCCTGTGTAAATATACAGTAAGTCATGCACTGATGTCTGTTTCGGTCCAACAGTGGAGTTCATTTTGTTGTAAACCCCCTCATTGTTTACTGACAGAAAGTCTAGGCCCACCACAGACACAGTAAACCAGGACACAACAGCTGTGATACAGCATTTTCACCCTACACTGAGCACAAATCCACAGATGATGGATGATCAGGGGGCCACATACTGTACAGTGGACGCAGTAAACCTGTCTGTAATCCCACATCCACGCACTGGGTGGCAGACTGTAATCCTTACATGGAATAAAAGTGTCCAGGCTCACTCATAATCAACAGTCACACTTCGTTCTCAGGCACAATGCCATCTTGGTTACCCCCCCTCTTCCTCCCAAAAGAGAAATAAAAAACACCACAAGAGGGCGCCTCAGCGCCTTTACCGCCTCTCACTTCTCTCAGAGACCTCTGCTCACATTCTGCAGGGCCGCCGGGCAGCAGGTTAGGAGTGGAGGGGGTTGGAGTGGTGGCCCCCCATATATAGAGAGTGTCCCCCTCTGGACACGGTGGCAGACCCTTGGTCAGGTAGCTGGGGCTCGGACTGGCGGAGGACGGCAGAGTGCGTTGGCTGCCGTTCAGAAAGCTGGAGTTGTGATCTGTGGAGCCTTTGCGCGAGTTTCCGGCGGAGCTGAGGTTGGAGGAGCGGTAATTGTAAGCCCTCCAGCCGGGTCGTTTACGCTGCTGACACTGGCATCGGAGGATGCGGATGAAGGCCATCTTGAACTCACGGTAGCGGTAATTGTAAGCCCTCCAGCCGGGTCGTTTACGCTGCTGACACTGGCATCGGAGGATGCGGATGAAGGCCATCTTAAACTCACGGTTGTAGCAGGGGTAGATGATGGGGTTCAGGCAGCTGTTGAAGTAGCCAAGCCAGAAAATGACCTTGAAGAGGGAGTCAGGAGGACGCAGCTTCGCATTAAATGAGCCTAGAACGCGAGAAAAAGAGGAAAAGAATGAATGTTGGCACATTTGTTGAAAAAGTTTGAAAGAAGAAGTTGTTTTCTTTTTAACCAGAAGGTGGCAGCAGTAGTCAAGCAATACCTGAAGCAGTGAAAGAACAGAGTGGGAAGTTTCACACTTTGTAAACTTTGTTCTACTTCTTATAAAGACTGGCTTTTCCGGGATTTATCAAAGAAAACTGATTTTAAAAAGTTTATTTCAAAGTAAAAAGAAGAATAAAGAAAATTCTCTAAACTTATACACATAAACACATATATAGAGAAGTTAATGCATTCCCCTAAAAACAAAAACCTAAACTCTTTTGTTTTGCTAATTATCTTAAACTTTTATTGTATGTGCAAAAATAACAGAAGTTTAATTCAGGGTTCCATTGTAGAAGCTTTCATTTGTTAAACATTAACAGATATAAAAAATGAAGAATATGGCACAAAAAGTTTGGACAATGTAAGACTGAAAAGGTGATTAACTTTTAAACTGTTAATAATTTTTAACTGTGCATACGCCAATAAATTAGGCCTGTTGTCAGCTACATTTAGTTATATTGGAAAAAAATAAATTCTGGAAATCAGGAGACACATTTGTGCCTGAAGGCTAAGGAAAGACTGATGACGAGTTTGTGTGACTTTCGAGTCCGTGGGCGATATTGCATCAGAAATGCTATGCTATTGTAATGGACAAAGAGTCACTGGCTCAGGACTACTTCAGGAAATCACTGTTGCTCAACGCAGTCTACCACTGCATCGACTGTGCTCCCTGAGACCTGAGAGTCCTAATACTTTGTCAATGTACTCCTTAATTTTACAAAGTGATTCAACTTTTCCAGGAAATTGGGCTTTGAACAATAAAGTTTAAGCTATTAGTTACTTGTGTCTGTTTTTAAACACCAGGTTACAAAAACCCTGTTTCCTTTTTAATGCCTGCAGACACTGTGTGACACAATTGGTAAAAATGCCTGTGAGGCTTCATGAGACATTTTGTACATCTTTAAAAAAAGCCAGAACAGAAGGGATTAAAACCCACAAAATGACGTAAAATGTTTATGATTTTGTTTGTCACCTAATCTAATAAAACCATTTGGTCTAAATGTTTTCCACCCTCATGGTGTCTGTTCTCCAACTGTGGGCAGACCGCAGTAAAACCCCCCTCCCCAACGTTTCACTAATCAGATAATAGAGGTAAGTTTAAGGTTTAAAGCTAAATGAAATTATCACGACCACTAAGTGTGAGGTTACCGGGAAAGTTAAAAAAAGACGGACCAACTGCGTATTTGTGACTGTGGGCCGGTGTATAACTGTATTTTCCTTTCACACCAGCCCACAGACTCATGACGATATAACAGTGTCTCCAGAATGAAGTGTGAAATAACCTTTGCTAAGACGCTAAGGCGGAATCATAAACATAACAGCTTGCTTCTCCATGAATATCAGATTACAAGCTGCAGCAATTATCTTCAATGACACAAGAAAGAACATAATATCTTTAATAGCCTTGGGGTGAAATTATGCAGACAGGAGGGGGCAGTGTCGAGGGGGAAAAAAAACAAAAACGCTCAAACTGATTCAATTTGATGCTACAAGGCCCCATGTGGTTATTTGAGTTCTCTTGAAAAAGAAAAAAGTCAGCTGAAATAAAGAAACCTACATTTTGACTTCATTGAATTAAATTTCCAAAAACATTGCCAATTGTAGCCAATTGTAACTACACACGTGATAACGGCAAATAAATAATGCACATCCACTCAAGTAGTGATTTTTTAAAACTGCTTTTTGGCTGAAGTACCACTAAAGGCCAGCAGGTCGTGGCTAAAAAGGGAATGGCTCTTCTTATGTAATGCACAATAACTGGTAATAACTAAGTTTACTTTTAACTCTTAGTTATACTGTGTATAAAATATCATACCGTTCTTTTTTTTTCAGTATTTATTGTGGCAAGTTTCATCTTGTGTAGAACGTTATGTTGATTAGTGAATATGTTAATGACGTGGTCAGTGTTTGTCGTTTTGATGTCACATTCTTTAAAAAAAAATCTTTATAAATGTTAGCTGATGCCAGGATGTGTAAAAGTTGCTGAGGTCAGGTCAGCAGCCCTTCATCCAGAAGAGATGTTGCCTCACGTCTGAATCAGCTGTGTGCGTTGTCTGTGTTCCGTGTTCTGCGTTCCTCCTGGAGCAGACACGGATGACTCGGCTTTAATGTGATTATATATAAGTTTTATTAGTTATTACGTCAAAATGGAAAGAACCACGTACCAACATATGGTTATTGTGCATCACCACTGCAAAATACAATGTCAATGCTCGCCTCATGATTGCTGGGATTGGCTCCAGCTCCCCCGCAAACCCTGACAAGCACTAAACAGTAGAAGATGAATGAATGACTGAATATAAACAAATGCTCCGGAGAAGAGTTTTTTTTTATGTTGGTAGAAGAACAAGAACATTTGTCATGCTTGGGGATATTTTCATGTATTTATATATTTATTTTTTCCCCCCACAAATATTTTCCTGCTGTCTGCTGATGCTGTGACTGACATACTGCATGCATTTTTTTAATATGGAAAAAGAAAAGTAAAAAAACCCAACAACATTTACACCAATGTTGGAAGTAAAACCTGCCCTTATGATATTGGATCCTTCTGAGGGAGAAGGGGGAGAGGCGGGGGTGTAGGATGAGAAGGGGGAGGTGCGTGTTTGTATGTTTAGGTTCTTTTTCAGTGTGTTTCACCTCCCTTTTGAAGAGTGTTTATGTTGAAAACTATAGAATAAACGGTAAAGGATGTGAAGGGCACAGCTGTAGAGAACAATGTCAGCAGAGTTATTGTTGAGGGTCTCAACACTCCTGCCAAAGATAAGTCTCTGCACCTCCTTCCTGGAGACAGACACACACACACACACACACACACACACTCACACTAATGCCTCATTCTGCTCTGATTCCTATTTGTTTGTGCAGCCAAACCAGAAACTTGTCTCCAATTCTAATCATAACAAGTTATATCCTCAGTTAAGGACAACAACCTCCCCGTGCCCCTCTCCCTCCAAAAATGCCCTGCACACCTCCCTTCGCCCTTCAATTCAAATTAGGAAAAAAAAAACAAAGTTATCAGCAAAGTGTGAGACTTTCTGCCAAGTCTCCTCTGGTCTCCCGGGTTTTTTCCCCGTTCAATCTCTCTGTCTCCTTCAGAGCTGCAAACAACCAATAAACTAATTCACTAGATTATGTGATCAATGGAACAGGACATTTAACCCCCACCCTCCCCCCCCAAAAAACAAAATCCATGATAGTTCAACAAAACTGCAATAAACCTGCCTATTGCATTTATCAGCCATGTCCAAACTATTCTCGTGTGTTTTTGTTCCGGCCAACCAACCAAGAACACACAGTTTGACCAATCAGCTGTTTGAACACTGAGATCAGCTGATTAAATGTCAAGTCAGGTGTGCTGCTGCCCCTCCCCATGCCTCCCTCCTCTGAGTATATAATTAAAAATCAATCTTAATTAACAGTTTACATTTAGAGGACGACAGGAGAAAAGAGTTGGCTTAATTTACCTAAGGGTTGTGGGTTTGACTCCAGCTCTCTGTGCTACACGGCATAAGCTTTTAAATATCATAAGTTGACTGACTGTGTAAACATACGGAACATAACTCAGGTTAAATTATATTCATTAAGACATGTAAAAGGGAGAGAGAGAGAGAGAGAGAGAGAGAGACCTATCTCACCATGGAACGGTTCTAACAAAACATCCTGTTATTGTCACTTCAAGGAATACCAAAGATTATTCTGTGCGATGTAGGTACAGAGTGTGTGTGTGTGTGCACGTACAAGAACATGTTTCATAACACGTGCAAATACGACTTATTCTTCTTGAGCTGAAAGGACACAGGACTTATTACCCCTGTAGATTGCCTTTCACTGAACCCATTTTTGGAAATTGGGTTGACATCCCGGGGACCTACGTGTCCAGCCTCACTGCCCCGTGGCCCCTGCAGCTCGCGGTGCTGCCACCTCCTTTCTTCATCGCTTTGACGCAAAGCACTTTCATTATTTTCAAAAGCCATTTCAATTATTGCAGCAGCACAAGGCCAGCGCCTGCCTAATAGACCTTATCACACATGTAAAAGATTCACACATGCACACAGAGATCTTTGCCAAGAGAACACATTCGCAGAAACAATCGGTCCACAGTTGGAGTGTTGACTTTCTCCCACATATCGCCGTCCTGCTTGTTGCAGTTAAATGTGAGCCCTTCACAGGACATTAGTGTCTATGCTGGGTGTTAAAGAGCTGCAGGGGAAAGTGTTCCATGAGTCAACTCGCTGATTTCACCGTGACGTAGAGAATGAGACGGACTAGAAATGATAAAAGAAAAAAAAAAACACCACTATATTTAAAGCTTTAAAAAACAGACAAAAGAAAGAATTCTAAACTTCCTCTGCTCTGTGTCCAAAGTGTGCTTGATTTACATCTTTAAATATTTGTTTATTGTACTGGTTAATTTAAATTATATTACATTTTTTTTGGATATATTTTTCAGCTTTGATTATATGTCAGTTTCAGTTACTATAGATATTTTTCTTTTCCCAGGCCCTATGACTCATCTTGGACTGGTACAGGGACTTCCACATGGACTAGAGAATTCAGTCCCAAATTAGGAAGATGAGAACTCAGACTTTGTGATAAAGACAACATACGAGGGGATATTTATTTATGAAAATTACAAAGTGATTGAAATTTTTCCACATCCTCCATTTGAGTCTATACATTTGTGCAGTTCTTTCCATCAGAGAATTCCTTCTTTGTAGATGTCTTTCCCTCAAGGTCACGCCCTTCTGCTTTGCCTCGTCTGTGGAGTTATAGTAAATTCCCATATCAAGACACATGGGTCCATTCTTGGTCCTAATTTTGTGTACATTAATTCGAATTATGTTTAGAACTAGACTTTGCCTCGGTGACCTAAACACTTAGGAACAGTCTAAAACAGGAGGCTTGAATTTTTCTCAGGCCAGAACTGATCCAAACTGATGGACAGATAGAGCAGGGAACCCTAAAATACTTAAATAAAATTCTGTTTTATAATAAACGTATAAATGTATCTTGGTATTTAGCATCATATATTTATGCTTGTGTTTTACATGTAGAATATCTGTAATATATAAAATAAAAAAAAATATATATAATAATCCAAAGTACTGTAGGGGTTGCTGACCCCTGTTTCAATGATGACTGGACGTGATTCACGAGGCTCCATAATTTGAGAACAATCGGACTAAATTGAACAGATTATTCTTTCTGAGCCGCATCCGTCACACAAGTGTGATTTGAGATTTTAATTCACAAGTGTCAATAAAAATTATGGTTATGATCTTTTGTCGGCTCCATTAAGGGCCTTAATGGCCAGCGCCGGTGATATTTCCTAATTATTTTTCCTTATGTGTCAAGACAGTGGAATGAAACAAAGAAAATCTGAAATGTGGACGTGTCACTCAGCTTGACATGTAAAGACAAGTTGGACTTTGCCGTGTGTGTGTGAAATATTGGGCGGCTTTATGTCAAAAGACGTTTTGTCTAGAGTAACACCAACCCTGGCGCCTGTGCACTTTGCTTTGCTCCAAGTTTGAGGCATAAAAGGAGACAAAATGAACCGAGACTTGAGAAACAGCACTCAAGCCATTTATGTACAAATACAATTTTCCAGAATTTGAATAATTCCGATATGATGGGGGGCTATAGGGAAGAGGCTTTTTATATTAAAACCCTAGATATTATATATTGATATATGCATTTAAACCGCTTATGATCTGATAGTGAGACTTCAGGGGTTTAAAGCAGCTGATGAAGAACTGATTGGAGGTGGAGATTATTGAAGCAGGTGCAGCCTCTCAGAAAACATAGGTAAACATATGTGCACATAAACAATAATGCTCACCAGACCTACACACACACACACACACACACACATCCAAACCAAAAGTCAGCTTTAACCACACAACTCCCACATACAGCACACACCAGTGACAGTGTGCAGAGGAAGTAGCAGGGTAATAACCAGTGTAAAGCCGGAAATCCCACTCTGTGGGTGGAGGCTAATGAACAGTGAGGGAGCAGCAGCAGAAGAAGAGTGTGGACGCCTTATCAGGCCACAAGTCAAACCAGAGCAAAGCTGCAATTAGAAGAGTTTCGTAAAAAAAAAAAAAAAAATTGGTTCGAGTTTGGTACATGCTGGTGTATTGACATCAGGGTTTTCTGTATATATTAATTACCTGTATATTATTTATGTTTTGATGGAAATGTATCCAATATTTGGTTTGGCACAGACTTTGATGCCTTTCCTGATGGAACCGGCACTAGGAGGAAACAGGATGTGGCCCGTGTGAGACAGAGTTAGACATACTGGACTGTGTTCATGTGACGATGAGTGAATGAAAATATTGGACAAAGGATGATGGAGGTGACGCTGCCTTACAGGAGATAGAGCAGGAGATCATGAGGATTGATGCAGTGATGGAGATTATAACTGCAACAGAGAGGATGGGTGAGGTGGGGGAGAGTGGGGGGAAGTTTGAAGGTTAAAAATGCTTTAGCTATTATTATTATTATTTATGCTGGTTACTTTATTAGGTGGCCATTAATGCAGCCTCCAACCTTTTATCTGCCCTGAAGTAGTTTTTTGTGACCTTTACATTGACCTTTCATGTAACAGGCCATATTTATCTTATGGATTTAAAAAAAAGGAAAGTGCAGTGCATGTAAAGGAACTCGATTTCAGTCATTAGGACAAGTCAAAGAAGAACAAAATGTTGCAGTGACATTGAAAGCATTGGTAGCAAAATATTGTCTTGTTTTGTGTCATGAGTGTGAGAATAGAAGCTGAAGAATGTCTGCCCCCCCTTCAGCTCCAGCCCCAGGGTTTTTGAAAAATGCAGCCACTGAACAATATAGTTGGATTTTCCTGCCATTACAATGAACAGGAAACAGATTTCGAATTTGAATGTGAACAGGCAGCGTCCACGTTCAAAACAGCTTCCCATTGGATGGTCACCCACTGTGCTTTATTGACTAGTTGCCTCTAAACAGGATCATTATTACAGAAAACAGACAACTGAGAAATAGTGACAGTGACCATTAGGCCACAGTTTACTTTAACATTACTACTAGTTCAAAACTTAATTGTAATCATTGGTTTTGAGGTATTGAACAAAAAAACAACTAGTGCTGTCAAATGATTATTTAATACATTAAATAATTAAAAGATTAATCATTATTAATATCATCTAGTCGTGATCTGTTTATTATAGAGGAAGAAATCTGTATATTGCTCAAACAGAAAGACTAAAAAGTATAAATAGAAAATGTAGCTTCTTTTGGGTGTTGGGATGATATTTTCAGCCTTGTTCCTGCAGTGTGTGTAAATAACAACGTGCATCAACTGTGTATGAAAGCTACACTAAGGACGTATAGTGATATTACTGATATACAATTAAGTGCTTGTTATTTCACTCAATCACTGCCATATAAATTTTAATTTGATCATTTTCCACTAAATGACCTTAGTTAATGCGTAGAAACCTTGTTTTTCCATATTAAAAAAACGATTTTAATTTGATCATTTTCCACTAAATGAATGACTTTAGTTAATGCGTAGAAACCTTGTTTTTCCATATTAAAAAAACGATTTTCTTGGTAGTGGCGCACTACCAAGAAAATACCTTGTGTTCTATAAGTAATGGAAATGGTGCATTGAAGTGCACTCTTTATGCTACTTTGTTGATTAGTTTTACATAAGCACGCCTCCCTGGGACTTCTGCTCTCTGAAGCCTGTGCAAATTCCAATTTATGCAAATCACATCTGTTCATTTGCTTTTGGTATTTGACTGTGATGACCAATAATCCCTGCTATGTGACACTGCATTGTAATCCTGCCCCAGGTGCTAATGTGGTTGCACTCATGTGAGGAGGGGCCGCGGGTTAGCTTAAAGCCAGGGGCATCAACACATTCCCACATGACCACACACACACACACACACGGAGTCACACTTAACAGTGCGGCCAGGGCTTAACAATCAATGAGACGACAAAGTATATTTTCAAACAAAGCAGTCGTGCTTGTAGTTTAGACTTTGTGACATAATGTGATGATGAAAATTTCAATTTCAAACTTCTCAAAGAAACCTGAAGAGCCAGTGCGTCACTCATTTCTCCCGTGGTCTCTGCCTGTCAAACCCTCACAGACGGAACAGCCTGTTCCTTCTTGTTCCTTCTGAGAAATAAGCAGCTTTCTGATGATGCAGAGATAACAGATTTTCTTCATCTTAATCTAAATGGAGTTGCTTGTCATTGTGAGCGTGTGGAAGTGACGACAGTGGAGGAGGATGAGAGGAGACAGAGTAGGATGATGCAGGTGATGAAGGGGGGGCTCAGAGAGTGTGCACCTCATCTAACCCACCTGCTGTACGACTCTAACTCTAGATGCACAACTTCAGCTTTGGCCTATTCATAGATTATGTATCTTCAAGATATTGCTATAGAAACAACATTTTGTAGCTCTTGTTTAAAAATAAAATATATAATGACATTTGTAAAATTTATGAGACGAAATATATAATGACATTTGTAAAATTTAAAAAAGTGATTTCCTTCCACTGAATATAAGAGTTGTACATACGGATTTTTTAGTGTATAATAATATTTACATGTGCCACTGAATATAAGAGTTGTACATACGGATCCTTTAGTGTATAATAATATTTACATCTAATCTTATTTTTCCTGCTGGGATTTCTTTTTTGCTCTTCATGGATGACAATACATCCACTAGGTGGCAGTAATGCAACTCAGGAAAAGTCAGCCAATAGAAACCAGTGTTTTGGGAAGGGGGCGGGGTCAGCCAGTCCTTGTTGAAAAGTATTTTAATTGAAATTATTTCTCACAAAATAGGTGTCATTTCTGCCTGTGATTTAACGGTCATTCCAACTTGTATGTATTTCGATGTGATTTCCTGTATCCAGTGGAGAACTGTTGGTCTAGAAAGCTAAACATGTATCGTATCTTTGACCAAGTTACATCCATCTATCCATCAATCCATCCTTTAAAATTTAGGCTGTAAATGGTCATAAAGGGGAGTGATTTATATAAAAATAAATAATGTTCTTTCAGCACTCTGCATTTACAGCCCCCCCTGCAGGGTGAGTGCGATAGGAAACTACACTTCTTTGTTTATAGACACTAACTTTTGGAATGTGTGATGGCTAACCGATTAAAAAAAGAAGAAATCACAGCATGTGAAAGGTTTTATGCTGCCAATATTCAGCTAGTTAGTTGTTTTTATTTGATTATGCTAACAACTGTGACAGCATGTCATTTGGCAAAAGAAATAATGGTAGACATCTGTGAATTAGTCATAAAGAGAACGTGGCCCCGACAAGATTTTGCACAAAGGTGAACTCAACAGAAATATTCCCAGTCAGCAGAAAAATGCTGCAAAGTACAGAGTCAGTAAAAGCAAATGATACATTTCTGAATACATCTGGAAAAACTGTGCAGCAAAAAAAAAGAAAAAAAAAAGAAGATAATTACTGCAGAGGCGGATGTAAAATAACATAACTCCTGTTCCTACTGCAGCACAGAGACTGTTGTTGTATTTCTGTATATCTTGGAGGTGTTTATTTTTTATTGATGCAGTAAAAAGTGACCACTTCAGTAAATCAGAGCCCTCATTGGGTTGGTAACGGTTCAGAGTGGTGCCTGGAGACCTTCCACTGTGCCAGCCATTGATATGATTTACAAGACCTGCAGCAGAGGCTAACTCTGCCCAGTCAACTTTCCACACGCTGTTACATCATCTGTAAGGCTCAATGGGTTAGACAAAACGGTACTTGCGAAGAGTAAACTGATAGAAGTGCACTTTTGGGATCCATTAAAGTTAAAGGTTAATGATCAAATAAAAACAATAGATAAAAAAAACCCAGACCTACCTATGGGCAAGGCGAGGAAGAACGGCAGCCAACAAAGCGTAAACATGCCGACAACTACTCCCAGAGTTTTTGCTGCTTTCTTCTCTCTGGAGAATTTCAGAAGTTTCACCGTGAGGGAACTTCTGGCTTGGTGCGCTCGGCCTTTGCTGGTGCCAGACGCGCCGTGGTCCTCGTGCACCTGAGACCCTTTGTGGATCCTGAGCGTCAGCTCGCTGGAGTTCATCCTCTCCCGCATCACTCCCGCCTCCAGGTTCTTTGTGGTTCGTTTGGCGACTATGTAAACGCGACAGTACATGGCGAGTATGACGACAAGAGGGATGTAAAAGGAGCCCAGGGAGGAGAAGAGCGCGTAAAACGGCTCCTCCGTGATGGCGCACTGCGTGTCGTCCGGCGAAGGCGGCTGCTTCCATCCGAACAGAGGGCCGATGGAGATGACCACGGAGAGCACCCAGACCCCGAGCATGGCCAGCAGAGCCCGCTTCTCCGTCACGATGCTGGGGTACTGCAGCGGGTGGCTGACACCGATGTACCGGTCAATGGAAATTACGCACAGGCTCATGATCGACGCGGTGCAGCAGAGCACGTCCACCGCCGCCCAGATGTCACAGAAGATCCTGCCGAACACCCAGTAGTCTAGGATTTCCAGGGTGGCGGACACCGGCAGCACCGTTGTGCCCAGCAGCAGGTCAGCGATGGCCAGGTTGATGATGAAGTAGTTGGTCGGAGTCCGCAGGTGCCTGTTGCACACAACCGAGAGGATGACGAGGATGTTGCCCGCGATGGCGAAAAGGATGAAGGCGCCGAGCACCAAGCCCAGCGGGATGGCTCGGCTGAGGGCCACCTCGCTGGTGTTGTTCCCGCTGGAGCTGTTGGTGAAGTTGAGCAGGGATGGCACGGCCTGAGTACCATCGAGTTCCGAGGAACCGTTTTTCCAAAAGAGAGTAACATTGTCAGTACTCACACTCATTTTGACTCAGGTTCTCCATAGCAGGCTGTAGATGACGAGTAACTGCAACTCCTAAGAAGAGTTTGTCTAAAAAATACATAAAGTTTTTTGCTTGCTTCAAGTCTGCATGGTTTAATTTAATACATTAGATTCTCCTTAAATCCGCAGCGAGTTGTTGATGACGGAGCGGCGCAGTGAGCCTCCGTGCGCTCCCTCTGTCTCCTCTCTCCTCTGGTCTCAGAGGAGAAGTGAGCGGGGCAGCAGTCATCTCCTGCCTCCTCTCCTCTCCTCCACCACACACATCTCTCTGACCAAACTGACTAAGTACTAACTGTCTGAACACCAGTGGAGTGTATGGCGCGCACATGACGCATCCCTCCGCCAGGATCCGTGGCTCCACAGGCACCGTACACAAAGTGCCTGCATCATTTTACGCACCTTAGATGGAGCAGGGTTCAGAAGAGGCGCCTCTTCTAAAGAGAGGCTTGTAGTTGTTTCCTCTAATTGACAAAAGTGTGCGTCACTGGGCAGTTATTTAAGTGATTCCGTTTAAATTACTGTCTCCTGTCGTTTAGCTTTAATGTCTCCTGGGAGGGGATAAAAAGCCTGGATGGTGGCAATAAAACAGGCAGATACAAAATCCTTTATACTTTTCCATCTGCTGTGAGTACCTACCCCACTCCCCCTGCTAACCGCCCCCCCCTCCACGCCTAGAATAAATTCAATTTATTTCTATGTATAGTTTATGGGAAACGAATTTAAAAATATCTCCATATTTCTGAGTTAACCTAGAAAGGTATTTTAATACCAATAAATTCCTATTTTGGTAAAGTGCACATGTTCCTCATAGTAATCTTATTTTGGACCTGAACTCTGTTAGTGACTGATTTAATAGGCTGAGGTCAGATGGATGCACATTCCTGGGATTGTATTTCCTCGAGTTGAAGTGTATTTGCCTTTATGTAACATAAGTCCAGGAGAATATAACAACCTCAAACACTATAGTTTATTGAAAACCTTGTCTTTTTTCTATTATGAAAAACCTTTAAACATTTTAATTTGCCCATTTTTTTAGATTCTGAACCAAAATGTAGATGTTTTAACAACATTAAAGATAACATATATTGCCCAGGTGTGTATTTACTGTATTTCCTCACAGCTAAACAAGTCCAGTTGCTGCTGACTCACACATTTGGAGAACTGTGACCGTGAATGAGGACAGCCACAGTGATGTAATAAAAATTACATTAAAATAACATTAACAACATCATTTAGAATAGCTGCTGTCAACTAACTCATATTCAACACACCATTAAATACTAAACAAATGACTCATATAAATAAGTAAAACCATTTCAGTGATCCAAGAAAGTTGGAAAGATTAATTAAAATATAATTAATGTTTTATTTTTGGGATGCTGGATTTTGTTCATAGCCTTCAGATGAGCATTAAAAAAACAAGTGTTTATTCATTGGCTGTGTAAAATTAACACTTTATTTTTTTTGACCAGTTTGGCATCAGTTTGTTTTAGGGATTTCCAAAGAATATTTCAGTGGGAGGAAAAAAATATTGTATGTTTTTACCAAGAATATATATATATATATTTTCTTTTATAAGCTCTGAATGTTTGGCTTAAATTCAGAAAGGATACAATATCAGAGATTAAAACATTTCTTAGAATAACAATGCCCCTTTAGGGCTGCAGAGGTATTGCGTGGGGTTGTGAACTTTTTGGTAGATTTGATCCACTGTGGCGATCCTTTAAGAAAAGCTGAAAGAAAAAGAAAAAACACAGGGTGTATGATGTTGTTGTGATGTGAAAACATCTGAGCTGAACTTGTAAGAACTCATGGAACTTGGGTCTCGGTCATTACTTCTTGTTCCAGCACACAAAGACCAGAAAGAATACCTGGAAACTAATATGGTTTCCAGGTAATAAATAATTGTTAGAAATGAAAGGGCAGGTTACGGATTGGCCTGTGAAGCCATGTGAAAAGAATACAGTCCTTTGGACAAAACTCAAGGAGGATGGAAGATCTCAGAGGAGTTTTCCAAATATTTTGAAAAATACTTAATTAAGTAGGAGAAGAATGAAACTGCTGTATTTTATTTTCAATTGAACAAATTATTTTTACGTGAAATGATAGGATGTTAGGAATCCCTTGCTCCATCCCAGGGTAATAATGTTGTTGGTAAATGCTTTTTATAAACAAGTTTCTTGGAAAAACTCCACCAATCATCATAAATGAGTTGAAACATTCCTTCAGACTCTTACAGGTCCTTCAAAGGTCAGTGAGACTGAGGTTCTGAGCGGTGGACCGAGATATTCCTGAATTCTTTTAGTGTGGTGCAGACAGGATTCCTTCAAAGAGGATTAGGAATTTAACTCCTCAATCCTCAAACAGGCAGACACACTAAGGCACCGCAGGAATCTCTCCTCAAGATTAATCTTTTGGAATTATATCACACAACATCTACGTCTGGGTTTTGTTTCTGTCATACCTTCGCCGACCGTTTGATTTGATTGACTTTCCTGAGCTGTCAAAAACAAGAACGTTTCTGCTGCTCAGCTGTTCGCTGCCAAGTTGTTTTAGCTGAGAAGGAATATCATGTCATTCTGGGATGTTTTAACTTGGACAGAGAACTCCTCTGTCCGTCTCTGAGCTACAGCGATGATGAAATGATAATCGTCTCTGTTTACATAACGGGCTAATGGCTTTCTTGACATGTCTGCGTGTTTTAATCAGCAGCTAAATATATGTGCTAATTAATTTCAAATTAATCTTACATTAACAAAGTTATTATTTTATGTTAAAGCCATGGACCAGAGATTTATCTTTATGCTAGTCTGTTGGTGTCTTTATTTGTGTTTAATTGGGACTAAGATTTAAAGTAATTAATTTAATTGATTAATTACAGACAAGACAGAGCATAAAAATGACACATCTAGTCATTTAGCGATCACTTTCTCAGTTCCCTAATTTGTGGCACAGGGATAACTCTGATAATCACACTCCAGCCAGTAGGTGGCGGTAATGCACACAAAGTTTGAACTCCATAAATATCATGTACAGCGCTCCAGTAGGTGGCGGTAATGCACCCAAAGTTTGACCTCCATAAATATCATGTACAGCGCAGGCAAATAAAAACATTTGTGAGCTATGACTGAAAAAGGCTTACAATTTTTTTTTTCAACCTTCAGATTGAAGCTTGGATTAGAGCATATTTTTTCGCAAAGTGAGAAACGTAATACTTTGCAGGGACACCAGACCTAATGCTAGCTAAAACAGTGCTGTTGCAAGTTTAGCCAGCCCACAATGGAACTGATCATTGTTCAGAGCTACAAAAGTCTGTGTATGTCTATTCATTAAATTAACTGTCAGCAAAAAAAATTAAAACGTTGTTAAATGTGTCACATGTTGCTCATTTACAAAAATGGGATTAGTCAGTATTATTTACTTACAAAGCCTTAAATTAAAAACAGCATTCAAGTCCCACCATATATGTCGTTATCTTTTCATAGTGGTAGCAGTAGTAGGTCAGTTCAACCTGGTCAGTGTCCAGATCTTCTGCATTAAACTGTTTGGCTTTGGTCTTCCTGGTCAAATGTTTTTCCTGCTCTAATGTGTTAGCAGATCATAGGTTCAGGTCCCACTTTGACCTTATGATCCGTTTGAGGGCGTGGCCTCAGCCTAGTTTGGTCACGATGATGCCCTGCTCATGGAAACCACATGTGCAGCAGATCATCAGGAGCGACGCTGTGTTTATCATCAGTCTCATAAAGCAGCTTGATCTGTGATAAACCGGGAGGGATGAGTCACTTTGAAGAAGTTTAATAAAAGGTTTGCAGATGAAAGCAGACTATGGTCTGTCTGGAGATCCTTAGCTCAGGTCAAAACACACACTCAGCCTTAAACAGGCTGTTCTTGCAGAACAATGTTATTACTTGGTTCTGTGAAAGTTTTATTTGGACATGGTGTACATGAAAACCAGTCTGATGGTCGGGCAGCAGGTCAGCGTTTTACTGTGTCGTCAACCTGTAACACAATGTTTTTGAGTTGAACGATAACAATGTGTTGTGTTTTTATGGAAGGGATTTTAGTGCTTTGTGGTAAACATGGACCAAATGTCAGAAATGGACCGGCCCATCTGGTTCCAAGACAAAGACTAGATTAAAAACCTTGTGATATTCTAATGACATATTGCTGTTCCTGTTGTGTTTTTGCCTTTTCAAACAAGTGATCCTGGAGACAATAAAGTAAAAAGAAATTGAAAATGCCTTTGAGGTTTTGAAAGTTGGATACCATTTGAACTTGTCTGGGTCATGTACTGTAGGCCACATGTATCCATCACCTTTACCCCAGGAGAATCAATTTGAATGTGTTACCTTGTCCAGTGAATAATGACGGTGGCAGTGATGGTGACACAGCTTTGGAGCTGAATGCCGTTCGCTCTGGGTTCAAAGTGGTCCTCATAACTGGAGAATAATGGGCACCTTGGATGTTAACTGCTGTTCCAGGGACACGTCACGTGCACAGCTTGATTTGAACTCAGGCCATCTGGGTGGAAGAACAACTTCCTACCCTGTGATTTAAAGCAGACCCCAGTTCCCTCTTTGCCCCCGTATGAACTTTACCAAACTGATTAACGAGACTTTTGACATTTTGGTGCGTTTGGTGACAGGATGGTTTCTCATTATAGTTGCTTTTTTCCCCTCATTGTAGTTGTTTTTTTTCTCAGGGGTTACAGTATTGCCCTCTCCTGCAGATGGCGTCCTTAGCAATCTCTCATTTCGGCTATGCCAAGATGACAACATCCCCATCTGATAACATTATTATTAAACAATGAACCAAAAATAAAAACATCAACTTTTTATAGTTGTAGTTTAATTTGAGAATATAGTCTGATGAAGACTCTGGGTTTGACACCATTTCGTCCCCCAGATCTCTGGTCAGTTTGTGTCAAACAGGACATCTGGTGCTAACAGTGATTTTGCTGACCCCTGCTGTGCTGAGCCGCTGATGAAACAAACAAGCTGAAAGTGATTCTTTTTTTCACCAGCGAGTTCAACAGACCATTCAGATATTGTTCTTCCCACAAGTCATTTCTCTCACCAAACATTCAAACAGGACATCTGGTGCTAACAGTGATTTTGCTGACCCCTGCTGTGCTGAGCCGCTGATGAAACAAACACCAGCGAGTTCAACAGACCATTCAGATGTTCTTCTTCCCACAAGTCATCTCTCTCACCAAACATTGATGATGATGTGTAATATGCAGAGGCACCGGGGCTGTTTCTTTGTTTAGGAAGTGATTTTTGGAATTGCCATAAATAGACTTGGGTTACAAAGATAAGCATTTTAATCAGTTTGTCCAAGTGTTGTGCTGTTAACACATCCAGGCTCGTGTGGTGGAAAGAATAACATGATACACTGGTTCACGCCAAAGCACAAAGGTTTAGTTCTTGTGCAGTTTGTGTCGATCTTCTATAGTAAGTTCACTTTCAGCAGGTTTTCTTCTGTCCAAAATAATACACTCCAGATAGGGACGAACAAAAGCATCGGTTTTTGTAACTTCCTGTACCACTTCGGATATCTTAAACCTGAAAGAAGCTGTAGTCCTCAATAGGTAGACCCCCCCCTCCCCCCCCGCCCTCCTTTCTCATCCATTCAACAGACAGTTGTTGAAAAGACTACAAGAAAAGAAAACCAAAGAGAGGATATTAAGGATGTATAAATAAACAGACTGCATCAACCCATTAGTTCAGTCATCATCACACACTGACGGTGTGTTTTCAAAGCCCCACAACACACTGACTCCAGAGTGGGCTGCTCATCCTTTGATGACCATCCCTCCTGTCTGTCTCTGTCTGTGTGGTTGGTGACCCCCTCACCTTCCTGAACAATGGGTAAACAAGGACAGGGAGTGGTACCTTTGAAGCATGGCTCCATGGCCAAGGCCTGCTTGGAATAGTGGTGTTAGAACAAACCACAGGTTTTAGTTTTAGTCATGGTGCATTATTCCTTACTGTAAGGGGTCTGCCACAGCCAATCACCAGCTGCCTCTATAGACTTTATATCTTCATGTTCACTGTTCATCAAGTATGGTGTTTTTAAGTATTAACATCCCTATTTTTTTCCATTTGGTTCTGTCGAGTTGTGCTGCAGATGGTTCAATTCCCACCCAACAAGAACCTTCAGTTCGTGTAGTTTTTCCTCCTACTTTTTTCTTCTACTTGTCTGGTTAAGATCTTGTAGAAACACAGCAGCACAAGCAAACTAAAGCACTCACTTATTAAATTACATTAAAGTTTCAGTAAGCTCTACTCGTGACTAATATAGAGGGCAGGAAATTAACTTTTTATAACGGGGCCTTAGATTTAATAATTTTACATTTTACTGCTAAGCTTGTCTTTATACAACCTGATATTATTTTTGGCTAGCCTTTAGCTAACATTTATGTAATCCGTAATTCGAGAAGACATTTAAATTTCCCTGGCATGCAGTGGACATTGACAAACAAACAAATATATATACATACACACACACACACTTTGGGACCGTGTAGAAATTGCAGTGATTTGTAATTTTAATTTCTCTCTCAGCTTTTACCTACAGGATCTTTATATTTTGAGTCATTAACATTCCTTTTACTGTAATGTGGTTTTCCTTTTTTGAATATTAATTTTGTTGTTTTTATTAATTTGAAGTAACCATTTCCAAAGTACAAACAAATGTGTGTTTCACAGCTGACTGTGGAGTCCCTTCAGTTCTGACTCCCCCTTCCTCCCCCTCTTTGTTTTCACAGAGCAAATCCCATCTGGCTTTGTTCATTCACAGAGGGCACAGGATTCACAGGTCAGCAACTGCCACCTGGACGCACATCTGCACCACAACATCTGAAACTCCCTTCA
>NC_024321.1:15610513-15614924 GCF_000523025.1 Cynoglossus semilaevis
AATGACTCTTATTTGGGAAATCATAAAATATTTTGGCCAGGAACTCCACATGTCCGTCCAAGTCTCCGAAGACTGTCACTCAAAATGGTAAGTCCAGTTAAATGCTCCTCTGGGAATTTGCTGGGAATTAAGGTAGTGAAGCAAAATAATGCCAACGTCTCTGAAGTCAAACAATCTCATGAGTTCCTCAAACTTTTCTTTTTATTTTGGCGTCTTTAACCAAATCAAATGTTCACATTTCCACATGATCATGTGTTTCTCCATCTGGCATGTGTCACACAGCGTCCACAGTACCAGGCTCGCTCAGTGGTCAGTCAAAGCTTTTCAGCACAAACGCAGATGGATGAATAAAAAAAACAAAAAAAATTTCCCATAAATCACGACGCTGATTACATTTGTATGATACTTCGTTTTTACTTTTGTTTTTTTCCCGGTGCTCTTTTGGAAATATAAGACAGATATCACGTACGAGACCGTGACTAGCCGTATAACACAGCACGCTGCACTTCAGGCCACCATTCCATCTCCCTTATCCCATGTTATTAAAGGATTATGTGTGCATGTGAGCGGCAACCACACATTTCTTTAGCATCTAACACTCCACAAAGGTCTTCTGTGTTGTGTCATCAAAGAGTGTGTGAGGAGAAGGATGGAATATTGAAGGATGGATTATTTTCTATTTCGGAATGTTTTACTATTTTATGGTCGTTTATATAATGCATAAAATAGGTGAAAGAAAAAACTGTCTGTGCTTACTTTTGGTGATGTGAAGATTAAACCAGGCTTATGTAAGGCCGCTCCAAACCACAGGGCGATGAGAGTTTTATTCACGGCTCTCTGTCCCATTATTAATGTGTAGCTGTTTTTGTGCTTTTCACTGAATTAAATTTTTTATTTTGAGTTTATTAACCGGCACATGCCAGAGATTTGCATCAAGTAAATATATATTTGTCAACTCCAATGTTTATAAGACTATAAGAAACTTGACTCTGTAAAGCCTGACACAGAGTAGCATAGAAATGCACTTTGACTGGATCTTTTCACAGTACTCATGTAAACAGTACAGAGTACTGCGTCTTGTTACCTCATATGAGAACATCAGCACCATTTCTGGATGTGTTATAGTCTATATAACTCATGTTTATATTAGAGATATAAACATATACCGTACCTACATGCATTTTTCTCCATCAATCTCAACCCCTTGGATGTTGTCTTCAAATATTTCCTCCTCTCTTATCATTGATAAAAAAATTGAGCATCTAGAAATGTAATAAAAGAGCACAGAAAAAGAACTGTAGTCAGTATATTTACACCAGAATTTGTTTTTCATAATCATAATTATTGCTTCACATCGAAAAAAAAAATGGGCCTGCCATTATAGTCCAGAGAGATTGTTTTGAAAGTTGTTAGCAGCTAGGAACTACATTTATACACACAGGTTATTGACCATGTAAATATATACTGAAATATGTAAATAATACATAATACAGGATGCTATGAAGCCAGCAGGACTAATGCTGATGGATAAAGCTAATGGGTTTGAGTTTGTTTGTTTTTTAATATTATTTTGCCGAACACTGAATGATAAATCATCCCCTTCTGTGGTCTGTCAAGAGCCAGGGTCATGATTGAGCTTATCTGGTAGAATATACCTGAAAACACAATCTTTCTCTTCACCATCATTCTTTTTGTTTGTCTATACTTTCGTCCTTCTTTTCACACCCAGGGTACCTTATTATTTCCACCCACACAGTCTGCTCTGCTTCCTGTATACACCACAATGTAAAAGGGACTGCCACCCATCTATAAGGTACCTGCCCTTTTGGAAATGAACAGCTGCCAAAGAGATGATTTCCTTACTCAGTGGAGAAAGTGCAAGTGCAGCACTTTCCAAGCCACTATTTATAATTGACAAAAAGTACTTGGAAGCAGTCAAGGTAGGGATGTCACTTAAGTTTAATAAATCTCTGTTGTGGTTTCTGGCTGACCCTATCAGAAGGGGCTCATGGCTGCAGTATGAGGGCTGGGTTGGACTGATGCTCTGTAGTAACTGCGGGGTTGAAGGTAGGTGCGTTCATCAGGGGTGATTCCTGGCCAGTGATGCCTGAGGCTGAATTGGTTTGGCATGAACCCAGGCTGTACGTACAGAGAGTGCTGCTGAGTAGACACTTCAGCAGCGTGGTGAGCCCCAACCATTAGATGATTGCCCCTGAGGTTTTTTCTTTTAAGAAAAGTAGGACTTTAGTCTTGGATGTTTTTTCTTGTAGGATTATGATGTAATGTTTTTGATCCACCACAACATTCCTGGCATCATACATGGTCCAGGACAATTTTCTTTTTGTCTGGAGCAGAAGAAATGCCAGTGGGTATGATGCAGTGGTCTCTGTGGCTCGCTCTTCAGAATATTGTTTGACTCTTTATGTAAATGACATTGCAGAATTCTTCCCCGTGCAATTAGATTCACCTCCAATGACAGGTTGTTAGCCCTGCAAAGAAGTGATGATTGACTCCTTCAAAAATCATGCAGGTGACGCGTTCAGACTCTTAAACCTGCAAAATTGGCCTTTCAGCTGCACTTCATCGTTACATTTGAATAACAGCAATTTCTGAATGTTATTAATGGGTGAGAGCTGTCTGTTTTTGATGGAGGAAATGTGAAAATGGAGGCATAGTTATGGTTCAATAATAATCAAAACTAACTTTGGTCAGAGTTGCTATAAAAAAAAAATCTTTGAGGTTTCCAAACGCTAGAATAAAACCGCACAATAAAGCTACTCACTGCTGAAACCCAAAATGGAACAGATGAGATAAATTATAGTGATCCTGATCAATTGCTTTATTTTTCTTCCGTTGTGTTCTAGACCTTCTTTCTGGCTCTGGTTCACTTCAACCCATCAAGCAAATTAAAATAATAATAAATAAGAAAACAGGGAATGCAGTCATTTGTAAATCCATGGGTAAATGGACAAGCTAATTTCTGTATGATAATCAATGCTGAGCTTGTGGCTGAATTTAAACATGGCATTGGTTCTCCAGAGGGAAATGCATTAGTGAGTAAAAGCCTCTCATTCAAATAAATACACTTGGATTACATCCAGGGAATGCTCCAGTTTTTTTGATGCAGGATCTAATTTAATTATCATCAGCAACACTGCCCCCTGTCTGTAGTTTCTGTTTTCCTTTCTGTCTTACTGTGCCTTTAAAGTGTATGGACAAAAGACAGATTCATTAGACATTTTTTGTATTCCACCCATCAGGAACATTTCTAGTCACACTTTTAAAGTGAATTCAGAAATGTCAGAACAAACTGAGATATCTCTACAGTGGACAGAGCTTCATTGATATTTATGTCTATGCACAACCCTTACGTATTAAATCATCGTAATCATAATCTCTGTTGGACCCAAACGGTACAAAACATTGTCTTGTCTATAACTTTTATTTAAGGGCAAATACCTTCACAGCACATTTTCATAATCTCAGCTGGAAGACGCCAGAACAGTGACAGGCGTTAGCTTTATCTCAGAGCAAGTGTTACTTTGAAGTCTTTATGACTGAAAAATAAACCCTGTTATAAATCTATAAAAAAAGATCTTTCTGATAATAGGATTTCAGATTTTTCTCTGGTCTCATGTTGACTTAGGTGAATTTATTGTGTTGATAGTTTTTCTTCCACCTTCTCTATGTAACCTGATAAAGTTTGGCTGATGCTATATTTGGATTGGATTTTTTTTTTCTTCATTTTTTCATTTTTTCAGTATCTACTCAACATGTCATGAATGTTTATTGGATTTGTCATAACTAACTACATGTTAATTAGCCATTAGGAGTCCACCCCATTATTCCAGACTTTGTCTGGAATTCTTCTCCTTTTTTTCTGAACCTAATCAGCTGTGATATTACCATGATGAAAGCTGCCTATAAGTCCTTGTAGGGAGTTCTGTTGCAAAAGCTCAGAATGGAGAATGAAATCTTAATTGAACTTATTGACAGTCAGGGCACAGCTCATCAATTGCAGTGATGTATTGCGCGGTCAAAAAAAAAAAAGAAAAGCTAGCAGCCCCATTTTGTCCATCGATCCAAAAGAACAAAGCCAAGATAGGTCACAGAATCTGGCCTCTGATTCCTTAATGAAAGCCTATTGAGTTTGGGTGAAAGGATGGTTCGTCTGCCTGCGTCAACGGCCCTCTTTTCTCAGAATATCTTCCCAGAAACAAAGCCAAATCCATCTGTGTGCCTGGCGGGCTGAGCACAGCCAAGCAAATGTGACAATCGCTCCTTAGGAGGTGAGGAGTGAAGACGGATGAGCAATGACCTGACGGCACTGTGTGTTCAAATTGATTTTCTACATTGAGGGGTCATGTCCTCCTTCATATCTGGTTGGACTCTCTTCAACGCTCATCTGACA
>NC_024321.1:15614977-15634999 GCF_000523025.1 Cynoglossus semilaevis
CGGAGTTACGTCACATATGGAAAAAGAAAATATTAAGAAAGAATACAGAGAGAACAGTGACTAGAGATATAATATATATATGTGGTAATTTTATCTCTCCTCTCATTTCTGAACCCTTTAGTTAATCATCATTGATTTTCTTTTTCTTACTTTCTTCAAGAAAATTTTGGTCTTAATCAGAATTTTATTTGAAGTCTTACACGTGGGTTTCACTTCAAGGTACAAAAATACCATCGTCCCCTTTGTCCCATCAAATCCACATCCAAATACATACACATACATGTTCATATAAACACATGCATTGACACAGATGCACATTGTTTCTCACACTCAAAACATGCTGATTCTAATTGATACAACTTTACCCCACAATCAGCCAATGTCGTGTGTTTTCCTCCGTCAGTTCAACGTCTGATTGCATTCGTGTACATGAACATGAAAAGGTGTTCGGTGTAAAAGCTTTGCCAAATCACCACGAGGTCGATCAGTGGGTCACAAATGAGTCCAAATTCTTTTTACGTAGCCCCGAACATTTGCAGAAAACATCGTCTTTCTATGGGAATTCAAAGCTCTTTCTCATAGTGTAGGTCTGTTTGTTTAGCCTCGGTTAGACATTGGAAACAGCAAGAGGTTTCAGATGCTCGGACCGTGGACCTGGTTTTCTAAGGTCACCCCAGGCCCCCTGTGGAGAAAGAAAAACTGTCACTAAATAAAACAGCACACAAACGGTATATAAGTCTGCTTTCTCCTTGTGATGAGATGATTCTCCTCCGAGCCCCTGCTGCCTTCACTCTATTGAAAAAATATCTACAACACAGCTGTGGTTGAGCTGGTATGCACAAGTTGAAGGTCATTGCCCCTGCGGTGGTTTTCCATCACATCCCAGCAGCAACTGAAGTTCAAGCTTAAATTAGTAACTGTTGAGAATAAAAATTGTGGAGGACAGATTGGATATGACTGGTCATTGATCAAATATCTATACATATTAAATAGACTCTATTTTACACACAGATTAAACATCAAAATAGAATAAAAAAACAAAATATTTCCAGAACTTGTTGACCTAAGTTAAAGTGAATGAGCCCAAAGTTTTTTTTAAAGCATTTTTTTTTTCATCACGGCAATCTCTGCTGGGCAAAATTACCTGTTCTAAGCTGTCTAGTCGTGCACAGATCCTGCTGAGAGTATTTATGTTCCATCTGATGATGTTTACTTTGTTTTTGCTTTTAAGCAATCAGGTTTTGGCTTTTAAACAATCAGTGACTCTGTCGTTTTGCCGTCTGCAGCTCTGCTGATGTTTTAGTGGAGTTGTGTATACAGTCAAAATATTAACAAACAGCATTGACCGTCCAGGGAAAGTGATTATTTTGTTAACCTGGATATAACCTGAGGCTGTGGATGTTTTAGCTTAGCAAGTCAGTGCAGCGTCTATCAAAGGCTTAGATCTTATTTTCTATGCCACCGTTGAGGTACACACCTGGACTAGGATTATACTCTGTGGTTATTCTTGGGTTTATAGAGATTTAAGTCTTGATAAGACTGATTAGGTGGAAACAAGTATCGGTTAACGTTTATGTCTTGTAGGTCATGTTTTTGTTTTTGGAGGTCATATACTTTAGCTCTTGTCCTATATTTATTATATTTATAATTAAATCAATCCTCAAAGCCAAACAGTGCGTGTTTCTACTTTATTGAAATATATATCTTTTGGATCACTGGTCACTTTTTTTCCAAGGAATACAGTGAGCGGTAGTGGATTCATGTTGGTTTTTAGACCTGGATTGACCTCAGTGGACGTTAACTAAAGTTAGTGAAGGAGCAGCAGCAGCAGCAGCAGCAGCAGCAGCAGAATATCCTACTGTTAACAGTGAAACTAGCAGAACCGTTCACAGCACCGTTTGGACTCGTCTGTCTCAGTTTTAGCGTTGCTTTTTTTTTTTCCATGTGAACACTGTAGGAAGTCGACCACTATTTGTCTGTCATTACTCTCACCGTCACAAACACAAACCACCTTATTGTGCAACGGTGACTGGAAACAAGCAGCACAGCCAGAACACTTACCTGGACCTGCAGTCTATTACCCTCCCACTCTCTCTCTCCCTCTCTCTTTCTCTTTCTCCCCCTCACGCTCACACCAAGGATACACACACACACACAGGGCATTAGACAAACAAAATGTTCTAAAATGAGAGAAGTAGAACGTTATATGAACATATTTGTAATTTTTTTTAAATCAAACAAGAAAAAAGTTACAACATTGCCGATGCACAGCTGTATTTCAGTGAGAATAAGTGATGCTCCGGTGGCGTTTTGTTGACATTGCGGTGACATGCAACCCTTGTGTAAAATAAAAGGATATTTATTGATCAGCAGTTTATTTTTTTCCAGACACCTTATCAAAAATCATGACCACAGTGAATTAAATACACTCTCTCCCACGGCTTCACTGACGCTGTTTTTATGTGCTTAATGTCCCAATTATGTTAATCATGACCACAGTGAATTAAATACACAATACAATTATACAATTAAATTAAATACACTTTATTAGTGTGCGTTTAACTCTGTTGTTGCATTATGTTGAGTGGCTCACAAATGTCATTAGCAACAATTACAACGACTTCAGTGCTAAAGCTAGCTAAGAAGCTATAAAAAAATTTGACATTTACATTTTTAGTTTGACTGACATCTTGTTTACAGTAATTTTCTCTAAGGTGTGTCATATTGAGTGCATTTTGATTACTGTGTCATCAATGACTCTTCTTTATGGCAGTATAATTTGTGGCTCATGCAAAGTGGCCGTGCCGTTCTGTCATGTCGTATAGACGGCGACTGGACGGACTCCTCACATCTAGATATCTAAACATAACGCCATGTTCCTCTCTCTGGACAAAGTCATCCTTCCTCAAGGAAGACAGTGTTTTATGGGCTCATATATTTTACTGTGGTGATAAATCACGCCTCCTCGGATCCTTCACAGTGTGTGAGCGTCAATTGCGTGTGCTCAGCAGAGTCAATATCTGGCTATAGATAATGTGGATTTGCTGATGTGAGTAATCATGAGCTGAGGTGATCTGTTTCCTTTCCAATAAAGTGTGAAAAAAAAAACACTTGGCTTCAGTTTGCAAGGTTTACATACTGTAGAACGATGGTCTACAGTATGGCTGCACACAATGTGGAACGTGAAAAAAAGATTTGTCGAGTCTTCGGGACAATCTCTGAATCTTTTCACATGGCGTTCTAAGGGGAAAATGTGCATGAGACAAAATAAACCCTTCATGGTAGTTTGTAAATAAGTCCTAAAATAAAGCCACACAGATAGCTCTCTTGACATTGAGCATAGCCAAACCTCTGTGTGGAGCAGGATATTTTCTCCTGAGAATTGTTGTGGACCATGAGATCCCCCAGCAGTGAAGAGGACCAGGGACTTGAAGTATTTCTGTAAGTGAATGAAAAATATGTCTGGGCTCATTCAGAGTAAGTGAGCAGGAGATGGATTTGCAGCATTTACTGAATTCCAAACTGTGAAACACGCAGCACAGTTTTCCCGGTTCAGCTCCAACTGCAAGCTCATTACAGGTGTGTTTTCCTGCCAGTGATCAAACACAGATATGAAAATCACTTCTGTTTGGAGTCATTAATCTCTTTAGTGAATTATGTTTTGTTCCAGGAGGGAGGAATGAAGAAATCCAAACTGGCAGGGACACAGTTAGTGTTTATCACCAATTCAGCAGAAACTAATAAAAATTAGTGCCTGGTACTTTTGAGAAAAGTGTCCGCAGCAACACACAGCCTATTGTTAGCAGAATGTGCAAACTGCACACAATAAGGCTAAGAAGGTGAAGCGGGCTGTGAACTGCTGACCTCTTTACTGTGTGTTACAGCAACCGTGGTGACAAATCTTTAGCAATAACTGACGCTGAGAGCACATGGTTGCAGTTAGTGGTATTAGACAGATATTATCTCATGTTGAGTAGATGGACACAGGTTATTAGAAAGTTATTTAATTAAGCTTGAGTCCATTTAATGCACATGTGCAGTGTGTAGCGCTCTGTTGTGTTTACCGGCGGACAATGCTTTGACCGTTCATTCATCTTCTGCCGCCTAATCCCTTCAAGGATGGCAGCGGGAGCTGGAACCGATCCTGGAAGCCATTAGTTGAGGGCGGGGTTCAGCCTGGACACGTCAACAGTCCATCACAGGGCTACATATAGAGACAAACAAAAATGTATACACACACACACACACACTCGTACCTAATGGTCAATTTAATGTGAACAATTAACCCTAATCCTGCAGGAAAAAAAATCTTGTTTTTGGACTGTGGGAGGAAACAGAGGTCAAACAGAGAACGCAGAAAAAAAAATTAGATATTAGATGTTTCAATCAAGACAAAGCCAAAGCCATATTTTAGACAAAACAAACACGTACGTTCACTCACTTGCCTTGAGTCCAGATATGTCTCCCTTGTAAAAACGGGGCCTTATGAAGAGAATAATCAGTGAAATCCAAACCAGAGACTGTTGAGCAGTGTTTGTGTTTTCTACAGCGCTGAATGAACATTGAGTTCTACTGCTAATAGTCTAATTGTTCAATTAGGTGTTCCCTCGTGGTTAACCGAACACTGTCTAAACTTTTTTTGTGTTTGTTAACATTTTATTGATATTGATTAAATAGATCATCAGCACTTTTTAACTGTTATAAACAGAGTTTAGCCTAGGCTTCGCCACAAGTGACAGAGTTTAGCCTAGGCTTCGCCACAATGTTTTAATTTTTAATTTTTATTGTTTCAGGTGCTTTGAACTGTAGTCCTGTGCAGACAAAACACCACACTGGTGAATGCTGGACCTATGGTAAGTTTTCTTTTATTTAACTTTCTTTCTATTAGATCTGGGAATCTTGTGCTCTCAGGGTTTACAGTTATTATGCTAAGCTAAGCTAATTACCTTAGCAGCTGGCTGGGGCCACTGAGCAAATCATCATCTTGGCAAGAGGGTTAATTGTGAGTGTGTTTTTAAAGATGTCAAATTGTTCCTTCAATGCACCCAGCTGTGTGAAGCAGTTTTCCTTCCAGCATTCTCTTTAATCAGTTCACTCCTAACTGTGTTTTCAATTTCCGGCACCAAAATGACTCCTATTCCGGACCTTTGCTTAGCAACAACAGTTGTCGGTATTCCCTGCTCTCTTGTTAAATATGCTTATGAAGCTATTTTCCTAATTAAAGTGAAGAGCTGCTTTTCAATTTTAGCCCAGGTAACGGATGAATGCCCAGGATGATAGTGATGAGAAACAGCTCATTTCAAGGGACATTGGTTTTTAAAGAGCTGGAAGCTTAAGCTTGAATAACTGGAAACTTATTTGATTAACAGCATGTGGGTGGTAAATATTATAGGTGAAAAGTAAATTGTTTCCCCTGAACCTTGTGGAGGGATTACAAATGTTTTTAGGATGTTCATTTGCAGCACCTTTTTATGGATTAGCACCACAGAAAAAACTACATAAAATACATTTTCAATCTGGAGCTAAAGAATAAATTCACTGATCTCCTGAATCTGATTTGTGTCATTCCACAGAATTAATCCCAAAGGTGGAGTTAGGTTTAAAGAATCTGTAATGATTCTCAATGCTGAGATTACGTCTTTTAAAGAAATTCAAAGTGGAAACCAAACTAGCCTCTAGTTAATATATGTAAAAATTACTACTCCTTAATTAAAACTCCTTTTATTGTTTTTAAGATTAAATTCTGAGCCTGAAGCTTTAGGCAGAACAGGTTTAAACCCATTCCTAACACGTTTTATAAGTAAAAGTTTGTAGTAGTTGCATTGTGCATGAAACGGTTTCAAAGTAAAGAGCAAAAGTAAAAAGAAAAGTTTGAAGTGAATATATTACTTCTAGTAGGATATTATTCTGCGTTCTGCAGTGTGGTAATGGTTTTACTTTTACTGTCACCGAGAGACAGGAGCAGTTTCTTCCAGAACATGATTCCTAATGTTGACTGAACCCTCCAGACTCTGAGCAGCTGCAGCTCCACAGATAGATGTTTGGCTTTTTTTTCTCCCCCTTCTTTGCAGTTCTTTCCTTTGAATTTAAAAGTGCTGACTCAGTCATTATTTCAACCTGGTCTTTGGCCTTGATTCCTCAGAGGAGCTACACTACTGCAGTTAACCTGACATTTATACAAATAAATCTTTGAAGTCCTCTAGTTCTGCGGCTAAACTCGATGCACCGTGTACAGATTTGCTTTACACTTACTATTCTGTTTGTGGGGGATGATAAAATACCACGACCCCAAGGGATGTATCAGCTCTCACTCCCCTAGGAGCATGAGATACTGCAACTTGGCTTGGCCTTAAAGTGTGGAATTTCTTTAACTCAAGCATGTTGCATCCCCCCCACCCCCCTAAATCATGTCAGAATTTGGCATAAATTATGCTTTTTTTACACTTTAAAGGGCAACGATCCTGCACTTTAACTTTTATTCTTCCTGCTTTTCAAATTTCCGCCATCGGTATGTGAATGCAAAAATGTTGTTCAGAGTTATAAAAAAACAAAAACAAAAAAAGACTGTCAAATTTGACCTGAAATGCTCTCTGTCTCACTCCAATGTTTTTGTATTCCATACAACCAATATGTGACCCTTGACCTTTAGTCCCAATACTGTGAGTCACATAGGAGCTATTTCTTTTTCACAGCTACTCAAACGACCATGAGGCAAAAACTTGTCCTACTTGTCTTGAGGGCACAACCCGGATGTGTATAGACTGTGTGTGTGATGCACAGAACAACTTGAACAGCTCCTGTTCAAATGTCTGGCCCACTGTCTGTCTTGGTCATTTGTCCCATTGAGGCTGCCGTGGCCAGCTTCCCATGTGAAAACTGTCTGGGTTTGCCAAAAGGCCATGACTCTGCAGCACATCTCTCTCTCTCACACACACACACACACCCTAATGTAGTAATGCCCTCTGCGTCTTTAGATGTGATAAGTCATTATTATTTTATATAGTGATTAAAAAAAGGCTTTAAAAAATCTAACCTTATTAAAGGCTATGTTAAGTGACTAATGCTTTGACAGGAAGTAAGGCCAGTGACTTTGAAGACGAAACAGGAGTTTACGAGTATTCACATCAAGCCATGTGATGTAACTATAATTGCCTTAAGCTGAAGCCTAATGTCCATTTTGATTCCTTTATTGGATAAATGACAGTGGAAAACTGACAGGAAATTACATGCAACAAAGGTCTCAGTCCGGATGTGAACCAGGGAAGTAGCAGCTTAACCTCAAGGCCGCCATGACACCCGGGAACTGCCGTCAAGTCTGTGTTATTGATTGAGGGACGTCCTATTTTAAATGCCTCATTAAATTTAATACCCCTAATAAAAGCAACATGAGTCGTCCAATTCACGGTTAGTACATTTGTACGGGGAGAATTACAATTCATCCCTGGGCAATGTGTAAATATTTTGGTCATTATAAATTCTGCAGTTTGTTGCTCTTACGTGACAAACCAGAGTGGGAATTATCTGGTGGTGGTGGTAGAGAGATGCATTCAGAGGAGCAGGAGGCTCAAACACGGGGGCGGGGAAACACTTATTATAACGCTATTTACTTTTGAAGGATCCTCCAGGGTTTCCTTTTGCAGTTTGGTTCTCCTACATTGATCCAGGTCGACCTTGATGAGACCTTAAATAATCTGGCCAGATAATCCTGTGGTGAGCGTTGGGTTTACCAATGTATACCAATGTTTGTATCAATGATGAAGTAATGAAGCAATAATTTGTTTGTGTGAATAAAGAGAGCGAGCACGCGCTCAGTTTGCACTTCCCGTATTACCTTACATCGCATTAGCATATTAGCCCTTCTGAGCCAATAGCACTTTCACTTTCACTTCCTGCATCAGGGGTTGGGGTCACAGCTGTAGTCCACTTAGTCATTTGGCAGAGGTTTTTCACTAGTTGCCCTTTCTGACACAACCCACTCTTGGTCTTGAGGACCTGATTGAAGTCTTCTGGCCGCAGGCAGGGGAGCTGCCACTCTTGCTGATTGGTGAAGGTTACATCTAGGGATGCACCGATCCGCACTTCCGATCCCGATATTTTGGATTTGGATTTCGGCCGATACCGTTACTATTCCAATATTATTGCTTTAATATTTTTATTATATGCATGTATTTCTCAAAAGGCACCTTGAGGTTGGTATAAGGTCAGAAAAGGAAGTAAAAAATACAGGAAACAAAAATAACTTTTTTAGGCAAGTCACGATTCTATCATGTATTTTAATAGATGTAAATAATAACATTTAATTGGAATCAAATAATTTTTTTTTTCTTTTATGAAAGTAGCCAGTGTTAACCTCAGGACCTTATTATATCTAGGTGGCCTAGCAACTGCCTGCTGCAGTGACTCAAATTAAATTATAAACATTGTTGTCTCTTTTTGATCTACATAAAATAATAATACATCTGCTGGAAATTACATTCAGGATGATACTAAGAACAGGCAAGAGGACAGCCATGTTTTTAAGTACAATATTATTTTACCTCATTTAACTGAGGATGAAATAACAAAGTGGCTGGAACAAAAGGAATTTTAATCTTCCTGTCACCCACCCTCACCCCTCGTCTCCCCAAAGGTGAGCTTTTGTGGTATTCAGAGGTGACATCGGAGCTGAAATTACCCTTAAAGCCCCGACTCTCACTGTGTGAAAGCAGGACAGAGGGCAGCAGGGGGCTTTTTTTGTTTTCTTGCCTGTGGTCTCCTCATGAAGTGCAACAATGTCGGGTCACAGAAAGTACTGGAAGTACACGTTTGATTAATGTGGATTATAAAGGCACAGAAACATGTCAACCTGTGTAAACGGTCCGCCTATAGAACATGCAGCACGGCCCATTAGATACATGTTGCTGCAGTTACAGAAGAAATTAATTTGCTTGGAAAGAAAATAGCCTCTGACATGGAGTGATTATTTTACATTATTTCCACTTTGTACTCAGCTGTATTATTTTACTCATCACATGCTTCCTGCTGTCTGATGCTTTGCATAAATGATTCATAAAAAGAAACAAAGCATAGTTTGCTCCCATAGTTACTGTTGCTAATGCGTGTCAAACTTTTATTGCTCGGTGATACAAACTGTTCTCCTCAGAGAAATCTGGACTACATTTGGGGGGAAAAAAATTATGTTCAACTAGAGTAGTCAGCCTTTGAAGGCTATATTTAAGATGACAAACTGAAACAGTCACAAAACCATGTTAAAAACCTACAGACGATGTAGTGTCACTTAGCTCAAAATTAACCTGAGTAGTTACTATTCTACTCCAGCAAATAATAGCTTCACTTGGTGTTATTTCAAGTTAGCCACAATAGCTAACTCACATTAGCTCTGTGCAGTAAATCCATTTACACGGTCCTTGGAATATGTCTTTGACTTTTACCCTATTTCCTGGGAGCCAGTAAAAACAGTTACAGCTACTACTTGCAATAGTTGCTCTAAGCTGCGAGACTCTGTCCCTTAGTGTGTGTAAAGTGGACTTGGCCAACAAAGGGATTCCATGCCAGTTTGTACTGGCTGAAGGAGAGTTTCACATGTCTTGGAACAAGATGCCTATCTGTCTGTTGGTGAACCCTGTGAAAACTGGATAAAAACACAGAAAGGAATCCAACATGGCAGCTTAATGCTGGCAAAGCAGCGTGCCAACAGAATCACCATCAATCAACTGGTAGACACAACCTCTGGAGGTGTGTTTTCATATGTTGGTGTTTATTATTTGGACTTGGCTGGTAAAAATTACTATATATTTATGACACATATAAATGTGTATGTATATGTGTATATGTTTATATAATAATAATAATAATAATCTGAACTTTGTTGATACCATAATTTGGGACAGTCTTGTGTTAACAGTACTGTCCCATGCAGGGGTCAAGTATGTGGTTCCTCTGGGAGTTGAACCCAGGACTACCTGCTCTCTACTTCCAAGACAGGCATGCTAAACACTGCACCGTGGAACCACTAATATACATCTATACGAAGAGATTAATCATTATTATAGATATATATTGTTTTCACCTAATTTGTGCAATTCCTGTTGGTTTGGGTTCATCTAACTTCACATGTCTTTACTTCCTGTATCTATACCCTACTTTCCTCCAACAGATTAATTTAACACTGATGAACAGCATCTTTTATTGCTACCCTTAAATAGTCAAAAATCAACACAGTATTTGCACCAGCTTTTATTGGGATTACTAAGTACTGTACATCCAATGACAACCCAGTTCAGTACTCAGTAAAACACATCACCCTGCTGTGGTCGCTTAGACCACAGAGATTGCTACGCATTAGCATTATTGTTGTCATAACATCACTGATAAGAAAGTTGGACACTCAGTCATGTACATTCCTCTTTCATAGAGCGTGCTCCGCATTTTTCCCTCCGGTTTGTTACGCTGGAATGTCTGTTTTATGTCCCCAATCAGGGGGGAAAAAACTGCTATAATCCTAAAGTCAGTCCATGTCCTGCTGTTGAGTTACATTAAGGAGCAGGAGGCGATGACAGTACGTGCATATGCATCATGCTCCTCGCCCCCTGGGAAAGGTTTATATTTGGAGTTGTCTCTTCACATGTTAAGTAAGAACGTGCCTCTAGATTTTTGTAATTAGTGGACAAATGTTTTCCACTGCCGGCTGAGTCAGTGCGTTACTTAGTACGACTGCAGTGATTCATTCAGATCCATAGTGATTTCTTATGTAAACAGTCACTTGACAACACTGAAGAGTTGTTTTTGCCGGACGACAAACATGTAAACATCCTCTTTCTGTGCCCTGCTGGACCAGAGTATTGTTAGAAACAAGTACAAATAACTGTACAGGGTACTTCACGTACCAGAACAATGCAGTGAGCTCCACATACTTTTCCGCTGCTTTCATCCCTGTCATATTGTCTTCACCAGCCTGTTGACGCAAACGTTAAATCTGTCGATGTAACCAGGTAACCGAGGGGTCATGCTTTGTTTTTATATATCCGTTTGAGGGTTGGTTTTTTTTGCATGTCTTTGCTAATGTACGTAATCAGTTGCAGTGCACAAAGCTCTCACATTTTAATTAGTCCTTTTATTTCACATTCACATTAATTTAGATTTGTACAAATAAATAACAGAGGAAAGAGAAAATGTGATTTAATTATTTGTTTTTGTTTTGTTCTTGCTTGGGGAGATGGTTTTCTTCTGTGCAAAAAAGGACATATTTAGAATATTAATTAAAATTAGTTTTTGAATTTCCGGTGCCAGTCTGAGTAAAGACCTGAGGAAGGACTGGTGACCTGTCTCTGGAGGGCTCTGTCTGTTATTATTGATTTTATTTTTTACAGTACAAGAACTCCATTAGCTTTGACTCCATGACCTCTGTGCCCTTAACAAAGGACGGTTTTAATGGTCATAGAACCGGCTGCCCCGGGCGACAGTGTCTGTTAATAGTCCTGAAACGTCCACTGGATGAGTCGGTGTTTGAGGTGATGCAACGTGTTGTGTTCTCTGGATCTATAGCTAGAACACAAGTCCCCAGAGCTATTTGGTTGATAACTGAAGATTTTGAAATTGTCTGGCAGAAAAGGACTTTCAGTCTGTTACAGTGGCGTTAAAAACATACCCTCGGGTTTTCAAAAACTGAATCCTAACCTCTTGGAATTCTGGGTTTATAAAAAGACCCTTTTTACCACTCTGTACTTCGTCTGTGAAGTACTTTGTATTTCTTTATTGTTCTGTAAGTTGGTAGCCAAAAGGCTTTTTGAAAAATTCCCTTTTTATTTCTGACTTTGCCAACAATCCATTACTTTTATCAGAACTGAAATTTGCTGTGACTGGTTACCACCATAAAAGGCAAATGAAGTTCAATGGGAATCAGCAGACTCTACAGTCAGAGCTCATTGGTATGTGTGTTTTAATGGCTGAGCACCTGTTAGTAAGCCTTACACCTTCCCTTTAATAGCAGAGTATAGTTTGATTGATGTAAATTGAATGGTCTGCACTATTGCAGAGCTATTTTAGCTCTGATCACTACAATTTGTGTACCGATGACACAGCAACCTGGAGGGCAGAAGGTCCAACCCTCTGAGCCTTAGCCACGGAGACACATGTGCTTCTAAGGATGGAGCAGGAGAAACTTGTTGCATGATGTAATGAATCCTGCCCATGCATAGCTGCAGTCAGACTGGTGAGTGTGGGATTGACAAACACCAGGAGACAGGGAGCTCTTGACTTTATGTTCAGACAGCAAAGGTTAGTGGAGGGGAGATAATGTTATGGCACTGACTTTGTGGGATTTGCCTGGGTCGCTGTGAAGTGAAATCTTTATGTTTCCTTATCAAGACTTTTGGACAATATCTGTGCCTCCCGCTTTGTGGGAACAGTTTGGGGAAGGCCCTTCTGTGGTCCAGCGTGTCTGTGTCGCAGCCCAAAGAAAGGTCCAGGAGGGCATGGTAGGATGGGATTCGTGTTGGAGAACTTGAGTTGCACCACTTGTACCCCTGACCTCAACCCCATCAAACGACTCTTAAATGAACTAGAATAGAGACTGTGAGCCTGACTCTCTCATCCAACATCACTGTCTGACCTTACAAGTGACCTTTTTGATGAATGGGCAGAAATTCCCACAGAAACAATCCAAAAAGTTGTACAAGGTCTTGGCAGAAGAGTGGAGACTGTGGTAGCTACTGATCGGGCTGGTGTCCAAAGGAATGTTATAAAATCTGCTGTAGGTGTAGTGAGTAGGTGAGCTAATATTTTTGTCCATATGGTGAACTATTTTTTACCGACACAGACTGTGGAAGGCCCACAGTCGATATTAGAAAACAATCGTACACTCGAAGCGGTAAAACTGAAGCCCTGTGGGATGAAAAAAAAAAAAACTTTTAAGAAAGCTGCAAGCTCCAAAACTTTCTTCTATTTCCAAGAGCAGTGGGTTGTCCAAGACCCCCAGAGGCTAAGTTTAACTTGGCACGCAGGCAGTGAAAGCTGACGGAGGTTTAGATCATCTATAATGTGAACTCCCTAAAGGACGAGAAAAAGTACCGTAAATAAAGTTAATTTGATTTAGGATTTCAGACACAGGCCATAATAAAACCTGACTGCTGTTTGACAGTACATATATATATTTTATTTTTATTTTATTCTTTTCAGTTTGACATCGGCCTCAGATAAACTCTACAGTGATTGTACTAATGTACAAGGAGTAGATGAAATGCGTCAGACACCGTTCATGTTCCTTTAAAAAGGAGTGAATATTGATGCGTCAGGTACAATGTGAAATACTTCACATAACAGACAAAAACAACAAATGTTTTACCTTCTGCCCTCGGGTAGAACAACGAAACCTTTCCCAAACAGATCTTCTTCAGCGTCGTGCTTAACAGACTGTCAATAACGAGTGGGATTTTAGTAGACAAGTAAACCACTGGGAGTCATCCATCAGTTAGAGCAATTCAAATTACATTTAGTATAATACCCACACAACAACAACGACGCAGTCATGAGAATGCTGTGTGATGAACGTACTGAATAGAACAAACTAAACCCGTAAAGAATCATAAAGGTGCGAAGAAGAAATGTCGTGTAAAAAAAAAAAAATCTTAATGGTTTGTGTAATTATAAATGATTCTCAGCTCATTTAAAACATCAATTCTTCTCTTGTCATCCGTCAGTCTGACAGTCTACTTCACACACACACACTGAGTCGTACCATAAAGTGCTAGCCTGGCGTTCTTCTTCTCACTGTTTTAATTATTGTCATCACAGGAAACAGTGCAGACAGGCACTCTGTGTTCCTTCTTTTTTTCCAACAATGCTTCTTCCAATCAGACTCTCACAGTGTTTCAGATGAACTGTTCCCTGGTCTCTGTAAATCACCCCTCTTATTCACCTCAGCTGTGTGCTGCTGGAGAGCAGTAGGGCTATTGATTTGCGGCGTAGCTCTATCACAGCCAGGCTTCAGAAATGAAGATTTGTCAGGAAGAAAAATTAGTTGAACAATTTAACATTTTGTCATTTCCCAGGAATCGGTGTACGTGAGTGTAATTTTAACTGCGGGCCGTACAGTGGGCAGGACGGGGAACCTGTTCACACGTTCTGCTCTTTTAATGTTCATGCACATTTAATTTTACTGCAGGCATCAGTCTTTATGATGGCCCTGGGCTCGCCCACAGATCGGAGCGTCTTTTCTTTCTTCAGATTATTTGTAGGATAACACCTTCAAGTTCCACGTCCACAAACGAACTCATATTTATTGTCAATATTTAAATTTTATCATACAATATTTGCAATACAGTATTCTAACTGAATTTGTAATATATATTATTGTTGTAATTTCCAAGTTCTTGCAATAATGCAGACAATATATGAAACATGTATTTCAATGCTAATTTTACAATATTCTAATTTACTGTAAATGATACAACGACTTTTTTAAGCATTTTTTTAAAAACATCTTGAGGCCATAAAAGTCTTTTTTTAATTCATTTTTTAAAAAATATCAGATTATTTCTCTCAGTGCATACCTCTTGCTTTTCTTGATTTACTCTTGGAGGAGTCAAAAGTAAAGTAGACACAGATGATGAAGATGAAAATAGTGACAGCAGAGTGGATGATGATGGTGGAGATAATGATTGAAGCTGATTAAATATGATGACTATAATTAAGATTTATATTAAGGACACAGTGACTGACAAACGACTCTTCAAAAAGCAGTCATTTATATGTCTTCATGTTCTAAACATCACACAAAAGCCTTCGTCATTTATCACATATTCTACAGAAAATACCACGTATCCTAATGTAATGTATTCTCCTCTACTTCTTTAACATTCCGGGGCAAACACAGCGCTGCTTTCACCTTCCTCAAACAGCCTTCCTTTCTGCATGGATAATTTATTGAGTTATTCTTCCACGTTATATAATTCATCACCACAATAACACAGGAAAAAAAGAAGAAATATTATCACCTGTTTTTCTCTCCTTATCAAGCCTTGTGGTCACAAATCTGTCATAAACTCAATAGCTGTGAAAAAACCGGGGGTCAGACAGAACAATGTTTTATTCATATAGGGACATTTCATGCCAGGAAAACTGCAACAGAAACACGCCGTTTGACCACATGACTCATGTTCATGAGCCGCACTGATGACAGAGTCACAGACAAGACTCAGTGCAGCCTCACGGTACGAACGCGGCTCAGTGGAAGTTCACAGTATCTCAGCCAGAATCAACAGTAACACAATTTGGTTCAAGAGAAACTCGTACGACATCATCCCTCATCGGCGGTCACTCCCACTCTGCTCCTATTGGAGGGGGAGAACCACAGCGCAGAGTCTCCTTTTGACAGATGTAGGAAATCGTGAGCGTGCGATGTGTGATAAATTAAAAAGTTGTCAAAAGCTCGTCACGTTTCCAGATCTCCGTTCATCATAATGACTTTTTAATTTCTGCGAGTCATAAACAATGGCTGTGGAGAAAACCTGGATCCTGCACATGACAGATAAACATCATTTAAAATGTTGCGTCGTGAATTGATGTTTATCTCTGGTTGTGGGTGTGAAAACTAGCTCATCCTGTCTTGAACAGGAAACTTCTAGTCTAAACTTTCCTGCTCTAAGTTAAGCTCATCCTGTCTTGAACAGGAAACTTGTCTAAACTTTCCTGCTCTAAGTTGCCAGTGTGTCTGAAGTGAAACTTTTTCCTCTTGCTAATTGAAATGCCACAGACGTCTGTGAGAAACTCAGGCCGCCGCATCAGAGGGACGGCCAAGAGCTGCACAGTTACAGCGACAGTGTCTCCAAGGAGATGCAGTGAGATTGTAAAGAAGTGCTCTGGTGTTCGAGTCTCAGCACAATGTGACAGAGAGCAGAGTTCGACTCCATAGCCTGGGAGTAATTTCCCTGATTGGTTATTTATGTGTGTGGCAATAATTCATCTGAGTCAAAGCTTTGTAAGTTTGTAAGGTGAAGAGAGAGAGCGAGAAAGAGAGAGATCCCATGATGGCCAGATGAAAAAGTTATTTTTTACTTTTGGCAGAGAGATGAGTTTTAAATCATATTGTCTGAGACTATTTTTACACCTGTTATATCTGGTATAGAGAAACAGAAATATTCTCCAAAAAAAAAAAGCTCAGGTTGCTATTTACAATGCCTGAAGCCCATCTCCATATAAAGTGATTATCTGAAAAAGACACTTTCAAAACATAACCTGAGAGTGCTCGGGAACCCGCCCCCTACTTTGGGAACCACATATTTTTAATTAATCTGACAGTTGAATTACAGAATGTCAGTTTCCCTGGAATTTCACTTAGACGAGGTTCAACTTTTGTCTTGAAAAAGTTATGATGAATGAATGAATGTATGATGAACCATCTTGACCTTGTTATTTTGCCTTTTTTTTTTTCAAATTGTGCACAGCCCTTGAAACACTTTAAATAAAAGACGGCTGGTGTCACATGTAGCTCTGAATGTTATTCTGGGAGAACTGATGTCATGACATCCTGGCAGGCACACTGGTCTGAGTACCGAGGCGTGCAGAGTAACCAGCCACTGGAATCATTGCATTATTAATTTGGGAGAGAAGAGCCATCAGTTACTGAGGCACGAGACAGGGCTTTTTGTCAGATGAGATAATGAGATAATGTTTGTTGCACATTTGGAGCACTTTGGTAAAACAGAGTTCACTGTGTTCTGTCTTGTCCCTCAGCAGTTGCCCAGGAGTTCTGTCTGGTTTGGCAGCACTGCAGGTTTAATCCAGGACAGGACTCCCTTCATACATGAGAATGAGCGTCTGTCTATTATGTTATGGCTTAACGGTGGATGTAGAGGGTGGGAGTTTGTTCATGGCCCCAAATAAATGCACAGAAGTATCTGTCTATTATGTTATGGCTTAACGGTTGATGTAGAGGGTGGGATCATGGCCCCAAAAATAAATGCATAGAAGTGATTTAACCCTTCAGGTAGGAAATAGTCAGTATCTCAGATGGTCTATGGTCGTCTTCCTGACACAGACATTGTGCATATCTCACGAAAAAAACTAGACTGTCTTCTGAGGCTCTCTGAAGTCTCTTAAATGAACCGGAGCTTAAAAAGAAAACTAAGGGTGGAAGAAAAACTGGGATTAACATCAAGCATTTCATGTCCACAAAAGTCTTGAAAAGTTTTTTGGCAAAAAAAAAATCCCTTTAATCTGTGAAATGTCACTTCTAACCTCTTAGGTGAGTTTTTCTTCCTCCCACTCTCCAAGTTGTGTCTGGTCATGGAGGCGCTGTGTTTCCTTCCCGTCTTTGTTCACCATGTGACTCCTCTAAACTTGGATCGCTGGCTGAAGATTGATGATGTTCTCCATAGACACATGTATGTGTGTGAAATTCTTTAAATGCCTTCATTTAATTTGTTCACGTGCAAATTCCTGGCTGCCCTCCGTCCCAGCAGGAGCTCCGTCTGTGATGCGAGACCCGACAGAACATTAAACTGTAGTCATGTCGCTGCAGGGGATTTAAATCACGGGGAAATGTATACGTCTGTTTGAATGAGAAACGTGGGTCTAACATAGTGACCTGTGTGTGGCTTCAGAGTGTCTCTCTTCACTGAGTTATGCACCAGACGGAGGTTTTTCTGTCTTCACGCCCAACTTAAACAGAGTTACAGAGAACCTACCAGTGGTCTGTCTTTTAGGAAATAACTCACAAATAAAACGTAGAACCTGGCCTGGCAAAAACAAATGAGACAACTAAATCTCCTTTGCTTCTGCAAAACAATAGGCTTTTACATTATTAGATTATTTAAACTTCCCTAAAAAATACGAGTGATTTAAAGACAACAAAAAATATATTTTTAGTAGATTATTTAAACTTCCCTAAAAAATATGAGTGATAGCGTTTAAAGACAACAAAAAATATTTTTTTATTATTTTTTGTATTCTTATACATTTTTTCATTTATGTCTAAATATTGCTGTTTCCATCGTATAATTTAATTTTTGTAGATGTCTGCGGGATTGTTTTTGGCACCTGGTCAAAACCTCTCAAACCCCTGCTTTAAGCGCTCACAGTAACACATGTTTACAACTGTCTGTGATGTTCATAGAGTCCGAGCCAGGAGTCACATCGGAGCACCAATTTTCCATTTCAACACGTTGTATATTTGTTTCATTTTGTAAACACTATCATGTCGTTTTATTTGATATGTTTTTTTTGGTGGATCGTTATAAATGAGGCTATCAATTCATTAGCGTGGACTTAACGACAGTGATTCAGTCTGGGACATGTGTGTGCTCATGCTGTGGCCTCTAAATGACCAGTAAAAACAACAACAGGAATACGAGTATTTGTGGGTCAGTGTTGTGAACAAACTGCACACAGATAGATCTCAAATGTTCTCATGAACCTTGACTCTTGCTGTGTTCAGTGCTGAGGACTCGTGGCCTTGGACTGATGCAGACTATTGTGGTTGAGTCAGACTCCGTCTGCTCCGATGCGCCGACAGGAAAAAACACTGCAGGGACGAAGCTCCAGGGGTTTGTCCAACAAGAGGATTTTAACTTTTAACCTGCACTTGCTTGACTTTCTCTGATAAGGCGTATAATTTGAAGTCCAGTCAAGTAGCTACAAGAGAAGCATTAAGGTGACAGTCACCATGCCACAGACGGTCGGGAGAATCTTTTTTATATCTTCTCTCTGTGTCGTCACAAGGTTTATTTCAGCACGTTCTACTCCTGTGTAAGCAGCATTGATGGCCAAGCCATGTGAGAAATGAAAAGAGAACTTTGTTTCCCAGCGGAGGGAAATAGCTGGATCTGGATCAGTTTGGGGTCACAGCTTCTTCTTCTCTGTTTAATCCTAAGAGCATGTTTATGTTTGCACATTTTCCCCTCTTCGATTGCACCGAGGACGATTGACCTCATGAGAATCCTGTCGGCCCTGGATCTTTATGTTCAGAACATAAAACTAAAAGAAGTGGGACACTGAGGTTTGAGCTCAGCTGGATTGTTTACACACCTTTTATTTTAAAGCCCTACTCTGCAAGATACACACCTTTTATTTTAAAGCCCTACTTTGCAAGACTGATTTGGGTGCCTTTACCTTTAAATGGTAATGAACCATCTGAGGATGTGGGACAAAAATGGCCACCGTTAAATTAGAAGATTCTGTATTACATGTCTTAATTGTTGTTTACTGACAGAGGAAACAAATAGCTCTAATGTACCTTTATATGATCAAAGCCAGACTACCATTAAAAATATAGAGACATTTAGTGCAAAGTAGAAAATATAAATAATTGAATACATTCATATAAATTAAAAAAAAACATCTGGTTGGTTCTCAACCCAGGTTCAGAACAAATCAGCTGTAATGTAGTCACAGACAATGTTGATGAGTTATCATTCATGGGAAAATGTTCCTCAAAGTGATGCAACGCTGATAGTGACGATTGTCGTGGCAGCGCTCCAACACAGTGGGAGTATCAAGACAGTGACACAAGCACTGCAATGGGGAAACAGAGATATTCTGTATGTAAAACGAGTCTCTGCCTCCAGCCCTGTGTCGACTTCTCCATCCTTGCTGCCCACTTTGTTTTCACTTCTCCACTTTTTTCCTCTCCTTACTCATGTTCTCTAATCCTTTTATGCACTTTACAATCAATTGTCTCTCTACACTCCCCTTAATCTCTTTTACCTCTGTCTTCTCACTGGCCTCATCCAGCTCAGGAGCGCATGGTTGGAGGCGTTTCCGCTCCCAAACTCCACATGAGCTCCGGACTCCCTGGTGGGATATTAATAGGAGAGAGGAGGGAGACATGAGACCCACTCCCTAGAGAGAGAGCGCTGGGAAGTAAGAAAGGGGGGGAAGAGGAAGCAACAGCCATAAATCCATCAAGCACAAGCCGCACACAATAACCATTCTCATATTAATTAAGACAGGGATTGAATACACTGCACAAAAAAAACAAACAAACAATGGACCAAAAGTACTTTGTATTCAATTGTACTAACACTC
>NC_024321.1:15635008-15644866 GCF_000523025.1 Cynoglossus semilaevis
TATCACTCCTTTTTAAGATTTTGTCTGACAGAGTGAATTTGAAAACATAAAAGCTGTATGAATGCTGAAACATAAGATTGATATGCACTTGTGCGAAGTGTGCTATCTCTGATTGCTGGTTCAAAACTGTGCTTGCAACATGACAAACCTAGCATCAAAGTCAAGGAGTGCTGGCTGTGAATGGTCAGATTGGTGGTCAACCATATATTTTTTTCTGAAATGGTGTCATTTTGGCTGTGATGTCATCAGAGACAGACTGAAAAAAACACACAGCTTGTGCTAACGGCTAAACGCAGAGACTGCAAGTGCAAGACAAGCAGAGGGTATAAAAAAAAAATCATACAGTTAGTGCTTCATTGGAAAACATAAACAAACAGCTCTCTCCAGACTTATAGGCTGTTCGTCTGTTTAGGCAACAAACCTGAAACATAAGCCTTCAAAAACACAGCCTTACAATATCCCAGATGTACATTCTGGTTAAAACGTGTTTCAGTTCAATTCAGTGGGATAATGGCAAAGGTTAAAGCAGCAATATTTACACTAGTGCAGTAGTTTGAGTTGTTTTACTTTATCTAGTGTTCACTGTCACCACATGTCAGCAACAGTCGTAAAGAAACCTAAATATTTGTCCAACAGTTTGACCTCACGGTCATCAATGGGGCATCGACTGTTAAATAAAAATAAATAATGAATGAATAGTTTTTACTCTGGAGCGTGACTTTTGTAACACTTCATATGGACTTTTCAGGTCAACTGCCCATTGTTTGAAGTCATAATATTTACTCAATAATACATAATATTTTACCGAGGTCAAATATATGGTGAATGTCCATTGGTTACTTACAAGAGTGACTAATGGAATGGAATGGGTGCAGCTGCTGTAGACACGTGAAGGGGACCACATGAATTCACTTTCACACTCAATGTCACCTTGATGTACGGAGCAAATATGTCTTTATTGAACTTTAGTGGCAGTCGATTGACATGAGCATCATCAGAATCGCTGCTGTTGCATATTTTCTCCAGCAAGTTGTCCTTAACGAGCAATCACATTCACTGTAGTGAGCGGAGGACATTTGTTGGACACATCGGTCCTGTGACAGCTCAGCGTGTTTGCTCCTTAGGTAAACAAGGATGTTGTTGATTCAGCAATATTGCTAATCGATATTTTCTGTCGTTCACCAACTGGTGATAGATCACACAGGAGGACCTGAAATAAACAAGGATTAAAGTTGATTTTATAGGTAGATTACCTAACCCAGCCACTGAGAGAGCGGCATTACTGAGGGACTAAGCACAAAACCGGAACCAAAACAACCTCGGTTTCCATACAGTTCTACATTTCGTAGCAGTGGTGGCCCAGGTTAACAATGACTTCCTGTGGAGCTGTTCACAACATGGCACTGAAGAGCGAGGAAAAACGTTAGAGTAAAAATCCATCATCCTTTACTTTTCTTTTTGATCAATAGAAACTCCAGGTCAGGGATTAAGAAATAAAGCTTGTCAGGAGCCAACTATGGAGCTTCCTTGTAACGTCTAAAAAAGGATACAGACTGACCTCAGAGGTCTCACTTCTCCTTTTTTGTTTGCTTCAGTTTTTATCAGACATCAGCAAATGTCGCCCTGCCAATGAATTCTCGTTGCAGGCACTTTTGGCCTTAGACCAGACTGTTTTCTGCTTTTAATGCCCTTTAGAAACTTTTTATCTTTACATTGATTGACAATGGCATGTCTCCAATATGAACCCGAGCAGAAATGGAACACACACTGCTATGATGAGCTCTTGTTTAAGGTCAACCAGTCCAGTGAGAAAAAACAAAAAGTTTGATTTGATTTTTCTTCTTGTCTTGTTTTGTTTGCAAATGCATTGCAAGATTAATTTAAAAAAAGTGTAAATACATATATATAAACAAGATAACTGCACTCCCTGATGTGAACTACTATAGTTTGTTCTCCACTGTTTCGCCCCAGAGTCAGAAAATGACAGTTGTTAGCTGGAGCAATTTAGAACAAAGAAATTAAAGAACCTGGGATGATGCTCGGTACACGGCATCACAGAGCCAAGGTCAGACAAATTAGCCTGTCTAGACTCATGAAAACATGAAAGCAGAAAGGATGTAGGCTAATAATCTGTAACAAATTGTACAAATTCGTAGATGTGGATGGTACAAATAGGAGTGAGGTATTTTAATAATGCGCACATCCAGGCATTTTATCTGTCTTATCTATCTTTGTTTGTTTGTCTGACAAAATAAAAGACCATCAATTTTAGCTGCTTTCTTTTTCTAGACCTGTGTCTGACTCCTGTGGTATTATGTTAGTGTTTCAACCTAACATTGTAAACAACACAGGCTTACAGTTACAGTAACAACAATAGTGATAAAAATATATATGTATATATGTATGTATATATTTATATATGTATGTACATTTATTTGTGTGTGTATATATATACGTATGTATATAGTTATATATGTATGTACATATATTTGTGTGTATATATGTATATATGTTTGTATATATTTATATATATGTACATATATTTGTTTATATATATATGCCTCATATGGCAAGGTCATCCAGCTATATATATATATAGCTGTATATATGTGGGGTGGCTTTACCTTGATGCTACCTTACCCTGTACCAAAACAAGTGTCAGTCAGTACTCTAATAAACTGTGAGAGAAAAGAGTCATCCTGCCAACCGCTGCCTTAAGTGGGTCGGCTCCTCTTTCTGGAGATCACTGTCTTTGACCTAATGGAACTTTGTGGCATTGGTCTCTCCCAGAAAATGAGGACAAATGGATGCAGTCGACCTTAAACATGGCAGTAAAAGGAAAACAACAAGGATGTAACAGGTTAAAAGTAAGGTTAAAACTTGAAAAGCCAGGTTATGTTTGGTCACATGACACCCACACACGTATTTAGGGCTCAACCTAAGGTAAAAAAAAAAAAAAAAAAAGCGAAAGAGCTAAATGTGGTGCACTTAGTGAGTGTAATAAATTTAACATAAAAAGCATCAGGCGACATCAGGTTGGAGTCTAAAAAAATTAATCTTCTCCGCTCATCAGAGAACAAGACATGACAGCCCAATTACAACATCCTCCACTTCTTCCTCTGCTTCGTTTTGACAGAGATTACTGAGATAAAATGGATCTTTGATCAACGCTGCGGAAAACAGGTCTTTGACCTCCTCTGTCTGTGAGCAGTTCAAAGAGTCGAAAGTGAGACAATATTGATTTTTATTTTTCTTTCATGTTGGACAATGATATAAAAGACTTTTATTATTCAGTTATGTACCACACTTCCTTTTAACCACAGCTGCTAAACCTTTTTCACACCACAAATCAGGTTCCTGTCGGCTGGTCTTCAAGCTGTGGTGAAAAAAAACAAACAAAAAAAACCGCACAGTTCCTACATTGACTTATCACCTTTATCACCTTCCTTTATAGTGTAACTTGGTGTGTGGAAAAGTGTTTTGTTTCCACTGGATCGCTTGTGTCAAACTCAGGCCCGGGGTCCAGATCTGGTCCACAGTGTAATTATATTTGGCCAATGAGATCATATCAATCATCATGTGTACTAGAGTTGGCTGATTTTGTAGTATTATCGGTTTATGCACTATGTCATAGCATGTGTTGGCCTGTGAAAAAAAATGTAACCTTAATAAGAAACTAGGAAGGCTTAAGATTAGGAGATTCAAATTTAATTTCTCAAGTGTTTATAATATTAAGCTTTGGTTTTTCCAGATTTTTTTTCCAGATTCTTCTTCTTCTCTTTCTTCTCCTTCTTGTGTTGAACCTTTGCTAATTAACAGTTGAAGGCAGCAGTCAACGGATGGCCAGAGTCCAACATAAGGACCAAGTGCCAAGTTCGGTAAAATCTCCATTTGCAGACATCTGAATTAGTATTCAGAGAGTTTCAGGAGAGCACCGGAGGAATCCCAACCTATTCTTCCTTTGTGATTCTCTTCACTTCATCTGGGTCGAACCATGTTCTTCAGTTTACGCGACCTCGTCTGCTACATTCACTTTGATTCTCCGGAGACGGTTCCTCTGTCATTATAAAATATGGTTTGCGTCATCGTGTCACAGGAGACAAAACAAAAAACAAGGTCCAGTTCTGCTACTGACTTACTGAGGTTTTTTTTAATTTTTTTTCCTCTTTCACAAGATTATTAACAACAACAACACCTCCCCCCCCCCCCCCCCCCGGGATTTGACTGTGGAGGGAGGTGTTCATCAGGCTGTAGTCTTTCCCCTTTTTATCTAGATGTTATTAACTTTAAAGTACTAATTATTTTCACTTTGAGTTTTCTAAAAGTTTTCATTCTTTTACTGTTTGCCATTAGGCGTTCTATGCAAAAGCACTGGGAACATTTTTGCTAATTTATTCCACCAGTTTGTTGGACTGTATTTCTTCTTTCTGCTGTTTTTTTTTGTCTTTAAATCGACTCAAATGTATTTTTCAGAACATAATAAGTGGAATCATTTTCCAGTAAACTGCTGTATTGGAACAAATTGAGATTATTTCGTAATTCTTTCCTTCCTCATTTGTTATGACGGTGAAGTCCAAATCTCAGAGGAAAAAGAGCGAGTAGGAAGAGCGATCTTTGTTCTTATCACTTCAGAAACCTGTTGTGCAACAGCCTCCACACAGGATGCGCAATCTTTACTTTGTTCTCGTCTCCGTTCTGACTGGCGGTACGTCGATATTTGGTGTTTTTAAAAAAAAAAAAAATTCTGTCATCTGTAGTGTAGGTTTTCTGAGAGGATCTGTGTGAGGTTGCTGTTGTTGGCATTACATCACAGCGTTATAAATGCAGCCTGAATTTCTCTGCAAATTTCAATTCCTCTCTGTCCTCCGCAGTGGCCTCAGAAATCTTGACGGAGGTCGGCGGCCTCACTGGACATAACGTCACCTTACCCTGTGTGTATGACGTGGACTCTCATGGCGTGCTGGATTTCTGCTGGGGACGAGGAAAAGTGCCCCGGTTCAAATGTTCAGACACGTTCTTGTCCTCCGAGGACCAGTCTGTCCTGAACGAAGACCCGTCCAGGTACCAGGTGCTGGGCAGCCCGACAGATGGAGACGTTTCACTGACTATCGTTGATGCTCAGTGGAGTGATGAAGGAGTGTACGGCTGCAGGATCCAGATCCCCGGCTGGTTCAACGATATCAAAGTCAACATACGTCTAGTCCTGAAGCAAGGTGAGTCTCACCATCGTCATCATTTTACAAGTTTAGGTCCAGGTTTGATTGTGTTGTCATTTTTCAGCTCCTGTGGAGGAAATTACTACACAGAAGTGGATATCTGTCACAGCTGGGGATTATCAGCGCCACCTAGGTGTAAATTAATGAAGTTTTTTTTTTTTTTTTTTTTAAAAAAGCTTGTTACATAAACTTTCTTTTAATCCCATGGTAACTAAAGTTTAAAGTCTTTCCAGAAAAGTCGACCTCAGCACTGACGTCCACAGGTGCTGATCAAAGAACACTGAGCGCAGTTGAATTTGTGGTGACACAGGTAATGTAATATTATTATTTATTTATACACCAGCAAATATTTATTGAAAACCTAAACATAATCTGAAATTGTAAAATCACAGGCTAAAGTGGAAGATGGAAAAAAAAAGTTTATTAGAGTTTTGAAACATTTGCAACTTGAATTCAAGAAATAATAAGTAATATTTTCTATTTCTATTCTTTATTTTGCTACTACTTGGTTAACCAGTTTCTCTGACTTTTTTGGTATTTCTTTAATGGTATCTAATGCTCTGACCTACAGTAGCTTTACTGCCACAGAGCCTTGACGAGTTTTCATTTAAAGTACAACATATACAGTAAACAGCATGTGGTGACTCACCGCGGATAATGTTTTTATAACATTTTGTTGAAATATGGTTCATTTTGTTTGCAGAACAAATTCAACGCCTTCCTGGATGTGGGGAACGTTGTCAGGATGGGTGCTATTTTCTTCTCCACCATCATCATAATCCTTGTTTTTATTTCCCGTAAGTATTAAGAGTGAGTCATTTGACATTGGAATTAATTGAATTTTTAAAGCTGTGGATTGTATTTTATTGATCTGTTCTCGTGCTGACGTGACTCATTTCCCTATTTTGGGTCCGTGTAAACGATTATTTTCTTAGATGTTAGAGGAGGCGGTGATCGAGTCTTTACAAAGATGAGGAAATGAAGGGCTTCAAAAAATTGGCAGTATTTTCCCTTTAAAATTAATAATTTCCTCTGAGATACATAAAGAACAAAACCAGTATAAATAATTTGCAGCTGTATACAGTATATTTATACATATATATGTATAAATAAATATATATGTTTATATGTATATATGAATATACACATACATAAGTATTTTATCTATATAAATATGTATAAAAAGACATATAAACATATATGCATATAAATATACATACATATAAATATATACACGTGTATACCGATACATTTATATATACAAATACAATATAAAGACATATAAACATATATGTATATATGCATATAAATATATACATATATACAGTAAAGTACAAACAAAAAACGAGTCTTGTTGAGTCATTTATAACAAAATGATCACTTTCTGGGTTTAGAACAAAACTAAACTCAGATCCGAACTCCTTCCACGGATACTGTGGGAATTGTATTCGACAGGGAGTCGTGTGTCAATAACAGGGATTCATATGTAAATGCTGATAGAGTCGCCGAGAGTCCAGTCACTCCTGCTTCACCACTGTTTGCATTTCTCCTCACCAGAGCGGAGGTTTCAGCCTGGTGTCAGACTCCAGCCTGTCAACACTTCAGCTGCCGAGAACATTTATGAAAGTATCCCAGCAGCATCACAGCGATGGTGACTGTTACATCCGCAAAGGACTTTACAGTTTTGTGTGTGTATGTGTATGGGCGCGCGCGTGTATTATATTATACTCGAGTATTAATTCAGCTCACTGTGAGCCCGCACTTGTGCGTGATGGACTTCGCCGCTGGTTAAAACTTGAAGAAACATTGCCACCTTCTGGTCTCATACACACAGGGAAAATATAAAATATGATATTTGTTAGGTCAATATTAAAAATGTAATATTTTCTAATGTGAATTAATAGATAGAGGAGCGCAATTATTGATGAAGATCTCCATTCATTGGGTTAGTATGAATGCGTCACTGAATCAATTCAAATCTTGTATCTTTCACAATTTATTTGGTTTTTAAAAAAAATTTTTTTGTTGTTTTTTTTCACTCGGGAAAAAAACTGTAAATATACAAAATTAATTAATTAATTAATTTAAAAAAATCTTTTAAAAAAGTCAGGTTTGTTCAACTCAAATGAGCTGAGGGCGACTACCGTCCACCATCTTCCTAATGAGTCAGAAGTGATATTTTTCCTTAACATTCTTGACATTTGTTTTGGTTAAATGTAATCCTAATACTTCAAGACATAAAAACAAAGTCAGACACACTGAATATTCTAACACATAATGTTATTGTTCTAACCAGTACCTGTACAACAAATTACCATCATTACCTAAATTTCTGGTTAAGGTCATGCTAAGAATGAACTTAAAAAATAAATAAAAATCAAAATTCCATGAGAATTATCTCAAAATGTCATTTTCATTTCTGTCTTTTATTTCTCACATATTTTTTAATGAATTTTGCTCTTTATGTTTCTCTTCCACTTCCTGTTTTTATTTAATCTTCTGACAATACTCCTACAGTCTAAAAGCAGGATTTGCTGCTGTGTTGGGTGTGAGGTTTTTTTTAAACAAATAACTTATCTGAATCCAAATTACTCATTTAAGTAATTGCCAAAAAAAAAAACAGTAAAAGTTCCGACTGTTCGTCAAAAGTCAATATTAGTTCCAGTTTCACACTCAGAGCAGCCACACTAAATTTGGCTAGTGTGGCTTATAGTTTGGTGTGACTGGAAAATACGGTATTAAAAACAAAGAGCGTATTTGAGATTAGAGGTTTTAGGTTTGGTGTTAAGATTAGACGTTGAAAGTGTTCTTTTTTCTTCTTCTTTACTTCTGTTGTCTTTAATGCCACAGTGCATCCGTACGTAGTCAAAGAGGAAGTCTTGTGCTGTCCTACTGAACATTCAGCAGGCTCAGCTCAGCACTTTCTCAAAGTAAACATGTCCCTCCAGTAAACTTTCACCAGTTCACTACGAAGGTGTGGACCACAGCTCTAAAATCACCCCGTGCTACACTCCTCATCGTGAAGACAGACTTAGATCTCCTACTCAAAATGAAAATAAGATGGAAGAGAAGTAGAAGTACACCGCATGAAACTCTCTCACCTTTCCTGCAGGTGGTGCTGCTCATGCAATTGATGTTCCTGTAAACATGAATTAATTAACTACCACTGAATAGTTTGCCATACCGTCACAGATAAACAACCATTCACACTAACATTCTGAAATATACAGGATTAGGAATAATAGGACAATAATATGACTAAGTCTAACATTTTGTGTCTATAGGTGGCGCTGTGATGGACTGACAAACTGTTCTGGACCCTGAGTCATTGGTTGAATACTTCATGGCTCTGAACAGCAGGCAGGAGTGAAGACCAGTCGTTGACCTTGATTCCGTTTCTGTCTAATCATCAAAATAAAAATAAAGGTGCTCTCATGTTAAGGAACTAAAACCACAGAAAAGGAAACAGCACGTTACGACATTCTTCTCCTGCAAGCAGAAGTTGTTTGTGTGAGCATATCAAGGCCAAACATCATGTGATTTGGAAACATTTTAAAGCTGCCACCACTGCGGTCTGGTCTAGTGTCACTCCACAGGGGAACTCTCATCGATACAGCTTTGTAAAATGACTCCTTGGGGGGCGAGGTTTCTTCCTTTGTGCGGCAGTCTCCTGTTTCTCCTCCAAGGTAAAGATGGTACAATGTAATTTTTTTTGTCACCTGAACATGACTGTTGTAATTATTGTACAAACGTTCTGCATCTGCAGACCATGTGTCCTCAGGGAACATCATCGCCGCAGTTGGAACAGATGTTACTCTGAGGTGCAACTACGATGCTCAGAAGTACGGACGGCTGTATGGTTGTTGGGGCCGAGGGGCCATTCCTTCAAGGGGCTGTGCCAATGAGGTGATCAGGTCAGACGGGATATCAGTGGTCAGCCGGCAGTCAGAGCGCTACCTGCTCATGGGTGATATTGTTGAGGGAGATGTGTCCCTGACCATCAGGCAGGTGGAGGAGAGCGACTCTGGGATTTATGGGTGTCGGGTGGAAATTCCAGGATGGTTCAATGATCACAAGCACGAGCAGAAACTGACTGTAGTGGCAGGTGAGATAGCCACAGAGAAAAATGTTACTGGTGTTGTTGCTACTACTTAAGTACTCTATATGCTTGTTATTGCAATATGAAGTTTATGCTCTCTTTAGCACTTGATACTTTTGCTTCCCTTCAGTGCCACCTAGTCCCCTGAAAGTGGAAGTCAAGGAAGTGAAGGAGAGAACGGTGACGGTTCAATGGAGTCCAGTGTTCAACGGTGGCAGACCTATCACATCCTACATGGTGCAACTGAAAAACAATCAAGGTTCGCTGAGAAATAAGACTCACCATCACATTACCGTAGCATGTCGTTTGGCCTCTAACTGTACGCTTTCATCACTGCCGCTCAGCATTTTGGAATACTGCAGTAGTAACTGAACTCCACAATCCTGCCTTGACTCAAGTTATGTTGATGGGTTTGCGTCCGGCCAAGACCTACAACCTCCGTATGTTTGCCCACAACATCATCGGCCAGAGCAACAGCAGCAATGTCCTGACGATCACAACCAAAGAAGCAGGTACTTAGTTAGTTTTTATAGTTTGGTTATT
>NC_024321.1:15645181-15653232 GCF_000523025.1 Cynoglossus semilaevis
TGTTTCAGCCACACGGGAAGAGGAGAGCCTCACCCTGACCGACCTGATGCCGTCCACCCAGTACTCTGTCCTCATCCGGGCCGCAACAACTGCTGGAGGAGGACCGCACGCTGTTGCTCTCTGCTCCACTCCAGATGAGGGTAAGACGATGAAAAAGGTCAATAGGGTCAATCATGGTACTGTAGCTATACTAAAACAAAGTCACTCTGTATTTCTGTTTTAAGTTCTCACAACCACAGAGGCAGAGACTGTCGGCTCTTCTTCTACTTCTTCTACCAAGGGTACACAGCACTCCACAAGTTCCATCCCAGGTGAATTTTCTTTTCTGGGGTGTTTCAGACATAAACTTCTTTTTTTTAACCTATGAATTAATTCATATTCCTCAATTAGTTCATTCACAAATACATTTTTTTCCAAAAAGGTTCCACAACTGCAGCACCTGAGCCAGATTCTACTTCTACTACAATGTCAGAAAAACGTACAAGTGTCGTAGCAGGTACTGATGTTTATTTTCACCCTAAATAATTCTACATAAGATAAATGAGCTGCAATGCTGATATCTAGTGACTTTCACTTTAATATACAGCCATTTTTTCCCAATAGCATTTTTAGGGAACACATCATTTTGCAAAACCTAGTCATTGCGTTTTTGGTTTTAATTATTGGAGGAAAACTGATAACGATTCTTAGAGATATTACATAATTATAATATCAGGCCGATAATATCGGACATCCTTGAATGGAATAGAATAGAATAATTATTCACACCACACTGCACCACATGGTGTATTGAGCTCCATGAGAGTTTTAATTGAACAAAAAGAAGTCTTCTATCTTTGAGACAAAGCTCATATCTAGGGAAATAGCGGAACTGTTAAAGAAAAAAAAACAACAACACATGTCTGTCTTGTTAAATGTTTCTGTTTCTTTCACCCAGTGCCCCCTGATCCTCCAGTACTGCAGCTTAAGGAGGTCACATACAATTCATTTTCCCTTTTTTGGATTAGTAGCCTTGAAGGCGACAGTCCCATCACAGGCTTCGACTTGAAGTATAAAACAGAAAATGGTAAGAATAAAAGCAGTACCTTACCCTGTAATCCTTTTACACTGTAAAAGTAAGTAGAACTGTTTTCAATTTTCTTGCCATCCCACAGCATCATGGGATTCTACAACTGACAGTATTGAATTTAGTCCCAACCAGACAGAAGCCACAATGGTAGAATTGCACCCTTCAACGTATCACGTCTGCGTGTTTGCCAAGAACAGACACGGCGTCAGTAAACCCAGCAACATCCTCACCGTCACCACTGGACAAACAGGTGTTGTTTTATTTTTATTTTTTCATTATTTAATTTTTCTTTGTCATAACTCTTTAAGTGCAATTTAGTGCTGACTGTTTTTTAAAGACTGATATTTCAGGGCTTGTGTTAAATAGAAATTATGGGGGAAATAGAAAAGAGTTGAGAAGAAAACGACGTCCAACATTTACTTTTTTAATGTCAAAACATATATTAGAAAAAGTTGTATTTCCTAATTATTTCCCCTTCTTTTTCTTTTGACAGGTCATGAAAAGGACGATCTTGTCACCACCGGAACAAGTGACACTCGTGCCGCTGTTAGTATTGTGTGCAACTCCTCCTATGTCTCTCTCTAGTGGCAAGACTGTTTAAATTCAGGTTGAAAACATCTGTGAATTTGTTTTGTCACAGTGTTCTGGGATGATTCTGATTTGATTGTGTAATTATTGTGCCATTGTTTGCCATGTTGTTCAGTTCTTAACAATAAGTGGTTGAATGCTTATTTTTTATTGTTGTATCTATTATATTATCTATTATTATATTATCTATCTATCTATCTATTTATCTACAATCTAAAGTCAAGGGATACAAACTATCCCTCAGAAAGCAATCTACTGTTTTGGAGTTGAGGGCGTGTGTGATGACATAAAAAATAATTTTAATTTGTTTTACACTCCTCTCCAGGTGGTGCTTGAAGGCACTGAGAGCCATCACTTTGCTGCTGTAATACCTGTGGTTTTGGTACTTTTGGTGGTTGCTGCAGTGATTACATGGCAGTGTCGACGTGAGTATGACTAAAACAAGTATTTCCTATTTTTTATCGAAAACACCCCCCTCATCCCAATCACACACACTGTCGCATCATGGTCTCCATTCTTTCCTTTTCCAGGGGTAAAATACAAACAAGACCAACTGAGCTTGTAAGTGAACCGCACATTTTCATTCCTTTATTTCTAAGAAGAACTGTCTAGGAATCTTCTTTTTCTCACCTGTAGGTGGTTGACCCACAGAGCTCCACAACTGAGTATCTCTGAGTCACTAGGGGAACTTTGAAACTCTGGAATTTTGGTTTGTCTGTTGAAACATTTGGGATATTTCAGTGTTGGTTTTTGAATCTGATTTGACCTGGAACAACAACTTTTGTCAGTTTAATCAAGGGACATTATCTGTGTCTGTATTTCAAAAAACTATATTTACTTCTATTAGTCACTGTGAAATATTTAACAGGGGTTTGTTTTGAAAGGTGATCAACATTTTGCTAAACCTATAGTCTGCTGCGTAAACGCTTGTTAATAAAAGACAGAAAAAAATATTAGCTCACTTTTGGTAACTGATAAAGTCTATATCACATCAGTCTTTTTGCAGATGATTTACTGTAAACAGTTAATTATTTATGTATTGTCAAAGTTTGTCATCAAAGTGTACTTTTTTTGTTTTGTGTCTGTGCAGTAGCTAAATATTATAAATTAAACACAATACATTAAACACTCACTTCACAAACATACACCTGGTGTACATACAAAAATGCACACATTTTTCAGTAATTTTATAAGAAATAGGAGAACATTATTATCAATAGAAGACTACATTTACATACATACATTTATATACTAATGTTTTAAAAATAATTTGTTGGTTTGTTCTGTTGAGTAGTATTGATACTACTACATCGATAAATGTACTATTTTGATATTGATATCCCTTTTAATATTTTGACCCATGTTTGAGAATATACGTGGGTCTAACTTTTGACAATCAAATTCTAAAAACAAATATATAATTGTTTTCATTTTTTAAAATACCTCTGATCAGAGACTGGTTAAAGTTATAAGCAGTTGTAGTGTTTATGATTTATGTTTTATTTTTAACATGGCTCAAATTGGTAACGCAACAGTTTGCTTACGACCGATAGAGGGCGCCAGAGTCTTTCTAGTAAGTGCAGGTGGCGCTCTCAGAAGTCCCACTCCTCTCGCCTGATCGCAAACACCGACTCCATCTGTCCAGTAAACTTCTTAATTATCCTCATTACTGAGATGAGGAAGTGGATCTGATCAGGTTCCACTGGGGAGCTCGGAGACAGGAGGGGCTTTCCCAATAACCGGGTATCACAGTAGGAGGGAAGCCAGGGGTGGTGCCTTAGCCTGAGTCTGAGTGATCAGGGTGAGAATGGAGGAGATTATAAGCAACAACAAGTTCCTTTCTTATTTTTGGCTGTAACTTGGACTTTAGTACCCTGACAAAAGAAATTTTAAAGGCAACGTTCTACAAAATCTAAAAAATTCTCTCACTCTAAGAAGCTAAATTATGAGTTACTTTTTTGATATTTTAATATGCAGGGGGAAAAAACCCTTTGTGTCATTTTTTAGAAATTTTGCTTTATTTTGATTAATCACAATCACGACTTATTTTCTTTTCGGCGTGTCCCTTTTTCAGGGGTTGCCACAGTGTATCAACGTTTTCCATTGCACCCTGTTCTCTGCATCTTCTACTCTGACTCCATCTTTCTGCATGTCCTTCCTCACTGCATCCATAAATCTCCTCTTTGTCTCCTACCTGGTAGCTCCATCTCTAACATTCTTCTACCAATGTCCAAACCATCTCAATCTTGCTTCTCTAGCTTTTTCCCCAAACCTTCCTGTGTGTGTTGTCTTAAACTTACTTGTACTTAAACTCCTGTACCTTCACCACCTCTGCTCCTTGTAACCTCACTATTTCACTGTCTATTTCACTCACTATGTCTTGCACTCGGGAATTAATTAAAAAGAATCTTTAAAAAAGTCAAGTTTGTTCAACTCAAATGAGCTGAGGGCGACTACCGTCCACTAGGGGGCCACATCAGTTATCGATATTGAATATCTATATATATGAAATATGTTCGTTTGTTTAAGGTCTATAAACACTGTATACAGCATCAGTGTAAATTACAATACAGTTACTGAATTACAAAAAACAAATTGAAACAATTGAAAATAAATTATGTATATAAAGAAAACCTTATATAATTGAAACATGACTGACATCTAGTTCCACACAATAAAAAAATAGGGTGTCAATATTTCAGAGTAAACGTATATAAACCCAGATAGAGTATTTACAAAACTGTGAAGAGTCAATTTGCTCTAACAGTGGAGTCAAAAGTGAGTGAAGTTTTTTCAACGATACAGTGAGATGATTATACCCGCCACTTTGCCGCCACTGAGATGATTTTTGTAAACTCATGAATTGCCCAGAGTTCGGAGTAACTGACACTAACAGCTTACAGGTAATGCAATAATTATGTGTTATGAACAAACAAAACGGTATTTTTCATGTTAACCTAATGTCATATCTGCTTTGACGCTTGTATTTGATGCTAATATCGTCAAAAATATTTTCTCTGTCGTCGTTTGTCTTCACGAAGGTAGCGTCAAGCAATACAGAAAGGATAACTTCACAAACCACCTAAATTAGCGCCGACGTTTGACATGAAATATGTTTAAACTAAGTTAAAACTGGTTGGCGTTAAATTATGCCAGTAATATGGTGTGATAGTTTGGTCACGAACACGTTAGTTTTAAGGACATTAGCACGGTAATGGTAAGGTGATTGAGCTTGGTAACGCATATTTCTAGCCCACTAGAAAGCTAGCACGCTTTCTAGCTAGCAGTTATAGTATTTTTATTTCTTGGGGATGTCACAGTTTTTGTCGAGGATGGGGCAGTATTTTTGAGAACGAAATTGTGTAATAAATGCGCAAATTGGTGTTCAACGTTTAAGATACACTTAGCTAATTTCCCCTATATCTGGTTGGAAGATACAATATTAGCATGCAACTAGTTTTGTCGGTGGCGCAAACCTTCGTTTAACATGTTAACCTCAATAACTGTCGACAGAAACAGGAAAAAGCAGAGCCTGTCTTCTGTTGCCTTTTTTTAAGTAGCTGTAATGCACTAGCCTTATGCCTCGAGTTTGTCATATACTAAATGCCTCTTAGAAAAGTTGAACCGATTAATGACTGGGGTTTCTTCAAATAGGTGCACGATGCTGCTTCGTGTGCAGTTCGGTGGAGAACAAAAGTATGTGAAGCTGTCTGAGCTTACATTCAAAGCTTTCTTGGAAGAAGGTGAAAACATTACAGTTAAGTACATAGACGGGTTTCTTATGAGACAGAAGGTCTTAACATGTTAACCTCAATAACTGTCGACAGAAACAGGAAAAAGCAGAGCCTCACTTCTGTTGCCTTTTTTTAAGTAGCTGTAATGCACTAGCCTTATGCCTCGAGTTTGTCATATACTAAATGCCTCTTAGAAAAGTTGAACCGATTAATGACTGGGGTTTCTTCAAATAGGTGCACGATGCTGCTTCGTGTGCAGTTCGGTGGAGAACAAAAGTATGTGAAGCTGTCTGAGCTTACATTCAAAGCTTTCTTGAAAGAAGGTGAAAACATTACTTTACAGTTAAGTACATAGACGGGTTTCTTATGAGACAGAAGGTCATGCTAAAAATGAACTTAAAAAAAAAAATAAAAATTCCATGGGAATTATCTCAAAATGTCATTTTCATTTCTGTCTTTCATTTCTCACATATTTTTCAATGAACTCTGTGCTCTTTGTTTCTCTTACACTTCCTCTTTTTATTTAATCTTCTGATAATACTCCTACAGTCTAAATGCAGGATTTGGTGTTGTGTTGGGTGTGTTTTTTAGCTCATAAATTATCTGAATCCAAATTACTCATCACAAAAGTCAAAGAGGAAGTCTTGTGCTGTCCTACTGAACATTCAGCAGGCTCAGGTCAGCACTTTCTCAAACATGTCCCTCCAGTAAACTTTCACCAGTTCACTACGAAGGTGTGGACCACAGCTCTAAAATCACCCCGTGCTACACTCCTCATCGTGAAGAAAGACTTAGATCTCCTACTAAGGAAAATAAGATGGAAGAGAAGTAGAAGTACACCGCATGAAGCTCTCTCACCTTTCCTGCAGGTGGTGCTGCTCATGCAATTTGAATGCCCTATTCAATGACACATTTGACAGTTTGCCATAACATCACAGATAGATAGATAGAACTTTGTTAATCTCTTGGGAGTTCCCTTATAAACAACCATTCACACCGATGATCAGTTAAGGGTGGAAAATAAAGCAGATCAGCATGTTTTGGGGCAGTGGGAGAAAACTGGAGCATCAGTTTTCACAGGAGATTGAACCAATGATCATTTTGTAGTGAAGTAGTGCTTTCAAAAGTAAGGGGCAAAGCACAGAATGTCCACAAGGCTAGGAATTAATTTGGTTTCATTAAAAGATTAGTGGAGACATTTTATCTTGGTACTTCTCCCTTCGTTAAAATTATACAGGATTAGAAATAATAGGACCCTCATAGCTGAGCCTAGGTACAAAGTCTGGCATTTTGTGTCGACAGGTGGCGCTGTGATGGACTGACAAACTGTTCTGGACCCTGAGTCATTGGTTGAATACTTCATGGCTCTGAACAGCAGGCAAGAGTGAAGATCAGTCGTTGACCTTGATTCCATTTCTGTCTAATCATCAAAATAAAAATAATGGTGCTCTCATGTTAAGGAACTAAAACCACAGAAAAGTAAACAGCACGTTACGACATTCTTCTCCTGCAAGCAGAAGTTGTTTGTGTGAGCATATCAAGGCCAAACATCATGTGATTTGGAAACATTTTAAAGCTGCCACCACTGCGGTCTGGTCTAGTGTCACTCCACAGGGGAACTCTCATCGATACAGCTTTGTAAAATGACTCCTTGGGGGGCGAGGTTTCTTCCTTTGTGCGGCAGTCTCCTGTTTCTCCTCCAAGGTAAAGATGGTACAATGTAATTTTTTTTGTCACCTGAACATGACTGTTGTAATTATTGTACAAACGTTCTGCATCTGCAGACCATGTGTCCTCAGGGAACATCATCGCCGCAGTTGGAACAGATGTTACTCTGAGGTGCAACTACGATGCTCAGAAGTACGGACGGCTGTATGGTTGTTGGGGCCGAGGGGCCATTCCTTCAAGGGGCTGTGCCAATGAGGTGATCAGGTCAGACGGGATATCAGTGGTCAGCCGGCAGTCAGAGCGCTACCTGCTCATGGGTGATATTGTTGAGGGAGATGTGTCCCTGACCATCAGGCAGGTGGAGGAGAGCGACTCTGGGATTTATGGGTGTCGGGTGGAAATTCCAGGATGGTTCAATGATCACAAGCACGAGCAGAAACTGACTGTAGTGGCAGGTGAGATAGCCACAGAGAAAAATGTTACTGGTGTTGTTGCTACTACTTAAGTACTCTATATGCTTGTTATTGCAATATGAAGTTTATGCTCTCTTTAGCACTTGATACTTTTGCTTCCCTTCAGTGCCACCTAGTCCCCTGAAAGTGGAAGTCAAGGAAGTGAAGGAGAGAACGGTGACGGTTCAATGGAGTCCAGTGTTCAACGGTGGCAGACCTATCACATCCTACATGGTGCAACTGAAAAACAATCAAGGTTCGCTGAGAAATAAGACTCACCATCACATTACCGTAGCATGTCGTTTGGCCTCTAACTGTACGCTTTCATCACTGCCGCTCAGCATTTTGGAATACTGCAGTAGTAACTGAACTCCACAATCCTGCCTTGACTCAAGTTATGTTGATGGGTTTGCGTCCGGCCAAGACCTACAACCTCCGTATGTTTGCCCACAACATCATCGGCCAGAGCAACAGCAGCAATGTCCTGACGATCACAACCAAAGAAGCAGGTACTTAGTTAGTTTTTATAGTTTGGTTATT
>NC_024321.1:15663083-15686642 GCF_000523025.1 Cynoglossus semilaevis
CACGCTGTTGCTCTCTGCTCCACTCCAGATGAGGGTAAGACGATGAAAAAGGTCAATAGGGTCAATCATGGTACTGTAGCTATACTAAAACAAAGTCACTCTGTATTTCTGTTTTAAGTTCTCACAACCACAGAGGCAGAGACTGTCGGCTCTTCTTCTCCTGCATCCACCAAGGGTACACAGCACTCCACAAGTTCCATCCCAGGTGGAGTTTTTTTTTCTTGTTGATTCAGATATAAACTTTTTTTTTACCTATGAATTAATTTATATTCCTCAATTAGTTTATTCACAAATACATACTTTTTTCAAAAAGGTTCCACAACACCTGAGCCAGATTCTACTTCTACTACAGTGTCAGAACAAGGAACAGCAAGTGTCGTTGCAGGTACATATGATGATAAATCAACAGTCCCAAAACATGATAAAAAAAAACAAAACATTTCTGTATATTGCTGGAACAAAAAGACAAATAACAGCAGGTAGATCTATGTGTTTCTACCTGTTTATTTGTAACTAATCCAAATGATGGCATTTTATGTTCAATATGTCAAGACAAATATTTATGATTGTAAGGTGAAATTTCCCTTCAAAGAGTTAGGTTTTAACACAGCAGGATGTCGTCGGGTTTTAATTAACAAACGTCAATTTTCAGTGCTACAGGAATATCAGAAACTTGTACACAAGCATAGTGCTCCTTCTAGCGGCTGTGTGACCTATGGTCTGGAAAATACAGTACATAAGTACTCTCTAAAATATGCAAATTATGCTGTCCTTAGTGCTTGATGTCTTTGCTTCCCTTCAGCGCCGCCTAGTCCCCTGAAAGTGGAAGTCGGTGTTTTTCAACACAATTTTTTTTTTCTCCCAAAAAGGTTCCACAACTGCAGCACCTGAGCCAGATTCTACTTCTACTACAGTGTCAGAACAAAGAACAAGTGTTGTCGCAGGTACCGATGGTAAATCAACATTCCCAAAAAATGACCAAAACATTGTAACACAACTGTATATGGCTTAAACAAAAAGACAAATAACAGCAGTTAGATGAATTTGTCTATACCTGTTTTTTATTTGTGACTAATCCAAATGATGGAATATTATGTTAAATAAAATTCAGTTTTTTTTATGTTCCAAATTTTATGTTACATTCACATATTTTGTCTCCCAAAAAAGTTTCCATGACTGCAGCACGTGAGCCAGATTCTACTTCTACTGCAATGTCAGAAAAAACTGTTGTTCCAGGTACCGATGTTTATTTTCACCCTGAATAATTCTAATGCTCTTTTATAATGTTTACTTAAGACAAGAATACAATGGAAAAGAACAAAACAGCAAAACGACAAGAATAAGATAGACAGGACAAGTCCGGAAGAAAACAGAATAACAAATAAACTAGTAAACACAATATAATATAATAGAACTAGGGATGTCTGATATTAACTTTTTGCTGATATCCGATATTGTTCAAACACTTAATTTCCGATTCCAATATCAACCGATACAGGCCTGGTAATATTTATCAATTTATCTGTACAAACCACTATATGAATGTGAGATTAAATAAATGAGCTGCAATGCTGCCATCTAGTGACTTTCACTTTAATATACAGACGTTTTTTCCCCCTTTTTTTTCTTTTGACAGGTCATGAAAAGGACGATCTTGTCACCACCGGCGATTCTCGTGCCGCTGTGAGTACCATGTACAACTCCTCTTATGGCTCTCTCTTGTGGTAAAAATGTGTAAATTCAGGTTAAAAACGTCTGTTCTATTCTGCCTTTGTTTGCCATGTTGTTCAGTTCTTAACAATAAGTGGTTGAATGCTTATATTTTATTGTTGTATCTATTATATTATCTATCTATCTATCATCTAAAGTCAAGGGATACAAACTATCCCTCAGAAGCAATCTACTGTTTTGGAGTTGAGGCTGTGTGTGATGACATAAAAAATAATTTTAATTTGTTTTACACTCCTCTCCAGGTGATGCTTGAGAGCATTGAGATCCATCTCTTTGTTGTTGTAATACCTGTGGTTTTGCTACTTTTGGTGGTTGCTGCAGTGATTACATGGCAGTGTCGACGTGAGTATGACTAAAACTATTTCTTTTTTTTATGGAAAGCACCCCACACACACACACACACCCTGCCCCTTCATGGTCTCCATTGTTTCCTTTTCCAGGGGTAAAATACAAACAAGGCAAACTGAGCTTGTAAGTGAACCACACATTTTCATTCCTTTATTTCTAAGAAGAACTGTCTAGGAATCTTCTTTCTCTCACCTGTAGGTGGATAACCCCACAGCACTCCACAACTGAGTATCTCTGAGTCACTAGAGGAACTTTGAAACTCTGGAATTTTGGTTTGTCTGTTGAAACATTTGGGATATTTCAGTGTTGGTTTTTGAATCTGATTTGACCTGGAACAACAACTTTTGTCAGTTTAATCAAGGGACATTATCTGTGTCTGTATTTCAAAAAACTATATTTACTTCTATTACTGTCACTGTGAAATATTTAGCAGGGGTTTGTTTTATCTTTATCACATCAGTTTTTTTGCAGATGATTAACTGAAATATATATTAATTATTTATGTTTAAGTTTGTCATCAAATTATGTTTTTTGTAGTTTTGTCTGTGCAGTTGTTAAATATTATAAAATAAACACAATACATTAAACACTCACTACACAAACATACATCTGGTGTACATACAAAAATACACAAATTTTTCCGTCATTTTATAATGAATATTTTTGTTCAAAACGGCTGTGACTACAATTTAAATACAATTTTTAAAATAATATAACAAATAAATATTTACAGCAGGTCAGGAAGAAAACAAATATTTTACTTGATGAATTGTTAGATGTGAAACTACTCAAGATGTTAGTAAACAGCTCATGTGAAGCCCCATTAAATGACACAAAATCACTAATATTTAATATATATATTTTTTATTACTAAGAGAACATTATTTTCAATAGAAGACTACATTTACATACATTCAAAATTTGGACTGATGTTTGAGAATATACGTGGGTCTAACTTTTGACAATCAAATTCTTAAAACAAATATATAATTGTTTTCATTTTTTAAAATACCTCTGATCAGAGACTGGTTAAAGTTATAAGCAGTTGTAGTTTTTATGATTTATGTTTTATTTTTAACATGGCTCAAATTGGTAACGCAGCAGTTTGCTTACGACCGATAGAGGGCGCCAGAGTCTTTCTAGTAAGTGCAGGTGGCGCTCTCAGAAGTCCCACTCCTCTCGCCTGATCGCAAACACCGTCTCCTCATAAGCAGCCGCTGCGGGCGGCTGGATTTCCATCCATCTGTCCGGTAAACTTCTTAATTATCCTCATTACTGAGATGAGGAAGTGGATCTGATCAGGTTCCACTGGGGAGCTCGGAGACAGCTGGCTGTGAGGGGCTCTCCCAATAACCGGGTATCACAGTAGGAGGGAAGCCAGGGGTGGTGCCTTAGCCTGAGTCTGAGTGATCAGGGTGAGAATGGAGGAGATTATAAGCAACAACAAGTTCCTTGCTTATTTTTGGCTGTAACTTGGACCTTAGTACCCTGCCCGAGGGCACAAAGGCAGGGGTAGAAGAATCAACTCCCACCCTATATTGTCTACTTCTCGATGTCCAGGAACAGCATTTCTTCATTTTTTATTTTTCTGGCCACTGATTGACAAACTAGTTTGTTTTTCAGCGCTGTCGATCACCTTAATTAATTTGTGAAATGAATGGGATTAAAATATTGAATACGTTTATACGTATTAGTGGAATAACATGCATTGTTTACTGAATACATCCACTTAACTGTTTCAACACCTGGGCTTCAACTTCAGGGCAGTTATCCTGGCTCTGACTGCAGGGCCGTAACTACACTAAAGTAAGTCTAGGGCTGATCAGCTGACTCTGAGGGACTGTAGACAAATAAATATTGTTGAAGACAAAAGAAAATTTAAAGGCAATGTTCTACAAAATCTAAAAAAAAATCCACTCACTCTAAGAAGCTAAATTATGAGTTACATTTTGGATATTTTAATATGCAGGAAAAAAACGTTTTTAGAAATGTTGCTTTATTTTGATTAATCACAATCACGACTAATCATGATTAATTTTTTTTATCCAGGACGTCTTCATAGCCCTAGTTTTTTTTTCTTCTTCCTGAACATAGACCTATTGTCTACATTGGAGTAAATATTGCCTGATTATCAGTCTGTTGTAGTCTTTCCTTCACAGACCCAGAGCTGCCGAGGTTCAAAGCCACAGTGTACAGCGTTCCATCGTGTTCTGTAAACACGGCTCCACCACATCCCTCCTCGCTGGACCTCCTCTCATCTCCGGACCCCTGACTTCCTCCGTCCACTGCACCTTCTTCCTCTTTACGGAGGCTGAGGCTTTATCTTTGTGCTGCGGTCTTCCATCTTTACACTTCCACATCCTCCCCTGCTTCCCATCTATCTTCCTTCCTGCTCCTGCGTTGGCACTTACATAAACAGAAGAATGAGGTTGAGATGGATGTGGGGGGGTTGGCAGTGGCTGAATGACTTTGATGAGGTTACTTTGATTGGCCTCACAGCCAGAAACCAATTTACCTCCTCCCCATACATTTATTGTTTCCCCTCGGACCGTGCCTGTCACCAGTAAACCACACAGGGCGACGAACCAGTAGTCGATACAACAAGAACGAGGACCAGGAACACAAATGGAAACAGCTGAACCTGCTGACCCACCGTTTATTTACAATATGTGTCAGCAGCCCAACGAGTCTGTCAGCTCACTCACAACATAACTATGTCCATTTTGGGATTTTTTATTATTATTATTTTTTTCTAAAACCAAAGGGAACAAAGGCATCGGTCCTCCTTTTAACCCTGCCCTGATTTGTAAGCTGTGTCTGCTAAAGGCTTCAGAGTTGGTCTGCAGGTGGGGAACGGATGAATGAGGAGCGAGTGTGTGGTCATAATAATGGTAATATTAACAGTGGGGACAGAGTTAGTAGTGTAATAAATCATTACCACTGTTCTGGCCACATCAAGGTACCAGCCCTCCGGAAGCCCAGACTCTGAACGTACCATACGCACACCAAAGCCTGAGCTCGGCAGGAGGGGCTGGTCACCAGGCCTTGTCGTCCCATAACGGATGCACGCTCCTAGACCTAAGGAGTTTCCAGATGTTAGGCCTTTTGGAAAGCGCCTCGTGAACTTGTGAACAGCAGAACACATGAGAGGGAGAATGTTCTAGAAGTAATGGGACTGGAAGGGAAGTAGGACACAAAAGGAGAGGGGACGCAGAGGAGGGGAGCCCATCACCGGGTATGTGTTGATGAAAGAGGAAATAATTTGTTTGATTACTTCATCATTTTACTTATTTAATTACTTATTTTTCTCCCGTCAGACCCTCAGAGGGCCGACAAACACGAGGCAAGTAGCTGTCAACTCAAGAGTCGAAGGTATCTGCGAGCTGGAAAAACAAAAATTTATAAAAATAAAATGATATCAACCGTTGAGTGAAAATGCAACTGAAAAATGCTCTCATTCACAGTGTCGCCAGATTAGTCGACCCGAGCCTGATGGAAGGCGGTGCGTGTGGTTGAAGGTCAGACACAGCAGTTACTATGGAGACGTCACCAAGTAAACCAAACCAGTGCACTGTTGCTGCTCTGAGGCACCTGCACCAACTGCTGCATGTGTGTGTTTTTGTCTATCAACAGCCTTTGCCTCGAATAATTAGAGACTCAATACCCAGAATTAAAGCGCTCAAATGTCAACTGCTCCTCAAATACTAAACCCTGTGTAAACACCTCGTAGAAGGTACTGGATTTTACCTGGTTTATTTAGAACGACACGTCCCCCTTTTCACACACTAGTGGAGTTGAATATACACGTGCCCTCATCTTAAGCACTACGCTGGGTTTTGTCAGAGAACAAAATATGAAATAGTGAATGTTTACAATAAAAATGACAAACTTTAGGTTCAAGGGTGATTAATAATGTCATTAACCATTTAAAAGTCAAATCAGAGAAACCTCCATCTGGTCCAAGACTGACCTCCTGACCAGACCTTGGTTCTACATAAATTTAAATCTCCCGTAACCTAATTCTTAACCTACATATCTTTGGATTCTGTGTATCTAAGAATCCTTCCCCATTCAGCCAGGGTAAAAAAACAAACAGGAAAAAAAAAAACCCTCAGTCTTATGTGTGAAATATCCTGCGAGAGATAATTGGAAAATTTCCTTCCCCATTCAGCCAGGGTAAAAAATCAACCAGGAAAAAAAACCCCTCAGTCTTATGTATGAAATATCCTGCGAGAGATCATTGGAAAATTGTGGAAATTGTGATTACCCAATTTCACTTAATTAGGCTGAAAACTATTATTTATTAATTGCATATAGTTTTTCTTTGCTGGTCAAAGCATGAAAGGCAGAACAATTAAATACTCTTCTGCAGCAGAAAACTAAAAATAAGCAGAGCAATTGAAGAAGATTTCTGTGTCTTTCTTCAATTCCTGTCAGTATATCAGTATTTTCTTAAACTAAACAGGCCAATATTTTAGTCAATTATGAGGTCATTTAAACTAGATTTTATTATATTTTATTACATATACTTTTTGTGAGATTTTGATTGGTGGTTTTTCCTGATGATATACATGTGCTATGGCTCAAACGTTTTGGAAACACTCCTCTAGAGATGTGACACAGACCAGGCAATGTCCAAAAAAAATTTAAAAAGTCAAACGCTGGCATCACTTCTGCAAAGGCAGCATTATGAAACACTACCCCACTGTGTGGCGCCATCGTGAGTTACAAATCTCCGAGAGCCGTTCGTGTTGTGTGAAAAAATGTCAGCCAAAATACAAGGGCATGCAGTTCCACCGTCAAGTCAACGCTGTGTGTATGGTATGTTACAAGTAAGCAGATCTTGGACAAAGTGGCAAATTCCAACCTTCTCTGAGGTCTAAGTTTCCATAGAAACACAGTAGACTTTATATTGATGTAGCCAGTTTATCAAATGCGGAAAAAAACTGTATTTGGCAGCCAGTCATTGAGGACAGAAATAGCTTCACTGACATGCTTGTTGCCTCCCTTTGCGCACACATAATCCTTTACGCTCGCAGATATTTCCATACATGTTTGAACATCCAAAACCCCATCATGTACGATTCATATCACACGTCACCTCTCATTCAGGCAGCATTAGGTGTCAGGGCTTTGAACGCAGGCATGGCTTTTAATCTGTTTAACATGATTCCTTGTCAGGGCTAAGAACCAATGCCTTTTGTTTTTGTTGTTTTGTTTTTTTATTTCACCTGCCCAGGGGCAATTTTCATAAGGACAGACATCAGTTTGGATGTCCTCCATGGTCCTGGCAGTGGAACATAGTACAAGTCTTGGATCAGTGGAGTTCTACCCTGGTAGACAAGTGGCTGGCGCTGCTGATTGTTGGCGAGAGTGTGGAAGGATGGAGGGAGGGGGGGAGGAGGAGAAGGGTGAGAGAGAGAGAGAGAGGTAATCACATCAGGGGATTAGTGGCTGTTATTAATGGAGGATAAGGCTCATTGCTGTTATTTTGTCAACTGCATAAGCACGCACGCACACACACTCAGATGCATGCTCACACAGTGTACTGTATCAATCAGTATCTCTTTCTCTTTCTTTCCCTCTCTCTATATATACACACAGTATCTATCTATCTATAAATCCATCTATCAGTGGTGTAGAACAGTATCAACACAGAAACTGAAATATCATGGTATTGTGATACTTCGTTACACGATACCATCTTGATATTTTGCAGCGATGTATCAAATGTTTTATAAACAATTTACTGTCAAATAGTCATGGTATCGATTCATTATATTTTGCTTTTATTTCTTCTCCAGCAGTTACAAATGTACATTAGATTCCTCTGTTTGAATTATAGTATCGTGACGTTAGGCATGTTGCAGCGTTGTGTTTGCTACGCTGACAGTGTTCCTACTATTAAATAGTTTAAAAGAACTCAAAACATCGTTGTGCCTACAGTTTATCGTATAACAATTTGAACCTTATTGATCCCACAAATGTGAATTTCTTGTGTTTACAGCAGATCTGCTGCAACAGGCTGCCACCTGCAAGGATGAGATTTGAACCCAGGACTACCTGTCCAAGGTAGGCATGCTCATTGCACCTGTATCGTGATATGTATTGTATCATCAGATTCTTGCCAATGCACATCCCTACTATCTCTCCATCTATCTATGTATATCTCTCTCTCTCTTTCTCTCTCTCTCTCTCTCTCTGTCAGACTCTAATTCAATTACACAGCTGCCTCCTGTCTCGATGTCCAGCCTCTGGCCCTTGGCAATGTGTTTTGATTTTGGTTTGTAATATTCTCACTACCTACTTCATGCAGCTGAAAAATGATCTGCTCCTCTGTGCATATCTGTGTGTGTGTGCGTGCGCCTGTGTGTGTTTTGTGCTGGCATGCCACACCGTTGAAAGATGGCCATTCAGTGGTGAACAAACAAGACATTTGTCTAAAGTCTTGCATCACCTCAGGGAGGACTCTGTGGAAATGTGCTTTGCCAGGTTATCTTGCTGCTCTCACTGCTATTTTCAGTCTCCCTGCGAGTGACAGGATCCAAACTTCACGGCGAGGTCTGTGCAAAATTTTGTCAGAATGAGACCTGCCTGCCAGTCCATGTGTCAGTCTATCTGTGAGCCAGTCAGAGCAGATCACGATCACTCCAACACACACACACATACACAGTCACACACTCACACGTGCATCCACACATGCATAGGCACATGACAATCAGGAAGGCATCTCAGTGAGAAGATGTATGGGCCGGGGCAGCAGAGACACATTTGCAGGGTCTTTCATCAGGGAGGATTCGCCTCATCCTCACGCAGAGCCACAAAGACACCAGCATCCCACCGTGAGCTGCAGACATAGCTGCACCACACTTTCATCATCTGAATGGAGTTTCACAGCAGTGGAAGAAAAAAAAAGAAAAGAAAACCAAAGTCCCCAAGCCTTATAATATCACCCAAACACCCTGGAGGTGCAGCGGCATGTCAGAGAAACTTAGAAGACACAAATAAGTAAATAGGCAGGATGCACACGCCAAGCGAGGATCACCGGAGGGAAGGCGAAAGAGAGTGGCGCGGCAGCGAGCAGATGCTTCTGAGCGAGGAGAGAGAACGCTGGAGTGAAGACATTAACACATCTGGGTGTATTGGCTAACTGAGCTTAATGTAAAATTAACACAACCTCACAGACGGGCAGATGAATCACCATCTGTAGCTTATATTTACACTCTGACGTTCCCTTAGATCACACGTGTCAAACTCTGGCCCGGGGGCCAGATCTGGCCCGCAGTGTAATTATATTTGGGCCGCAAGATCTTATCAAATATGTACTAGGGTTAGCCTACCATTATAAAGGGTCTTTATAGATATATTTTAGCGGTGTATGCTAATACTACATATGTTATAGCATATACATTTTGTTTTTTTGTTCTTGGCCTTTGAAAAAAAGATTTACATTTAGAAAGGAACTCAAAAGGCTACAGATAAAGAGACATAATCAGAAACAAATACCACTGATGTTTTATTACAAATTGATATAATATTAAGCTTTTACAAACATTTACAAAGCTGCATGTTTTTTTTTTTTCCTTCCATTGAACCAAGTAGACAACCTTTAAACTAGTCTTTCGTCTGGTTGGTTACCACAGACGCTGCAGAGGAACTTTGACTGTGTGTGGAACTCCTTCACCAGCGTTAAATTAGAATGCAGGAACTTGAATGAACTGGTACTTTGTTGTACTTTTCTTCAAATGAGTAAACAATTGTAAAAATGGGGGTTGGTGGAAAGAAGCATATTTAATGTCAGACCTCAGGACACACACACTCACACACACAGAGACACCCCTGTGTCTGTCTGTCAACTCTGTGCTCGTAATCACATCCTATTCCCTGGCGTTCCCGTACACACAACCCCCTGCCTCGCTACACTGTGGAGGGAGAGAAATGAGAGATCCCTCCAAATGCTCTCTAAGATTAAGGCTTTGTGTTTTACATGTGTTATCGTTGCTTGCCTTCGTTATCCCCCCCCCCCTTGCTTTTGTCTGAGCCTCCTTCTCCTTCACCTCCTCCTCCTCTAATTAAAATCTTGTCCCTTTCATTCCTTCGCACACCTTTCTTCCACCTGTGAGAGCAAGGAGAGGGAGGGAGGAGAAGAAAAAGGAAGGAAGGAGAGAAGAAGAAGAAAGATGAAAAAGCACACCACACCGAGCGAGTGGCGGAGCGTTGTGGAATACGACGTCTAAGGGGAGGATGAAGGCGCTTGTCACGTCTCATCACACAAAAGTACACTTTCATACACACGCACACACACACAAAGCTGGCTGTGGTGCCACAGAGACACACAGTCCCGCTGAGCTGAGCTTTGAAAAGAATAAAGTGCAAAGGCAATGAAAAAGAAAAAACACGCGGGAAGGATCCACGGTGCTGGATGTTTCAGTTTGACCCATATTTGTCCTGATGCATAAATCAAACTGGCACTGACAAGCCCGCCGCATCTGTCACCATGGTGTAGAAGAGAAAGAAAAAAAATCAACGCCGATTTCACCCCAGTGCACTTCTGCCCCCGGTGGCATTAACCGCAATTATGAAAACAATGAGAAATAAGAAGAATAATAGTCTATTGTGTTTATGTGTTTAGACGAGGGACCCTTCATGCCGGTGCTTTTTTTTCTCTTTTTGTAACAGAATCATGTGCCAACACACACACACAAACAAACACACAAACTCTTCTTTCTGTGTTCTCCTAAGGCTTCAGTACTGTCTCCCCTCTGGCCCCACACCTTGGCCTCCTGGTGTGTGTGAGGTGAGGGCGACCTGGCACTGTGCCCCCCTGCTCTCCCCTTCCTCTCCCCCCGTGTGGTCAGCCTGTGTTTACATCTGTCTGGCCTTGGAGCCTGGAACTTGGAACCATGTGTCTGTGCATCTCTACATCACCAGGACACTGAAGCAGCAGCAGGACGTGCTGGGTGAATACTGTACTCTACCTGATGAATTACAGCCTCACACGGCTGAGACGGTCCTGGTGTGTAACAAACATGTCAAATACAAATGCCATTTCCAGAAAAGAAGGTACTTATTCTGCACTTTGACCTTTTTTAATCAGCCATGATTATTCCTTCACTCTTCTATCTCTTAATTCTTTTCAGGGTGTTGAGGAGACCTGGAGGGGGCGCTATCCTATCTTTTCAGGGTGTTGAGGAGACCTGGACGGGGCGCTATCCTAACCCATCATAACCCAGTAACAACCATCAGGTAAGGAACAGTTCAAACACAACATCAATGGGGCCATGTGTCAATTTAAATATCCATATCCACAGTCACATTCATACCCAATAAGTGAAGCCCTAAAACATTTTCTTTTTTATATGTTCATAAGTTCATCATCAAAATTTAGCAATGAGTTTTGAATGAGTTTAAAGAAAGCGTACGACTTATCTGGTACTGCAGTTTGTACGTCACTGTCAAATATGGTAAAGTTTTTTGTCATATTCCACCACTGAGTGTCTCTGCTACTCATTCTTCTCAGTATCTTCGGGGGAAGTGTTAGATGCGCTGCCTGGGCGCTGAGAAAACTCCAGACTTTTTTCTTCTGATTGAATGTCTACATGTTGGTACTTAGGATTTGTGTGTCTGAGATGTTAAACACGCGCTAATCCTTCAGAAGCACCAAAAAAAAAAAAAAGGAAAAGATTGAATAGCATTGGTTTCGGAACATGACAAACAGTGTGATCTGCCTTTTGTTTTTGATAGCTGATGAATATGCATGTGGCCCCCGCAAGGAACTGAGTTTAAGCTGGGGTGGGGGCTTGGAAGTGCATGTTGAACAATGGAATTACATCTCTGACATGCCTCCACCGCCAGGCTGGGATTAAATGCAGCGCAAAAGAAAAACAGAAACGAGGGAAAGGGGGAATGACAGGAACAGGATAGAGATGGAGAATGAAGCGATAAAGCAGCAGATCCGCTGCTTATCTATTGAAGAAATGGAGGCCTCAGGGAGGAGACGCCACGCAGGGGATGAGGCGAGGGGGGGTGGTGATGGTGAAGAGTGGAGAGAGAGGGGGGGACGTAGAGAGGAGGGTGTTGGGGGGCGGCGAGAGGGTCGTCAATCTGATATATTTAATTTCTTTGGCTGTTAGTGAATCATCAAGAGGATGATCCAACTGTGGATCAAAAGAATGAGCAGGGGAACGGGGGGAAAAGACAGATTCGTGAAACAGAACAAAGGATGAGTCTCTCCAGGACGGCCACGACTCTCCCATCTCCCTCCTCCGTTTACTCACACTTCTGCTCAGCCACGCTTTTTCGGAACAGACAACTTTTATCCACGGTCAGAAGGCATGAATTACACATGAGGACAATGACAGGAGTGTTTTCTCTGGTTGTAAAAACCAGATTCTGACCCTGCTGTCTTCACCAACATGTTCCCGAGCGCCAAAATCTGGTAGCATTTATTTCATCTTCGTATGCTTCATCTGTGTCCTGTCATGTAGTGAGAAGCGGTTTCCCACGGGGGCAACGGCCAGACCACTTGTTTAGTCTGACCTCGACATGTCGGCCCAGACGTGAAACATTTATAAAAAGCTGTCAGCGACTCGTCCGTTTTTACTTTAAATCCTTGTGTCTGCTTACACAACGTTCATGTTTAAAGGCCAAACGGTTGCGTCCCGGTGTAGCCATAGCATAGTTCCCCATGAGTGACACTGTTCTGTGGTGGTGTCCACCTGTGTTCATATGCTACTGTCGTTGGCCAAATATGGCCAATTTTAGCTGTGGGTGACAGGAAAAAATACAAAGTATTGTAGTATTGTATAGTATTAAAATTAGAGCAGTACTATTACATTAACTTGCACTTGAGTCATCACCGCCTTAGACATCTGCCTTAAACACAGAAGGTCCTGTGTTCGAGCCCCCCTATTAAAATTAGAGCAGTACTATTACACTAACTTGGACTTGAGTCATCACACCCGCCTTAGACATCTGCCTTACACACAGAAGGTCCTGTGTTCAAGCCCCAGATGAATCACATACTAAATGGCGCCACCTGTGGCAGTTTGTGTGGGTTGCAAAGACTCACGCTGTGAATCCCCGTTGTGGGATGAATAAGGGGAAAGAAAAATGTGTGAAGTCATCATGGAGACAAAAGCCCAGCCCTGAATGCATCATTCCTGAGCCTCTGATTAAGACAAGGTTCAGAACACAGTATAAGATGCAACCAAATCTGAGTCGAGGTTTTTCTGGATGTTAGGGATTAGGGTTCAGTTTTGTTTATTTGCACAAATCTTTATGTGAGAGTAAAAGAGAAAAAAAACCCTGCCGAGTCAGGTCTGAATGGTTTTCACAAAAGCCGAGTCGACAGGCGGACTGTTCTGACCATGAGCGCGTTAAACATATTTAAGAGGCCTCTGTAAGGCTGTTTTAATGCCTTCTTACATTTCACTGCAACTACCCCCACAACCGCTAACCCACCCAGCCACCCACCCACCCCCATATCAAAACCCTCTCCTCTTTCACTCTCAGCCTCTCTCTGTCACCTTTTCTGTCACCCTACCCGAACCTCTGCAACTCCCACTCAGTCTACTGTTAAGCTCCCCATACCTGCCTGTCTTCCACTAGTGGCAGAAGGCGACATGTGCGTCTCCGTGTGTGTATATGTGTGTGTGTGTGAAAGTGAGAAAGAGAGAGAGGCAGAGATATGTGCATAAAAAGTAAAGTCTGTGTCTCCACGATCCTCCTGTCCTTTTCTCCCGCCTATTAAACCGCTATGAAGTCTGTAAAGTCAAGCGAGGTGGTGCCAACCTCACGGATGGTTGACAGTCAATATTGACCCTGGGCACCATCAATGTCACGTCCCCCCAGGCTTACTCACTCACACACAGGTAGGACCAAGATGCCAGTAGAGCCCTGACCTGACCGCTGACCCCGCTGCAGGTATTTTCTCATCCTGCTGCCGTTAAGGGCAGCCTTGGACAGAGTGTGAATCTGTTCCCAGTTGTGCGCGCCAGCGGCGAGTGATGGATGGGCGTGAGATATTGTCACTGATGCTTTAGTTTGAAGGTGCATCGTCAACTGCTGTTTGCCAAATGACTACAACAAAGCACATGTGCGGTGCTCATGTCCCGTACGAACGCCGAGAGTCGGTTCGGGGAGTTAGCGTGTTTGTAGAGCGGCTGAGCGAAAGAAAGGCAAAAAGATGGGTTTTATATTTGCACGCGCTGATTTATCTGTCGTCTCCTTTTTGTGTGTTTGTCAGCACAAACACCTAACATAGAAGGAGACAGGCTGCCTCCTGACAGTTATCTGCTAGTTTTAGTCTCTCCCTGCTCTGTCTCACTTTCTGTCTCTCTATCCTCTCCCCAAATTACCCCTGCAGCACTGAGTGGTTATTGTAGGATGATTTTTCTTTTCCCTGATTGGTTTAAACTTATCTCTGGCTGGTTCGATTCCCTGTTCGTCAACCATCTGGGTTTCATAGAAAACTGCACTCCTCTTTATGGCCAGTCCAACCCAGACAGCTCTGCTCCATCAATACATGTTAGCGTGGTTTAAATCCAGAGGAGGATTTCTTACTGCTGCCTCAGCTGTTCTGTCAAGGCCTCAGAGAAGAAACCATACGCAGCAAGTGGAAAGCGTCAGGAATCAGGACTGGGGTGCTAGCTAGGTGGTGCTAGAGGGCTGGTCGTGACGTGGTCCCTTCACGTAGGTAGGTAGGTAGGTTATTAGGATGGTTGGTAGGACGGTAGTTAGATTGCTTGGTAGATCGACAGGGAGGCAGCTAGGTCTTAGGTCAATAGGTCAGTGACTACTGTTTGTGTATATATATATATATATTTATATATATATTATACTTTTTATATATTTTTGGGGGGGTACAGTGTTGCAAATCATTAATAATCTAACAGCTTTTCACCTAAATTAGCTCAAATCGTGATGAAAAAAAACGGATCAAAAACAAATGTCACCAACGCTCAACAATGATCAAATAGTGGATGGATGGATGGATGGATGGATGGATGGATGGATAATGACACGTTCAGCATCAGCACACATATGAACCATAATCACAGATGTCCTTCATTTTCTTCAAAGCCCCTAATTTTCTCCGTTCACATCCCATGGCCCCGCCCCCCCCTTTCAGTCACTTACTGCACACCTGCAGTCAATATGAGCCCCTTGCCCTCCCCACCACATCAGTCACTCATACAAAAGGAGAGTTTTCAGAAACCCACTGCTGTGTTTCTGTGGCCCACAGCCCCATCATCAGTGTGTCAGGAGTCCAACGGCCAACCCCCCCCCACTTCACTCCCACCCCTCCCCTCTCCTCAGCCCGCCTCCTCTCTTTCATTTAACCTGGACGTTCATTAAAACAGGATATCCTGGACATTTTTACATTTCCTTCAGTTGTGCTGCAGATGTGGCACAAAGAGAGAGAGGGATACAGAGAAAGAGAACGAGGGGGTGGGGGTTGGTGGGTGCGTGCAAGCGACTCGGTGACAAAGTAGCCATTCACCAGTTCAGGTCATTTCACGTGTTACGTCTTTTCTCTTCACATCAGCTCAGACGTCTGCTCATTTCCACACTGCTTCAGCCACAAGATGACACCTGACTAAGGCTGGTCCAGGCTGGTCCAGGCTGGTGCATACTGGTCTTGTCCAGGCTGGTCCAGGCTGGTCCGGGGTGGTGCATACTGGTCCAGGCTGGTCCAGGCTGTTCCAGGCTGTTCCAGGTAGCTGCGGCTCTTGCCTGGAAGCTACAGGTTGAAGGGTCTTCTGCCCTCAGAGGTTTGTGGCCAGGGACCGTCTTCCTCTGCTGCCCAGACCTCAGTGTCATGTTTTGTCTGGATCAGTGAGTGTAAATGACTCTCTGTGACACTTCCTGTGAGAATCTTTTCTGAAGTGCCGTTTGGTGTCAACATAAAACAACGAGGTTTCCTCCACATGTGGCATCTGAGAAATCCCAGAGTTAAAATAGGATAAGAATTTAAATAAATCTATTTTTTTTCTCTCATCTACATCTCACACTCACTCCAACATACAAACATGCAGCCCAACCCCCCTCTGACACTCTACTTAAAATATCATTTGTTTACACCCCCCACCAAAAAGTCCCAATGCGCTGGAATGCACAAGGAAAAGCACTCTGAAGCCCCAGTGTGTTTGTAACCCTATAAATAAAGGTGGTGGTGGGGAGAGTGGTTGACCATAATTACACAGGCCCTGTTAAAGCCCAGGCGCGTTTCTGTGTCTGTCTGTCTGCTGGTACCCTCACCAGTCGTGGCCACTCCCATTCGCAAACAAACACACACGTGCTTGGGCGTGCACACACACACACACACAAACACAAAAACACTTTCAGATGGGATGTGGTTACAAAGTTTTGTTTTTCTACATCTGTCTGGACCTTTAAAACATTATAAAGTGCTGACAGTCAATTACATAATTTCAGCATTTATAGGTCCAGCGTGCAACATTTACGACGGCTCATTGGCAGACACTGAATAAACTTCCTGTGTTTTTGTGTTTGCAGTATAAGTATATGTGTGTGTAATTGTTTTACTATAAAATATATTTTGCGTCCATATATTTCATACCCAACAATTAAACACAGGCCAAACTAGGGGTCTAAAACTTAGGGGCGAGGGCTAATTTTTTTGCATTGTATTATTATATAAAAAAAATTTTGACCCTTAATAGCAGGCCATAGTTTTGCCCAAATAAATAAATAAATAATGTACATGTGCTGAAGTATCCAGTCACAAGTAAAACAGTCAGTCTGGTGCAGTTCAAGTGCAATATAGTATGTTCCTTTAAATTATACACGCCAAAATATAGATACATCAACTATTACAAGTACTACATCATAAAAGTAGTGGATAGCAAAAATTTAAATATTTTTTATTGCAGAGTTAGTATACCAGAACTGCTTAAGTAAGTACTGTCCCGTTCTGTTGGTGGAGGTATTTTGGTCTTGGTGGTGCGCATGTTCACATGGTCCATCTGGCTGCTGTGAAACCAAGTTCACAGCATTAGAGTTGAGATGTAAACACACATTCACACAGTGTTCTCTTTCTCGCTAAGCTGCAGAGACAGACATTTACCAAACTGTGCTGTATGTCGCGTATCGGTACCAGCCAAGAGTGGCTCAGTCCTCTAAATATGTGTGTGTGAGAGAGACAGAGAGAAAGAGCGAGAGAGTGTGTGTGCGTGCTCACCTGCACAAGTGTGACCATGTCTATGTGAACACAGGCAAAAATGTGAACGTGCATCGGCCAAGATTCTCTTTCTTGCTCACGAAGCGGCGCTGCTAAAGCGGCCAGAATAACTCTGCAGATTCTATACTCTCTGCTGCACGGTACAATTTGTTCCAAAACACTCGCCTTGCTGAACAAATCACAGCCCGGCAGCCAACTATAGCTAGCCGAGTCTCTTACCATCAACAGGCCGGCTGCCAAGACGAGAAACACATCCAACGGTTTTAATACCTTGTTTTCACACAAGCGGCTCTTTACTCCAGCTTATAAAAGCCAAACGACAATAACAATTGCATGTACAAGACTTAAAAGTGTTTGTGTCTGTGGTTCCCATTCTTTTCTTGTGGTTTTTGTCAGGGATGGGTGCAGTCTGCGCAGGGTGAGGCCCGGCTGGATGTACAACATGGTGGATGTCAGGATGTTTGAATGACAGATGTCAGCACGCTACGATGTGAAAACAGCAGTTAAGTCTTTTACGTGTGAGGTCGCACCTTCTCCTTGCACTGAAGGTCCTGCGCACTGAATATTTGAGTGTTGGATGATTTTGATCCACACTGAGCAAGGATGGAAATTGCTGAAAGGCGTCAGGTTATTGTGATTACTTCCCTGCCGTCTCTTTGGTCCATTTATCTCAGAGGTACTTGGCGGCAGAATAGCGGTAATGTATTTTAATGCAGCTTCTACATGATAAAAGTTGACTGGCTGCTGCTTGTGCCACAGTTCAGTATTCATCCCCCCACATTTCGATGTCTTCCTATGCACCGCTGGGCCTCATAACATTAAACATTCAGGAGTAACAAATGAAAGAGTCTCTTAAAAGCTCTAACCAACAGGCTTTTACTAGCCTTCCAGGCTACATTCAGATAAAAAAAGGGAGAGAAGACAGAAGTGGTCTAGACAGCAGGAAATCCAAACTCTGAAAGAATACAGCTAAAGTGAAATGTTTTCCCTTTTGGTGGACAGGACTGTAGTGTATACCATATACATACATACACACACACATATATATATAATCTATATATATATATAGGGTTTATTGCTTTAGAAATTGAATTGATGCCACCATGGAGATGCAATATTCAGATCTTCTGGGGGCTGCTGGAGCAAGGCTGGTCGACTGTATGACAGGTGACTGAAGGATGAAAATGTTGCAGAGCTTTTGATGAATGGTATCATCAAATACTTTACCTGTCCCTGACGCTTAGCATCATCTGCCGCGATGTCAAGCAGCAGCAGCAGTGATGAATTTTGCCAGGGAGATGTGGGAAATATGAAAGTCCTCGCTGGTTTAAGTTAAAAAATCAAATTAGTGAAAAAAAGACATTATCCAAAGAGCTGCCTTTCTTTCCATCTGTCTTCGTCTGTTAGCACCTGGTGTCCTCTAGGTGTCACTAGAGAAGTTGATTGACCAAACTTGAATGGAACCAGACAAGTGGAGTGAGTTTTCCTGAAGATGTTGTTTCTTTTATTCTACAGATGAAAAAACATCTTCCAGTAAAGTCTGCAAGTGCAGTTGTCTAGATTAATTCTCCTGAGGAAACCATGACCTGGATGACTGAGAACCTACACAGAATTAACCTGAGTGAGCAGAGCGTGAAAAGTAAAGCTGCAGCTTCTCCTGCGCTCTGACAGCCGCCGTCCTGTTGCTGTGGTGATTTCCTCTCCCAGGTGCATCACTCACTTCACACACACACACACACGGCACACATACACAAACGCAATAAAAAATGTGCAATTATACCTGTTGGGACACTACTCTCAGTCATTAGTAAAGCTGATTAATAACTAATAACCTGTGTCTCATCCATATCTAGTATTTCCTAACTTATTTCATACAGGTTATTTTTTCATTCTTTTCCCACTGTAGTTCAGTGTCTCGTTGTCCTCATGGTTAGTTTCCTAAGGTGGGTCAACAGTTTCAGCAGTTGGCAAGAATTTTTGGACAGGACCAAGACTAAGAGTTAACAAGCAATTTAACAAAACCCTCTGAAGATGCGCATCAGTGCTAAATATGCTAACGCAGGCGTGGGCGAACATTTTGACTCACGGGCCACAATTGTCCTAAATTTAAACAGGGGTAAGGTTCAGGAGTAGATAGATGAGGCGTTTGTGTGAACTAAGATAATTTACATGTAAAAGTCATGCATAAAAGGCTAAAATGCTAAGATGCTTTTATCATTTTCTACACCATCTATTGTGGAAGTGGGTATTGCAGGAAAAAGGCAGAAGTATACTGATGATAATATAAATAAATTATACAGATCAGTTTTCTGTTCCGTTAATTTGTTACTTAAAATCTCAAAATAGTGCGAAAAGTTGTTTTGCTGGAAAGCTGGAGGCAGTGTTTTCAGTTGTAATGACTTAGTGTTAAGCTCCGCTCACTTTCTGTTCACTTGGCTGTGTTAACTGTGAAGAAAAATATTATTTTATTTATAATCAAGACTGTTAGCATTTTCCAGCTTGTGTCAATGAGCATCAGCACGTACAAAAACACTATTACTAGTATGTTGTCAATAGTGTTATTAGGACAGCTATTAGCTCCTAGTAATGCAAGGCCCTAGCTGCAGGCCCAAGTTCAGGAAGTACTCAGGAAGTAAGGTTTTCCTGGTCAGGAACTTGTTTTTGAAAACATGCCAGCTGCCAGAACCGGCCTTAGATGACAACAATTACAAGTATGAACACACACTGTGCAAAGCCCCCTCTTCCCTTTCCGTCCGTCCGTCCTTAACACCAGTGTCCCTTCCCTGCTACTGTTGGCTCCACCACGTCACTCTCCACCGCTACATCCTCACTCTGCTTACACGCAGGTGTTCTTCCTTTCCCCTCTCCCTCCCACCTTCCCATCGCACACTCGCTAATGAGAGTGAAAACGAGAACAATAGGGAGAGGAGCGCGGGGCCCGCCAGCTCATCTGGGCTCCGTTGATCTTGTTAATTGCGTCCGTGGACGCGCTTCTCTCCCTTTGAAGTATGTCTGAAGAGTCCGCTTCAGAGACTGGCAATTACTGCACATCATGTAATTGCTGCAAGACAGGCAGCCGTATGAGAGAACCAGAGCTAGGCTACTACTGTATGCAAATGTCACTGTTTGTGTGATAGAGCGATGGAGAGAGATGTAGATGGAGAGGGAGAGGCGAGGGAGAGACGAGGGGAGAGGGATGATGATGAATATCATGCCAGTGAATATCTAATTTTAAATCTCAGGCCACAGAGTCACACTCTCCTCCAGTGTTAATGCCACAGAACAGCCATGTTTCTTTGGAATCTAAATTTTTAATTTAATCCTGAATTTAAATATAAAATTTAGTTGTTCTTAAGATGCTTTAACAGGCAAACAACTCACATACAGTATGTGACAGTGAATCAGACAAATAGAGTAGAAAAATGAGAAATAATACAGAACGTCACAAACATTTACATGCATGACTTGGAAAGGTGTTTGGTTATGCCAACGTATGGCCCTAGTGATTTATTTTAAGGTAGCATGAGTATCATCTAAACCAATTAGAACAGTTTGTTCACATTTTCCTTCACACAAAAAAATATTATATGAAAAAATTGTATTTTGTCTAATGAAGCCAAGGAAGGAAAATCAGAAATGCTCTGCTTGATTAAATCAGCAAATGACCTCTGGAAATGTTGGCAGATTTGTGGTCAATCACTAAGTCAAAAAGTTCTAAGACAGATGTCATACTTTCAAAGGTTGTCCAATTTTGATGACTAACACATCGTCAAAGTTTTATCCAAATATTTTTGTCAGTATTTGCGAGGCTTCCTAACCCTTTTTTTAAGAAATGGAAAAGTCTGATAAAAAATGTAACAAAGCTCAAAATGGAAAAGTCTGATAAAAAATGTAACGAAGCTCAACAAACAAACAAAAACAAACAAAAAAAAAAATCAATAAAATGATTAGATTTTTCAAAACCGTTGAGCGATGTGTCTCTACATGTTCCAGACACGACTGAAAATCTGTCGTAGAATGTTTTGACTTTCACTCATATTTCTTATTTGCAATCTATGGTCTGTGTGTTTGGTTCTCACTCCCATCACTTCACCATGGTAGTGAGAAAAAAAACCAAACAAAATAAAACACACATTTGGAAAGATCAAAGGGATTTTTTTCCTCCTGCTTTGGAATTCAATTAATCTGTTTATTTTTCACTGTGCCATCACTGTGGTTTCAGAGGAGACGTCCACGGCCTGTTTACATCCTCGACTCCTACTTATAAATGTTTCGAGGTCAGTGGAACTCTGTGATTCTGCGGTGACAGTCTTGTTGTGTCTATTCAGAGGCCATAAAGTCCCCTTTTATTTTCCATCCCTCCAAACCCAGCACATTTGCTGTCACTTTACTTTTTTTAACGCCATTATGCTAGGTATGTTCAACAAATGACCCATCTGATACACCCTGCCATCCTGCGAGGCTGATGCAAGGCCTCGCTCACCTTCGCCAACACAATAATTCATATCACGTTACAGTAGTTCGCTGCTGTGCTTGGTGAGAGATATGATACAACACAGCGCAGCAACCTCGTGCTCCTACTCCCACGTCTCAGTACGACTGAAAGTAGTACAGATGAAATGTACTACTTCAGGGCTAACTACAGCTGTAAGATAAATACTCTGCTACATACTGCTGTGGTGGCAGACAGGGATTTGTCTCTGTGTGGTAGACCACAAGTGTGTGTATGCTTAGAATTATACAACAGCATATGTGTGTGTGCAACTGTGTGTGTATGCGCACAGGCGTACTGTATTTTTAGGCTTACAGTAAAGTGATGATTCCAGTGCAGTAGAACAGGACTGACAAATGATTGACATGTCGTGGTATAAGATAAAGTGTAAAATATTTTTGGACTCTTGATTGGTAGCAGAACATGTTCAGCACAAAAGTAATGGACGGTGTCAGCGTTGTAGGATATTTTTCTTCTTGTCAGTAAATGAAGTATTACTCACATAAATCTGCAGTACTTCCGGACTCTAAGTCGCACCAGAGTATAAGTCGCACTAGCCAGAAAATGCATAATAAATAAGAAAAAAAAACCATATATGTCGCACCAGCCAGCTAGAGGGCCCTCTAGCAGCTGACAGTATATAAGTTGCACCTGAATATTAGTCGCAAACCCAGCCAAAGGATGTAAAAAAGTGTGACTTATAGTCTGGAAATTTCTCAGTTCTCAGACATCTCTTAAATTTTTAAGTATTTTCAAAGTTTGTTAAAGTCCTTAAAGAAAAAGCAGTGAAAAGTATTTTCTTGGGTGCGTTTAAGATTTTTCCTCAAATTTTTGCCCGACATGGGCGCTCGTCTCTGAAGCTAAATGTATGACTTGTGTTTTTGTGTGTGTTTGTGTGAAAAACATGTTGACAAGTTATAGGACAAGCTTTACAACAGTGATCCTGTACCTAGCACCCCCTGGAGGGTAGACAGGGTGGCTACACGTGCTCTATTTTTACAACAAAGAAAATCAAAATTTGAGACGATGTTTTGTTTCTATCTTTAATTTCCTACCCTGACAACTTTACCGTCCTGCAGCTCCTCACTCAGCCAAATCCAGATAGTTCTATGAACAGGAGTCTGTACAACAGACCAACAGATATTGGGGGAGAAAAGGATTAGGTTAATTGCTCTGTCAACACGGCGGTCTCCCCGGAGGTTTCTTTAGCGCTGGAGGTATAAAGAGTAATACATCACATACAGCATACTGTAGAGGGGTCACTTCTGTCCAGGGATCTGAAACCCAGTAAATTAAACTGCAGGTTTTACTCAGGAGTCTGTGGCAAGGTTTGTTTATCAAATGAGATGATCATTTGTCACATTTATGGATAAAACGTTTCAGACAAGGGTGGGGCGTAAATGTTATACTTTTACATATCATGTTAATAGTCTCACTTGCCTTGAATTAAATGTGGGAAGTTGTATTATTTGGATAATATAACTTACCACAAATTGACTTTAAAATGATGTCAGCATCACCATGTTTTTTGTTTTATTTTTTCATAGCCTTGATTTGTTTTGTTTTTTTCAGGGTCACATGGGGGCGCTGAAGCCAATCCCATCAGCCATGGGGAGAGGGCGGGGTACAGCCTACACATTTCACTAGTCCTTTTGCAACATATAGACAAACTGTTCACACTCACACTCTGGTCAGTTCAGACTGAACTATTGACCTTGTCCTGCGTTGTTTCTGGACTGAGGGAGGAAACCAAAGTCTCCACAGATGTGTCCGTAAATTTGTT
>NC_024321.1:15686673-15691931 GCF_000523025.1 Cynoglossus semilaevis
CTCTGACAGCTTATGGATTTTACACAGATATGTTTCAGATATTGCAACAGAACCACAGCTATTGTGGTCAGAACAATCCTCATTTATCATCAAAGACTGGGTCTGAGTGGTCTGTCATCCCAGAATTCTTTTTGTGTCAGTACAACAAGTGTGGGAACTGCTGCTGCAGGGAGGTGAAATACTTTGGCTATGTTGAAACATGCCATATTATTTTGCAATTGGATTGACCGGGATAAAGTAATGTAAACACAGACTTGTGTGCGCACACATTCACACAAAAACTACGCCAGGCGAGGAGGCAAAAGGGAAAAAGGAATTGCACTGAGGCAGCTTGCCGAAAGGGCAGCCTGCCAAAAGAGTGGGAGAGAGAAAGAGAAAGAGGGACAGACACACAGAGAAAGAACAAGGGGAAGAAAGAGAGGTAGAGAGGGCAGGAAAGTCCTTGTATAGTCCACAGGAAGAGCTCTGTCAGGACAGGAAGCTCCATGTTTGGGCATGGAGGTTTCCTGTCTGACTGGAGGACTGACATTTCCTCTTCTGTTTGGCTTCTGGAGAAGGGATCACATTAAGGCTTGAGGGAGGCTGCAGGGGTGGTGTTGGTGGGCCGCCAGCCGGGCTGGGCTGGGTCCGTTCTCTGGTTTCAGCGCCCGCGCTCCCTCCCTTTCCCTGTCTCAGCCTTAGTCTGTGTGCAGCCTGCAGCGAGTGGCTTTTTGCTGTAGCAGACACTTTTCAGGACAGCGCTCACCCTCTCCAGGACTGATATTCAAATATAATGTAACCTACTGTGGTACATGGTTCATGTTGCACTGTTAACATAATCACGTCTTATGTAAAGGTCAGAATTTTATTTTTTTTCTGTCCACCTCTGAAAATTTTTGGCTGTTGCAGTACCTCTAGTAATACCTACCTTAAAATACAGCAGCACATACCTGCCGTGTTGTGCTAAGTATACTATAAAAATATTTATTGCTTTTAGGATTATTGCCCTTTTGCTCAGGTTAGCTGGTTTACCTTTGCCCTCTGGAGTGTCTGCAAGGCTGCTCGTAACGCTGATATTCTTTCTGGCTGAGTACTGCTTGTGTACATGTACTTCTTTGCCAATGCACAAAAGAACAGATTTCTGTTCCATACCATTCAAGTCACTCCAAGTACCACCTATGGTCTCTGCACCATAGTTTGAGAACCACTTGTATTGATCATTAAATGTGGATCGTATTTGCAGAAAAGTATCAGTTCGGTAACTGTTGGATTAAAAACACTCATGAAACATTGGGACCATTCTCAGAGAAAAACCTTTTACACAATTCAAGTTTTTGCCTGGTTTTCTCCAAATACACTTACAAATACACACACTACTTTCACTCCCAGTGTGTGAATGTTTTGGACACTGTGAGAGTTGTGTGTAACTTCCTTTATTGTCAATGACTAACTCTGCCACAGTCATATCCAGCGAGCTGAGGTTCAGTTCAACAGGAGTCAGTTCATCCAGAAGAAAGATTGGAAAAATTACTGACATTAAGTTCCTAAAGATTTTCACTGATCCACAGAAGACAGTTGTGTGTAAAATCTCCTTAAAAAGTACTTGTTTATCCAAAGTACTTACCTAAGTAGAAGTTACAGTTTCAGTTGACTGTAATTTTTTTGAAAAGTAATAATGAAACCACCTCAAAATGTGCAGTGTTGTCAAGATTGCTATGAGAGAAGAAGTGTAAATAAATCGGTAACTCCACTTCCACGCACTGATTTGAACAAACACAGCCTCCTCACTGTCAACCATCAGCCTTATTATTTTTCCTCTTCCCTCTCTGCTTGAGAACAATTTCTAAAAATGTATTTTAATATCACCGTCAAAAAAGATCAAATCATATATATATATACCTGCAGGTTTTCTTGGTCAACCCAAATATTTCTTAGTTTCCTAATCCAACAACATGTAGATTGTGTATTAGGTTAAGATAAAACTATACTATAATGACCACTGATGTGAGAACACGTATTAAATCCTTTATCTTTACTTGCCCCCAGAGTTGGTCTGGATTCCTGTCTACCTTGGACCTCAGCCTTTGGCCCAGGATGGATTTGGCTGAATCTGCTCCCTTGGATCAGTGGTACTATTCCAGCAGAGCTGGTGTAAGCTAGTGTTGTACTGTAGTAAGCATTTTTACAATCATTTCTCCCCTGAATTTGAACATTTGATCTCAGAATTTAAAGTCAAGTTTAAAGAATTTGAACATTTGATCTCAGAATTTAAAATCAAGTTTAAAGATATTTTAATTAAAAAATAGAAATGATAAAATGTCCTGTAACTGGTTTATCCTGTAATGAGTCTCTATAATAGCACAGAGTACAACTTGTAGAAATGTTTGAAGTAAATTGGAAGTAATTACAAGCACTTCTTCACTTCAATTAGAGATGACAACAGATATAAGTGGTTGTTGTATCTCCTGCCTGTCTGTTGAGAACAAACCAGACAGAAACTGTTTTCATTCACCGCTATGACATAGACTCAGAAACCTAGACTGTCGTCAAGGGCCTGAGTCAGAGTTCAGACTCTAAGGCTGAAAATAATTCTACGTATCGTAATTTCCGGTTTATAAGCTGCAACTTTTTCAACACGCTTTGAACCCTGAGGCTTAAACAACCAGTTATGGATTTTTATGGGCTAGCGAAGTTTATATCGCTAGCGATCAATGACTTTTCATGGTAGGCTACTCTGTGTTACACTAGTAGCGTATGTCTGTCTGTGAATGACTGTGTGCGTATATGTGCGTTGTGCGCGCGCAACAGGAAACGGTAGTGAAAGTTGAGGGTAGTTTGGGCCTTGTCATGTTGAAGCGTGAGTTGCTTATACTGAAGCTATTAAGACGCTGTTTGTGTACTGTTGTGTTCGGTGTGGCAGATAATAACCCCCCGCCCCCAACTTTCCTGTTTCTGTTTACCTCTGCTGTGGACAAGCACAAAATGCAAGGAGTTAGCCCCGTAGCTAATGTTAGCTTGGGCTCGGGAGCACTCTCCCCTGTGCATTTCAACCACAGTCGGGGCACAGAAGCAAGAAAGAGCTAACGTGTAACTAGCCATGTTACAGGCACTGTTCGGATAAAAGCATTTATTTAATTGAAAGTGAAAATATTTATTAATATTTATTAATTTAATATTTAATATTTATGTGTAAATATCCCATATTACAACGTGGATACTTGGGGCTTATAGAGGGGTGTGGCCTATATTCAGATGCTCCTATATTCAATAGTCTGGAACTTACGGTATTTATTTTTCACATGAAAATAATGTAGCATTAGTTTTGATTTAATAATAATAATTTGACTTTTGGTTTTCTGATACCTGACTGTAAACCTTGCTGACATGTTGTGTTTTTGTGTTGCTTTGTTTCAGTTGAGCTTTTCACAGCCACCGACGCTGAGGACCTGGTTTCTCTCCTCCCTGACTTTTAACTTTAGTTTGACGTCGTAAGAACAGGTGCCAAAATATCCGTTCCAGAAACTAGTTAGTACATGGAACCTCGTTTTGGGCTCACGCTTCATTGCTTATTGATCAACCATCTGTGTGTTTTGTGTCAATAAACTTCAACAGCTCCCAGTCAGAGACGCAAACAGACAGACTGAGGTGGAGAGATGGAAGGTAAACAGAAGGTGATCTCTCAGACGTAAATATGGTGAGTGGCAAGTCCAGTCCTGCACTTGAACTCTGTCTGTCTGTCTGTCTGTCTGTCTCTCTGTCTGTCTTTCTCTCTGTCTGTCTAGAGTCTAGCTCTCCCTCTCACACACAGACATAAGACTTGGTGAAAAAGTTAGGGAAAGGGGAGAGAGGATGTGCTGTAGACAGGCAGCAGAGTCCAAGACAGGAACAGTCAAATAAACAAATACATTGAGCGCACACACACACTGACATTCACACCTCATCCTGAAGCACTCGTGCTGCACTTTTTCCCCCTTGTCATGTCTCTCTGGGTGATTACCTCATAATGCCCAGCAGAGAAACAGCAGTACAGCCGTGCTCCCTTATTGCATCACTGGCATGTCTGAGCTGATGTTTGTGGCTGCCATGAAATAGAGTATGTGTCACTAACAACGATACAGAAAGATAAGCTGGTGTGGTATACTCTCCATAGAGAAATGTGCACTACACCTCCATATATATATATTACGTAAAAACAAGCACCAAATTCTGCAGTAATATACGACACGCTGCAGGTGAGAGTGCAGCCATCATGGAGTAAAAAGAAGGCTGTTGCGTTTGTGTGAACGGATTAGCAGAGAAACAACTGTTCATTAAACTGCAATTTCTCCTCAGTTTATGGCTTTGGCGAAAGAAGGGAGGAAAAAAAAACCTCCTCCTCAGAGCAGCTTTAGCCGCTGGTCTACATAGAATAACAGAAAGGAGCTGGGATCATTACTCACAACGGAGGACTCTATTAAGCAGCGTTTTGCGAAGCTTACTGCAAACACACACACACACTCACGCACTGGCACCCTGAGGTGTAGAGAGAAAGAAAGATGGAGAGAGAGAGAGCAGATGTGTGTGTGCCTGCATGCCCGTGCACAGGTGAAATGTGTGGTCGTCTCTCTGTGTGTGAATTACATTTAACTCCAGGGATGGTTTGAAAATGTTTTTAAAAAAAAAAATCACACAAGCGCGGCTGTGTGCACTCTGTAATCTAACACCATTAGCAGCAGCTTCATGTATATTAGAGAATGTAATGATGGAGGGCTGGTTTGAGGCTGTTCTCAACAAGAGCTTTTGTCTGAGATATTTCCTAGACAAACGATCGACACAACACAAAAATCAAACAAAGTTCATTATCTGTACGTGTCCGGCCGACACCGCACCACCGGGACGCCGTCACGTTCGCGCCAGGCTGTGTTGGAGTGTACGCTATCGAAAACTTTGCTCGTCTCACCCTGCCAAAGCACTGCTGCAATATGCCAAAATGTTCCCAGGTTAAAGTTAGGTTACAGCTGCGGTCAACACTCATGACTTCACTTTGGCAGTAATAACCTGTCAAGCATTTCACATTAAGAAGCGTAAAAGCCTACATACACACTTGACAGAGCTGACAGATGCTGACATGCCACTGCATGCAGTCACAGGCCCTAAATGAGGACCTAACAGTGTGAATGTGACAGAGATGTGGCTGTGCTCGCTTCGCCACAGCACACGCTGCTCGCTGTTAACTAGCTGTTAGGGAGGCAGACGACGAGAGGAAGAGAGACAGACGGAGAGAGAGAAAGAGAGTGGAT
>NC_024321.1:15691950-15711162 GCF_000523025.1 Cynoglossus semilaevis
AGGAAATAAGTTTGGTCTCCAACGTTACTTAAAGAGGTTTAATTGTTTTCGCAAAGCTGAGTGACGAGCTTGTTTTTTTCCACTGCTCACGTACCTACAGAACAAATAGGAATGATGGAGTTAAATAAAGAAGTTCAGATCAAGCGCTTTGTCAAGTAGCTTAGGGTCATTTATTATAGCTTGTTAATTACTATAATTATTATTATTATAGTTATTATAATAAATGAGATTATAAAAACAGACGTATGAAAAGTGTAGGGAGATGAAGAAGGTGAAGAGCAACAAGTTCTGTAATAACTGGTGAGAAAAACCTCATTCTTCCTCAATGTCAATCCAAGCTTCTCTCTGTCTCTTTTTAGAAAGACAAGCATCGACATTAATATCAATCCAGACTCCCAGAAGACCTTGCTGTCGTACCGGTGCATTGGCACTGCTGAAGGTGGCCCCCCCTCCACTGATCCTGGGTAAGTTTACTCTTTACTCCTTAGCAACAGCCACTCCATCTTTCTTGATCCTTCATGTGATGTCACAATTCTTAACAGTGACCTCCTAATTCTATCACCTTTGGATTTTGTTTGAAAAATCACATTGAATGTTTAGAAAAACACATTACTGCAGCTTTTAGATTCATTAGGGTGAGGGTTTTGGGGTCGGGATGGGCGTTTTGGGGTCGGGGGGGTAATACAGTGTTGTTACTGTCAGTTCTCCATTGACTTAGTTACAGCCTAGACTCTGTAGGATCCAGACGGAGGTCATAGTTCTGGTCCTAATGCTAAGCTAGCGAAACCGCTGTTAACTGCAACTCGTGTGCATCTGGTGGAGAGCACACGCTGCCAGCAGGTTTTCCAGCCTTTCCGGTCCTGTTCCTCCCCAGGCGGAGCACATTGATGACATCAGCTAGTGTGAAAGTAGCCATTAGTTCCACCTCATCACTGTGGGACAAATATAGCAGCGCGGGGCTTTCATCAAACATGGGGGACAGCTGTAGTGAGTGGGTGGGCGAAGAAACCTGGCCAGATGATGATACACATTTTCCTCATCCCTCCTGCTCTCACCTCACCCACTCCCTTGCGACCAAACTGTCACCTCCTGAGAATGATAACACCTTTGGGCTGCAGCATATAGGCACATATGTGCTGCACACACATACACACACACACACACACACACACACAAAGAGGTTAACTAATCTTACATCACACTACGTTCTTTGCACAAAAGCTTGAACCATTTTCGCATGTGAATCAATAAGGTTCAGTGAGTGGTTGAATGACAAGTGGCTGTTTTATAATACCTGTATTATGAACAGCACGGCAGCCACGGCACTCAGCAGCACTGATTCAAAACTGTACAACAGCAGCACAAGGAAAAGAACTTTCTACTGCTCTTCGTCTCCATCACTCATTATTCCTCACCCTGAACCTAGGCTCTTGTTTTCCCTCACCCATTTCTCCCCCTTGTTTACCAGAAGCATAATTTCTACGGCAGATTACAACATTTACGGACTTATCTTATCTCCCTAAGTGGTGTGGGGATTATTTTTGTGGTTGCACGGAAATAATAAACTGGAAGAGATTAAGTTTTCATGGATCGAGGATTTTTTGTATTGAGATTGTCGTATTTTTATTGGCATTACAATACAATTACGTCACACACATCATGTACTGTAGTGATGCAGTACATGATGCGAGTAACCTGCCATACATATAGTTTAGTCTGTGACAACTAAGTTGTTATAACAACTTACCACGTTCCAGCTCTTACTTTTTTTATATTAAACAAAAATAAATTAAGCAATAATAACTAACATCTGTATTATTTTGTATTGAACATTGAACAAAAATATTTTGTTCAAATTTTAGTTCTTATGTTCAGTGCCTTAATCAGTCAAGCTTCAGCTTATGTCTCTGACCTCTTAGGAACTTAGTAGTCCAGAGTCTGCGGTCAAAAGGTCAGAGGCTGTTAGAAGTGCCAAGAACTGGAGCTCTGAGCATCTGGAACACACTAGTGTCCTCTTTACGCAGCCTTCAATCTGTGGAACCGTTTAAAAAACAACTCAAGTCCCTTCTATTGGAACAGCCTATTAATTAGACTTAGTTCAAATGTTTTATATTTCTCTGTTTGAATGTCTCCTCCAAAGTCTTTTCTGTGTTTTAGATTGTTTAATGATTTTTACTTGTACGTGTTTTGTTTGGGTATTTTCTGGGATTTTTATATATATATATATATATATATATATATATTTGCAAACAGAGCTTTATTATAACCTTAATTCTTTAATTTCCCAAAGGGAACTCCTAAGGGATTAATACAGTTCTATCTGTCTATCTATCCATCTATCCAGCCATCCATCCATTTTTATGTGATGGAGTCTTGTAGTGAGTGTTGAGAAGCAGAGGTGATAGTTGGCTGTCTCTTTGTCGACATGTGTCTGTGTCAAAGTTAGGAACATTCTGCATGTTCCCTGTCATGGAAGTGACTGAAGTGGTCAGTTGGTTTCCTGTTATACTGTTATACTCCATAACAAGGGGAAAAATCTCTCCCAGTGAACGCTGAAAAAAGAAAAACCCCTGCATGAATACCTTTAATACAGTTATGACAATTGTGTGGTTACTGAGCGCTGGGGTCAGACCGAACACATGTCCCTGGAATTTAGCTGTCGCTTATTGTGGAATGAAACAGTTCGTAGAGATGAATGTTGAATAATTCATGAGAACAAGCTATTATTGACGGTTAAAGGATGAATATGCAGGAACTGGTGCTGGGAAAAAAAAATCAGCCCATGACAGAAACTTCAGCAGATAATATCAGTGTGCTTAAAATACAAATTTGAAAACATTACCACGCTACTCTTGAATAATTTTAAAATTGCATTGTTGAGGGAAATCAGTGACCTGGTGAATAATAGAACGTGCTTGCCATCATAAGAATACTGGTTTACATAAAATGCATAAGACAAAGTCAGTTGTGTGTACAATATATGAACATATTAATGCTGAAAACATTGATGCGTTAATTGCTCAAATTAATGTGAGAAACGTTATAATGTGTTTAACGCATGGGCAGAGTGATGCGGGCCGCATATCCCAGAATTCCACTGTCCATTCGGTTATCAATGCTCTAATACACAATTATTGGCATGTCATGTGGACACCCTGAGGGAAAAAAAATTAATCCCACCAAAGCATCTCGAGCTTAAATACAATCTCGACTCCCAGCATGCCTTTGTGGAAGCTTAAAGTTGAGGTTAAATGCGCAGCTAGCATCCTAGCAACTGTTAGGTGTATTGCGAGGAACTGTAGAGCAGATAACAGCTTCACCAGATTTCAATGTAGACTTAATTTGATTAATCATGATTTAACGTGATGGGTTACAATAAAAATTAAATGTGATTAATTCACAGCTACCTTTAATTAATTTGTCTTATGTTATGTTTTTTTATCAATGATAACTAGTGCCTATAAATTTTAATTTTAATCTTTATTTCATTTTTCATTTGCAGCATCCGCGCTGACAAATAAACAGCCAGTTCTAACAGCCCATTAAAAAGACTGAGGGCATTACTTTTGACTGAGTGAGTTTTTCTCACACTTGCCAAAAATTTTAGAAACCTGTGACTTGGAAATAGAACTTGAAAACAACCTGCTTTCTGCTTCTTCTTTTTTTTTTTGCCCTTTTTCTAACAAGAGAAGGCAAATCTCTCAGAGGCATGGCTGCATGTCTTTAACCATCCTTAAATAACCGGCTTAAAGATTCCCAATCACAGCAAAAAACATGAGAAATAAAACACAATTGGAGTAGACTCTTCAGCCTTGACATATAAAGACTTGTGAGGGTCTGTTTGCATTTCAGAGCCACCCAGGTGCCTTTTGTTAACCTGTAGTGTACTTGATGCTGAGATGAAGAGGTGTCATATTTGGAGCTACTTAACCATGCACTAGTTTGTTGTGTGTTCAAAGACGTGCTTCAAACGAGCGGGGCTTATTAAGTCAAGTCAAGTTGCCAGGACACCTGTAGATTAGTGATGAAATGATTCCTCTAAAATATTGTTTGTGCCACAAATAGTTCCTCCAGTCGCTGGTGAGACGCCGCTCTCCTCACATCTCTCCTGTTTTGAACATTTAAACATCAAACAAGTGCAGAGGATTGTCTCATGTTAACCACGAAAATCAGAACAAATTTGTGCATTTCTTGATTATCTGTTGCTGTGCGAGGCTGACATCTCAATTAGAATGGGGCTGCTTGTTACCTGTGTCATAAATAATGAAGATGCACCTGTTGCATCCAGTCCAGGTTTGTTGTACGTACACTTCCGTACTGACTTTCATCCCTCCGTACACCAAGCTCATTTCCTGAACGCTGTGTCTTTGTAAATGTTGCAATCTACCTGAAATGTGCCTGTGAAGAGTGGGGGAATAAAACAGGATTAAATATAACCTGCTGATCCCAAAAGGCTCAACAGGTGTCAAGTGCAATAGGCAGAACAGGAGACGGCACCTGACGACAGCTCCAGTGCTCCCCATTGGCACGATTAAAAAGGAAACACGTCCCAGTGAGGCGGAGTGAGGCTCTGAAGATGAGATCAATGGAGCATATTTAAAAGACATTACAGAGTAGTCCTCCTGTCACACTCCTGTAATAAAGTACAGGAATCCAGCCTTGTAGCATACGCTGCTGTCTCCATGACAGTGAGACTCCGGCTCTGCTCCTGAGCCAAGTCTTCATGTGAGGATGAAGGATGACCAGCGGCGTGTCCATCTGTGTGTTACAGTGGACTCTAGGTCGTCTGACCAGACACCGGGCTTTCACCAGTTCTCCGGAAGACGCCGCGGGGAGAGGAGAAGGGAGAATGGAAAGCTGCCGGTCCTGGTGTCCCTCATTCACTTTCTAACTTATTCACATTAAAGAGCGCTCTAATCACTGCGGGGACTTGGCCAATGATGTGCTTATCAAACAGCATATTTCAAAAAGGCATCTTAAAAGGCCCGAGGGCGAAGAGGCAATAAGAGCACATTTGTATGTGGATGAAAGAGAAAAGAGTAGACAGACCTTGCATCAGAATACAGAGGGGGGGGATCATTAGCATCTCCTGTAGAATATGCACAAGCAGAGAGAGAGAGGGGAGAGAGGGATGGGGATGGAGAGCTGAGGGAGAAAGAATAGTTCTTTTTGCCATTTGTCCTTTTTTGCTTCACACAGTTCCCAAAAAGAATAAGAGAACAAATACATTTTTGAACAAAGGCAGGGCTCTTGATGTTGAAACCCATTGGGGCCTTGAGGTGGCTCCACTGTGGTTACTGCGCTGTAGCTACACTCCCATCTCCTATCTCGCTCCTCTCTCTCTGTCTGTGTGTCTCTCGTCCTGAAACAGAACAGGCCCTGTGCTTTGATATGTGACGACCAGACTGGATTCGCAGGATGTGATGAGCAGCACAGTTGTTTCGTAGCCAGACTAAAATTGAAACAGTACGATGACTCAACCAATGACCAGCACAAATAAACACGGACTGGAGGTCATGTGGTCTGCTCTCAAATCTGAAAGTTAAGGCGAAATTTCTATGAAAAAAATTTGCTTCCACATCACTAGAAAGTTATGGTGTATTATTTTTTTTTTTTTTTTTACAAAGATGTGCACACAAACCCTAACAGCTCATCAACCCTAATTTAGAAAGTCAATTTGGGACCAGGAGACCAATTATCCTAATTAATTTTGCCTTTCCCTGCATCACTCGCTTCCACTTGTTAAGATGCGTCCTATTTTAGCTGTGTTTGCATTTGTGTGCGTATTTTGGTTTGTGCGTTTCACAACACAAAATTACGGCAAAGCATTGAGTGAAAAACCTTAGCAGGGCTCCTGTCTGCATGGGCTAAAATACCGAGCGGTTTTATTTTTGCACTCAAACATGTCGCAAGAATTCCTTGCCTAGGGAACAGTAACAGATGAATAATGATTATGCGACGAAGCTGTTATTATATTCTGCTTAAAAAACCAAAAAGAAACAGCGTTTAAACCTTCAGGGCCAGTCTGTTCAGCTGCATCCGTGCAACAATTCAGCCTAACCTGCACGGATTATTGCCCAATTGTGTGTTACAGCTCATTCACTAGGAGGTGACAGCACCTCACCGCACACATTTATGGAAAAGAGGGTAATTAGGGTGTGATGGATTTCACCAGCACGCTGTGAAAATAACCAGGTGCATGTCTAAGAACCATCGGCTTGAACGATCCTTCTAGAAATGTTCTCTCCTACAGCGTCCACAAGAGAACAAATACATTTGCTCCTTTGGTTTAAGGGTGTAATGGTTAAAAGGACGGCCACTCGGCAGTGACGACCAGTGTGTATCACACAATCCAAAATGAATAAAATAGGAATATAGACGAGCCTAGAATCTTCAAGAGCATGTAGAAGCCAGATAAGGATTTTTCATTTCTGGTGTCTATAGGCATGAGACATGCTAAAGTGTTATCATTATTACAGGCTTCTGTGGCAGCGCGGTGATTAAAATTGGAGCGATTTCATTAGATTATACTTCACATTAAAGGACAGCTCTCTGTGATGTAAAAGCCAAGTTCAAATCTGTTAATAATCTGTGTGCAATTATGAGATAATAAAATCCGATGTTCATGTGCGATGGCTCTTCACGGCTACGCCAGGGAGGAAAGTGCTGCAGTGTCAGAAACACACACACACGCTCAAGTACGAAAACAGATATGTACATATATATTTATATTTTTATTTATATTTCATTTTTGGGAGGATATCTTGTACACCAAATATCCCACTGGCAGTTAAGCGCATTCAATGTGTTTAGAAGCCAGAAACAGTCACTTGTTTAAACAAACACAAATACAAAATAAGATAACCACAAAATAATGAACTGCATGTATATAACATACAAAAGAATCCCATGCCTACTCAGTAGGTAACTTCAACATTCCAGCTCTCGAAGATGTGGATATTTACATTTCAGTTTTACAAAAATAGACTTTATACTCTTTCTCCTTCTTCTTTTTTTTTTTTTTTTTGTTTGCTTACATTCTAATGAAATGAAGCGGTGCCCTCAGAGCATGTCCCTTGTCCTCCCTCTAAGCATGACTTACATTCTGTAACAAAAATATTCCCTCTTCCTAAGGCGAGATGCAGCGCATCCTCTCTCCCTCCCTCGCTTGCTCGCTTGCTCGCAGCCGAGTCACAACACCAGCAAGGCTTCACGAAAGGCACCAAATAACGGGAGCATTTGTTTTGTTTTATGTGGTGGTTTTTTGTTAAACTTTTTTTTTTCTTTTCTCTGTTTTTCCATATAACTGGTCGATATGTCACATGTGAGAAAGAGAGAAAGGGATAGTACCGGAGAATGATATTTACAAACAGAAAGTAACATCACTCTTACTCATGCTTGAATACTTAAGTGCTTTTTTTTTCTCCAAACAATGTCAAAACGTATCACAGCATCATCACGACATAATAGAGAAAGAATGTAGAAAATATGGCCCTGCTCACTTCAAATAATACAATGCAAATATGCAAATCATTTTTCACATCAGTGGTACCGAGGAATGATAAAAACAAAACATGGCACATGTACAATATACATTTACGTAGCTTATGTATATTATTCAATGTCTTTTGAACTGTTTGAGTGCCTGCGAGGACGACCGTGCCTGAGCACCACAACTGCTGCCGATCTGTTTGTTCCTTGGTGGAGTCCCGTATGCATTTGAAGTTCTCTAGTTCTTTTACAGAGCCAAAAAAAAATTATCCCTTTTTGACTTTTAATGTCTTTGCCCAGTCCTTGACATCAGTCTTTTTCTCCCTTTCAGGTAAATCTCAAGGTTTGCCTAACACTGCACAGGGAGCAGAGAGAAAAGTGCTTTCTGCAGGGGGAAACAAAGTCTTTTGATGCTGATTTCTTTTCCCCCTCTCAAAGAACCCTAAGGAAGAGAGGAGGTGCAGAAGGTCTGAAAAAGTTTTTTTTTCTCTCTTTGCTCTTCCTTAGCAGATTTCGATTGTCCTTGGAGACAGCGTGGTCTGCATGTCTGATAGGGGGGTGGGTATAGGGGAGTTATAGATGTTGGAAGCGACTGAGGAGGGGAACGAGGAAGCGACCTGGGACTGGAAAGTGCTGGACATGGACACTGAGGGGTAGGTGGTAGCTATGGACGGAGAGGGGTAAGATGTGTGGACAGGAGAGGAGTAGCACGAGGTGACTGGAGATGGGTAAGAAGACACTGGAGAGGGGTAGGAGGCCATGGGAGAGGGGTAGCTGGAGGGAGTGGAGGCAGCTTGTACTGATGCTGCTGTCACCACGGCTGCAGCTCCCGCCTTCTCTGCCTTCTTTTCCTTCTGCCGCAGGTGGATCTTTGTGTGCCTCTTCCTCTCGTCGCTGCGGGCGAACTTACGTCCGCAGATCTCACAGGCGAACGGCTTCTCACCGGTGTGAGTGCGAATGTGCGTTGTCAAGTGGTCGCTGCGGCTGAAGTTGCGCATGCAGATACGACACTGGAAGGGTTTCTGACCTGTGTGGATGCGAATATGACGTGTCAGCTCATCAGAGCGGGAGAAGCGTCGGTCGCAGGTCTCCACAGGGCAGGCGTAGGGTCGCTCGTGTGGGGGCGTCTTGCTCGGCCTGGGGGGGTATTTGCGCATGCGGCTGGGTTTAATCAGCTGAGACTGGTACACGCTCTTTAAGTCCTGGGAACCAGTCTGGGTGGCGAAGGCCTTAATGGTGGACAGAGGGGTGAGGGAGGGTTGGCTGGATTGACTCTGGAAGGGCTTCTGGTCGGGAGGCACCAGGCTGATCTCCCCCTGCTGCTGAGGAAACAGGTAGTCTGGAATCATGGGCACAGGGAAGCTTGTGGTGGTCTTCCCGTTTGGGTAGGCGGGAGGAGGGTACTGCACTGCTCCACCTGCACCGAATGCCTGGCTCTGATCTGGGAAGATGTCAGAGTTAGGACTGGAGTAAGTTGGGGCAGCTGAGTAAATGGGGTTGGGCTCGCTGTGGTGAATGGAGGAACTGAGGCTGGAGGTCTGAGATGCAGAAGAGGTAGAAGAGGTGGACGAGGACGACGCTGACGAAGAGGAGGAAGAAGTTGTTTGCGAGGCAATGGAGGAAGTGCTGGAGCTGGGGGCAACATTGCCCATCAGGCCGGTGAAAAGACCCAAGATTGGCTCTGCCCACAGGCTGTTGCTGCAGGTGGTGGCGGGCTCCAGGGTGAAACGGCCTGTGTAGGAGATAGGGGGCAGCCTCTGGGTGGAGTAGGTCTGCTCGGACACGGGTTTGTCATTGTTGAAGGAGATATCAGGTAGCGTATCTGCAGGAAGCACATAGAGAAGAGAGACATTAATCAACCTGTCAATGTTCAGGGAGAGAGGGGGGGATTCCTGCTACAGCTGTGGGCAGTGTGTCACCCCTCTCTGCTCTAACAGATCCCGGCACAGATACCCACGTTTTGTAACCCCCTCAAACTGCACTCTTTTCCTCTCAACTCTGAAACTTTTAAACCTCAACCTGGGCACTGCAAGCTTCCTGCGTTTCCCTTTTTCTCACTCTCTCTCCTTTTTTTTCCCACTCCTTCGGTCTTCTCTTCCTCTCTTGCGCACATTCGCAAGCGCACATTCTTGAAGCCCATCACTGAGCCTGAGGCAATTGATTACTGAAACTGCAGTTCAGCTGGTTTTAGGAATGCAATTTGAATTGAGCTGAAGGAGTGTCTGGAGGCATGTGGTGACTGAGTGGTTTATACAAGCAGCGAGTGTCAAGGACAGTGAACGATCAATATACGAATCAGGTCAAATTTTATTGTGTTTGGTCAAATTATTTTCATGTTTAATTTATTACTGTTAATAGATTAAATATATTGGAACTGCCAAAATATAAAAGTATATTAATGCAGATCATCATTTTCTCTTCTTTTGTGCAACTCAGCAGATGTAAGGCTTAGTTAAAAAAAAAGATAAGGAAAAAAAACCGCTGTCTTACCTCCAGTAAGGTGGTCATACTGATCTCCTGGCTCCCCGGAGCCAAAGCCAGCACCTTCGGGTGCGGAGGCAGGGAGGAAGGGTGTCCCTGCAGTCAGCATCATCACCTCCTCCAGCTTAGGATAGTTATCCATGGGGGAGTGAGGGAAGCTCAGAGGCTCTGAGATCTGCAGGGTTGGGAGGATCATCTCAGTCTTGGCTGCAGCCATCCTCTGCTGGAGCTACAGTGCTGAGGCTGCGCTGGAAGGAGCTGAAGAGAGCAGGCAGGCTGGGTATAGAGCTGCGCCTCGCAGGTGGAGTGTGGGAATCACACTCCGCTTCGCTCTTCTGCAGATGTCGAGGAAGATGCTCGCTCCTTTGACTCTGCTGCTCCAGTAACTCCTGTTGTTTCCAGTCTTGTCTTTCGGAGATGAGTAAAGATCCACTTGTCTTTTTCATAAAAAAATCAAAAGTGTCCCTTTGCACTCATTCCCTAACATTCATGAAAATTAATCATAAAGATTAATCTTCTTCTTTTTTATATTAAAAAAGAAATCTCATCCAATCAGGTTCTGACCTTCTTGGATAGAGTTTGTTTTGAATTGACTTTGTAACTTTTGGTTGTGATATTTCTCTGTCAGGGAAGTGAGTGTCTTTCTATGTCTGTCTCTGCTCTAGTTGCTTTATGGCTCTCAGGGCTCTCTCTGAGCTGAGAGGTTTCCCCGCTCGATTTATACCCTCTTGCCGTGACGTAGATATCCATATTTGGAGAGGAGGAAGCCCATATTTAGACACTGCAGTGGAGGACACATGACGCTGGGCAGGGAGAGAGAGAGACGGAGCGAGACTTTATATTAAACCGTAGCAGTAAATTGCGCAGGCTACAGTGCTCTACCTCTGTCCAGAATCAATGTGTCTCCATGGCAGAGCAGGGCAGTGAGACAGCGGTGTAATTTTCGCCTTCTCTCGCTCGCTCCGTACATTTAATTCGGGTTTCCCATCTGTGCAGCAGGCTGCGCTGCTGCCGGAAAGCTGCGCTCCGCCGTGCCTTATAAGGTCGTGACTACATAAGGACCTATTCCGGTGGGTTTCCATTTCCCTGTCCTTCCCTGCCCTTATTTGGAGTTTCCTGAAGCAGCGCTGATCGCTGAGCGCTTGGCAGTGAATGAGAGACAAATCATGTCCAGCGCTCAAACAGCACAAACCCGCTGCTCCCCGTGTGTGTCTGTGTGTGTGTGTGTGTCTGTGTGTGTGTGTGTGTCTGTGTGTGTGTGCGCGTGTGTGTCTGTGTGTGTGTGTGTGTCTGTGTGTGTGTGTGTGTCTGTGTGTGTGTGTGTGTCTGTGTGTGTGTGTGTGTGTGGGTGTGTGTGTGTGTGTGGGTGTGTGTGTGTGTGTGGGTGTGTGTGTGTGTGTGGGTGTGTGTGTGTGTGTGTGTGCGCCAGTGAAGGCGCGCAGCCATTACACTCAGGGCCGAGTCAAAGTGTTTTCTTCTCTGACAGAGCATATGTTTTTTAAACCACAAATGCAACCATCATAAGTCTGTGACAAAGTAACACGTGACAGGACTTTAAAGAGTTGTTTAATTTTTATTTTAAGTAGAATTATGCAGGAAGTTATTTATTTAAAAACATTAATATACTATTTAGGATTAATGCACTGTGTCTGAGTGGTCAATGCTCTTGCCTTACAATTGAAAAATCACTGGTTTGATCCCCAGTGTTTGCCACTGAGTTTAAATATTATTTTTGTGTGTTCATAGTATTTCTCCAGGTAGTACAGTCCACCAGCAGGATTAGGGCAAATGACTGGTGACCTGTCCAGGGTGTAGCTCACCCTCACCGAGTGATTGTTTGGATTTCCTCCAGCCAACCCTCTGAAAAGTATACGAAATGTGATGGTGGAGGAATTAATGTTCTGAAGATTCATAGACTTAGTTCTTATTAGTGCTTTACAAATGACAGGAGTGTACCAAGGTGAAATATATAATAATTTTGGCAGCAATGGACCCAGTAGGTGGCAATAATGGAAGTTTAAGGATGTAGTTGAGTTATTATCAACGGACAGAGAAAGAAACAAGACAGTGGGCTTTTGTACTGCCCCTTTACAGCATTTAAATTTCTAATTTGAGCTTTTCTAAAGAATGTTCTTTCAAAAAAAAGAATGTTTTTTATTACGTCTTCCAGTCCAGCAGTTTACAATAAAATAATGCACTCAAAACTTTCTGAAAATATGCTCTAAATTATTATTACTAGAAAAATACAACAGTAGCAGAAAATAATGGGATTCAAGAATTTATTTTTTTATTCTACTGTATGAAATCAACACTTGTTGATGTCTCTTCACTTTACCTGGATCATCACAATGTGATGTTTATTGTCAGAAAATAGTGATTCAGCACTTTAAGTATTATTGCGTCCATTTGTCTAGACTCCAGTTGGCCGCTGAGCCGACAAACAGATGCTTCACATCACTTAACCATGGTGCTGGAAATGATCCAATATCAACCAGAAAAAAATGTGAATCCCTGTTTTTATTTTTTATCAGAGAGCCCTGGTGAGGAGGAGAAGATCAGGCCTTGTCCCTTATTCATAAAATAGTTAATGATGGAGTTTTTTTGGCTTCTAAAAAAAACGTATATGAAAAAAAGCAACTAAACTTTTCCTCTGATTTAATTTAGTAAATTTTTGGCCAAGTTGTTGAGCGAGTTGAGCGACCGAGTGTTTGTGCTTGCAGTCAATTTTTCAGTCTGTCTCAAGTGCTTTTCCAAGAAAGCACTGTCAGTGTTGATGATGTGCCAATAACTCATACAACCACGACCCAGAACATTAACACTCAAACAACCACTAACCAAGTTATTAAGTTGACCTGAAATGAAAGGTATGACGGAGGGTTACATGTATTTATAATATTATAAATACATGTACAGTACCTTTCTTACCTTTCAGTTTCTAAGAGTACGTGTTTTGTAAGTTGTGATGATTTGTCAAAAAGAAGTCAGTTCACAGGGAAAAAAATAGGGAAATGGGGGCTGGGTCTTTTTGTCCCATGGTGCTAAATAAGCCAGGACCGCCACTGACAGCAGTGATCAAAGTCTAGGAGGCGATGAGATTAAAAATGTACGACCGTGCAAACTCCTGCTGGCTCCCGGGTTCCAAACTTCTTAAATTAACTTTCCGCACTTCTCCTGGCTGTGTCAGTGATTAATGAGAGCACAGAGCCGCGGATGCTGACAAAGTGCGAGCCGATCCGTCTAATTGAGGGGTGTCCCCAGCTCAATATTCGGGGGATCTCTGTGCCACTCAGCGGCCTAATGGGCCGCATTAACAAGGCCGCGCACAGCTGCGCAACGCCGATGTTCTCTCTGGCTGAACCAGTGGCCGCCGGTGCGCTAGCACTGCTCCGTGGATGCTGACTGGAAATCAATGTGTTTCCCCTCGGTGCTGAACGGATCTATAGGCAAGCAGGCTCATTGGGAAACATCGAAGGCACGCAGGACATTGAGGGAGAGAGGAGAGAGGGAGACAGAGTTAAAAGAGATAGATGGGGGGAGAGAGAGCAGGTGAAACTCGAGGTCTCCTGACTTTAGTTATGTATTGTATGTATTTTAATAGTAACTAAACTAAAACAGTAACCTTTGCCCTTTGACTGCAGGGAGTAGTTAGCACTCCTGCTGGTTGTTAAAAATGTTTCCTTCAGGATGTGTAATTGTTCCCCCCTAAACTGACCACATATGTGCGTTTCAGGTGTATGTGGCCTAAGATGGAGGGGCATGTGGACTGTCCAGTGTAACCCCACCCTCTTCAAAGATTGGACCCAGGGATGATAACAACACTAAGAAGGACTAGAATTGGAACCACCTTAATCCATGTTTGGGTCCCAAACCACCCGTTGAGAAACACCAGAGAAAGACCTGAGGTTGGTTTTAATGTCTGTGTCGAATTGTTTTTCTTCTTACAGGCTTTTCCCATTCAGCCTGTGGCAAACCTCTCTCTGTTTACCCCCATTAGACTGATAGAAAAATTCTGTCATATATTATGGATGATCTGGAGCACAGGCACCTTCACAAAATCCAAATAAGCCTGAAGTCGCGGGCTCAGCTGGAGAATGTGTAATTCAGTTTATTCATACAATAAGATACATATAAATGATCCAATCTCATCACCTTTCCAGGCGTGTGGCACAGCACAGCGGTGTTGGACATATTACAGGGTGTAACGACGGGGACACTTTCAGAAGTTGTTGAATTTGTCTTTTTCTTCTTCACAAACTCAAATGTCACTTCTGTGTTGCCTTTAAAAAACAAAGCATCAAACAAGTCGACGGCAGTCTGTGATGATAGGGCGTATCATAACTGTGCTGATGTGGTGACACCAAATCCAAACCCCTGTCTGCATCCACTGCTGCTGTCATGCATCAGTTACTGTGGTCGATAAATTTGTGGCAAAGCAAAGAAGAACGAGCAGAGGGAGCGTGTGAGAGAACTCATCATTTGATGACAGTGTAATAAAATCAGGTTAGGGAAAACTCTCAGAAAAGTAATAAAGTAATAAAGATGATAAACAGTTCTCTGTGGCTGTTTGGGCCCTGCTTTCACGCTGATGCATGGAGGCGGTGGGAGCCGGATGCTTTAAGGGTAGGGGAAGGAGAATTAGTGTGTGTGTGTGCGCGCAGCACACTGTTCTGTGTTTGTGTGTGTGTGCATACACTCGGGTCAGGCAACTCATTCTCGGTGTGCTCCCTGGTGCTGCCTACTCACAGCAGTCAGAGGAGTCCTCGCCTGATCAAACTCCAGCACAATGCCAGACTGGGAGAACGACAGGCTCTCCCAGTACCTACGCAGCTGCCACGCCCCAGCTTTCTCTCACACACACACACACACTCGAGTACACGCACAAGCGCTAGTTAATATTTAATCATGCTCCAATCTGTCACGCAGTGAAGTGGCTGATTTAGATGGGGAAGCCAAAAAGTGTGAGGAGGAGGAGGAAGAGAGAGAGAGGAGGAGATGGAACAATGATATTAAACGAGAGATAGAAGCGGAGATTGAAAGAAATGTATAGAAAGGGAATAGAAGGAGGTAGGTTGCAGAAGTGACACGGAGAAGGCGAGAAGGAAGGGTGAGGGTGAGAGGGAAAAATAGAAAGTGGAAAGACCAAGAGTGAATCCTCACACCCACGTGCTGTACGTAGGAGCCAGTACCAGCTTTGTGCTGGCATTTCTCTGCACTGGGTGCCAAGCAGTCATGGAGACAGGGAAGCAGGCAGACGGAGACGTACCTTCTCCTCCGCCACACCTCTTCACCTCCTTGGCTGTCCACACCATCCGGTGATGCAATCCCTCACCATTAGCATACAGGTGGGCAGAGCCTATGATGGGCAGGCCAAGATTAGACGGTGGATGCTGACAGTTACCAAAGCCCGGGTGTTACATAATGTGGCACAGGATACAGGGATGGAGGGATGATAATAACATGACAGAGCTAGAGAAAGAGGGAAGACAATGCAGGTTATTTTGAAGCACAGAATGCAGCTGCCAAGTGGGATGCGGTGAGAGTGGTGGTGGTGCTGGGGGGGTGAGCGGTGGATTTTGAGATCTTACAAAATTAAATTTGCCCTGGAAGCGTTGAGGCCTGTACGACGCACAAGGAGTGTTTGTAATTAAATGTAAGAAGAGCAGAGGGCTGACGATCCCGGCCAGAGTGACAGGCTGAATATTAGCCCTTTGTCAGAGAGTGATGGGGCAGAGAACATGAGAGGATAAATGTCATCTTCCTCCAAGCTTTGTTGGTGAGTTCAGCAGAAGTATGCGGCCTGACCTTTTTACATGCAGAGTGAGATGTGTTTGGGGAAAGTCAAACTGGCACGACAGTGGTGGGGGTGAAAAAAAATCCATAGGAAACGTTGGGGAACCTGGCGGGGTAAAGGGGTCACAGAGAACCTCTGGACTAATTGGCATGCAGAGAAAAGCCAGATAAATCTAATGGGATCCTGGAAACTGACATCGATGAAGATATCCATTGGTGTGACAGTTGAAATACTAACTCTTAGAATAAGTGTTCCAGTCGTCATAACCCTGGGTTCACCTAATGAAATCTCTGTGGTATCACTTCAGGGCCTGGCAGTGGGTGGGCCTGATGTCTGTGACTGTAAGTGACTCAAAAAGCATTAGTAAAGCTGCAGAACTTCACACTCCTATAACTTAGAGTACAGTACTGGATATCCAACAGGGAATACCAGGATGTGGATTTCAGAATCTGTGGCTTTGTCCGTTTTCTATATATGGTCTATTGGTTGGCTGGACAATTGACAAATGACCTAAGGCAGAGCCAGAAAATCACTATGTTGAGTAACTTTTTGGCTGAAATGTTGTTCCATATTTTGCAGTGCAACAGATGTCATATATTTGCTGCTGCCGTGTAGGTCAGGTGACCAGTTTTACTATGTGGGTTCTGTCTGCGCCAGGATATTTCCATTACTAAATTATATGTCGCTTTTTGGTAATTTAACAGAACTTGGCATCGCATTTAAAGTGTTTTGGGAAAAAAAACCAATATGTGTATTTTATTGTTGGAATTATTATTCAGTGTAATAAGTCATGCTGCTTTGGGCAGACAAATGTTGCTTCTCCCATGAACATGTGACCATTAGGGCTGTCACTCTCCAGCCTCCCCGGCAACTCTTAGCCACCATCGTTCATATATGTACAGTAGTCTGTGGGTGACGCAACCTGAGCCTGAGGAACCATGATCCTCTGCTGCTGCGGTGAAAATTTCAAAAGTGAATGCTCTGGGTGATCTCTGTTCAGAGAAGTCCAGGAATGCAATTGTGGAATGCTGATCTTGTTTAAGCAGTATGTAATTATGCTCTGGGTAGGTTCATAAGTTTTCTTTCACAGCAGAGCTGACCCAGTAAAGCTGCAGGCACTGGTGATGTTGGGAAACCAAACTGCTGACACTTAGCAGTCACTGTAGCCATCCCTCCCTGTTCTGTTCCCACCGCAGGCTATGCAGTACGGCTGGTATTAGTGTATCACACAGAAACAGGAGCCTGGCATTGAATAGCCACTCTATCTGCTTATCTGGCTGTTGTTGCCTCCTGAAGGTGGTAGGTGACGAGGAGACAATTACTGAACACGCCACAAAGCCCAACCCAAAGCGACCCTGCTCTGTCCCTGAGGACGTGTGACTCACTGAGCCCCCGGACTGTTTGTTTGATGCTTGTGACAAAGGACCTGACCTCTGACCTTTTAGCTCTCCATGAGTCATCTGTAGCGCTTTGAAAAGTGGGGCTTCCCCTACACCAGGCTGCAGTCGCAGTGCAGCAGTTGGTAACATTTAAAGGTTGCCACAAAGCACTTTTCTGTGTTTGTCTGGTTTGTCTGTGGGCGTCAACTGACAACATGCTGACAAAACTGATGTTTTTCAGGTCATGCTAGTGCGCCTAGTGTACCACAATTCGAATATGATAAGTTCATTTAATAAACAGTCTGAGGGATAATTCGTTACCTTAGTAATTGTTGTTTATTTTAGTTTGTTTAAGTAGTTCACCTGTTGTGCTGTGACTCAAAGAACATACTTGGTATGGTACGTACGGTTAATTCATTTGTGAAAATTATCAGACATTTTGAAAGTAACTAGTGACGTGTTCTTCAGATCACCGTTATGATGCACAGTATTTACTGAAATCCACCAACTCTGTCGAGGTAAATTCTTTTTGACTGTTCAATTTTCTTCTTGACATTTCTCAACATTAATAACATCCTTTGGATTAGTCACAATTTCCAATAAACATACCAATTTATCTTCTTTTATGTTTAAGAATATTTATCTGCATTACTCAAGATTAAGTGTTATTAATTAATTGTAGATTGATTATGATAATTGTGACCCAGAGCTAAAAAAGAGTATTATTTAATTTTTTTTAAATTAATTTCTTTACTCAGGGTTAATGTTAAAGTACCGTATGACACCGGAATCGAAACCCCCCCCCCAAAAAAAACAACCTAAATCCAGCTAACTACAATCTTAGAAACTGTTCCTTTCATTTAAAGTTACTAGTAAATCAGCCTTATTCTCACACACCTAAGAACAAACTCATATTAATTTAGCTTTCAACCCGTCTGGATGTTGCACCTTATTGCACCAGGGCAGAGCTTTGTATTTTCTCATGGGCTGAGCCGACTAAATCCAACTGTTCTTTACAACACCGACGTTCATACGAGCGCAGACCGAGGCGGCGTGAAACCAAGAGTGACGGAGGCACAGAGTTGTGGCATCAGCATCCAGACTGAGCAACAACTGTCCCGCAGTCTTTAGCAAACACGTTAAGGCGTGACTCATGACATGGCAGACATGCCCTGGCAGACAGAAAACGTCCCATATCATAGACGTGCTTTTTATTTTAAGGCCGGAATTCAAACTTTGCTTTGGTCCACAGTCAGGTGGAGTCCTGCCAGTCCACACGTGTTTATGTGGGGGAGCAGCTTTACGCACTATGGGTTTGTTATTACATCAGACAGTCCTGCTGTCACCCCTACTCACTCCCAGGCCCCTGGTGTTTATTGAGAGAATGGCAAGAAATAGGATATAGTTTGGTTTTATTCTCTTTCCTCTGCGAAGAAAGAAGTATAAACACACCGTCCTGAGCTACTGAAAATTTAGTAAACTTACCCTGAAATCACCCGGTCTTTCAAAGGATGACCTGTCCAAACCTGGGGTTGTACAAACAGACAGATGCGCACACACACATATATAGATATACATATACATACACATACATCAGGCACAAACCTTTAAGTTGTTCCCAGGAGTTTATTTGAGTTTTGAGTCAGATCAAAAGTTGCCAGGACAAATAATCTCCTCGGGGTCTGCTGGCCAGAGCTGTTTCCAATAACTCTGCAAAGTGAAAATGACAGTCAGTGTGAGACACATGTGTTCAGGTGAAAGTTATTTGTTTGAGAGGTGAGAGGCGTGTTGATAAAAACGGCAAGGAACGATACAGAGGCAGATGAAGTGATGGAAAAGTCGAGCTCAGAAGTCAAAAGAGGCAGAGAGCGAAAGGGAAAGTGACTTTGGCTGGGTTGTTGACAGGTGGGCCTGGGGGCAGGTATGACAGGCAGGCTGACTCAGGTAAGCCCACCTTCCCCCAACGCTCCCCTGCCCTCCCCTCTGCCCCAGCTGGAGACTGCCAGTGTAAGGATAGCCTACAGGGATGAGCAGACAGGTCTCCATCAGAAAAGCCCTACAACTCTTTAC
>NC_024321.1:15711183-15743707 GCF_000523025.1 Cynoglossus semilaevis
GTGTGTCAACGGGAATGACGGCTGACGAGGCAGAGACGAGATGACAAACAATACAAATCACGACATGGGTTTGTCAACGCTCCTAAGTGAAAAACAGCGAGGAATTGGAGGAGGCAGGAATGAATAAGTGAATAACTGTCAGAAACATTTTGTTAATAGGATGACAGTTTTTTTTTTTTAAGGTTTTATGGGCTAATTTCTACTTCAGGTCAGCTGTCACCAGAGGATCTTGTTAAACTTTAACTCTGCGGCAGATAAAAAAAAAAAATCACCATGAATAATAGTCATAAGTAATTAACTTGCTCTAACCGTTTAAATACAGATTATCTACTTCACACTAACAGAGGTCAGAGTTGTGTGTCTTCCATTTGCCTTCTGCAAAGTCTTGGAAAGACGGGGTGTGCGGGTTAATGGTATGAGTGGATTAAGGAGACAATATTCATACATAATGCAGACGTTTACCTTAATGGGAGAAACGTGACTGGTGAGCGGTGTTTACATTAAAGGAGGGTGAGAGTTCAATTGAGCTGGGGGAATATTTTTCTGCCTACGTCGGCGGCAGACAGAGTAATGAATTTCTATAAAGTGCATTGCAAATAAAACTAAAGACTCACAAAGGAGATCGCATGTTGATGGTTGTCGGGTGCTGCTGATATGGAAAAACAAACGGAGAAGGTGTTGAGACACGCAGTTGTGAATAGTTAACAACCAAAAACAAAATATCATCTAACCTCAGTCTGAACTTTTCATTTGAATGCAGTCTTTCGTTTCTGTCCTGAGTTGTTGGATGAGTCGGAGACAGAAGGCAGAGAATATGATATCTAGTAAATATTTGAAGATACTGAAGTAATGACCGGTTGGCAAGATACATTTGTATGGACTTTTTAAAATGACTGGTTCTAGTAAATTATTTGCATTATATGACGAACGTCCAGATGAAATTGTATGGACGGGAAATTGTATTTTATAATATTTTTGACAAGATTATTTGCTTAAATCCAGCCCCAAACCATGATGGGTGGTTTGGGCCTGATGTCTGTGTAATTCGATATGAACACTCTCTAAACCACTAGATGTCTGCATGTTGTTATTCCAACTGCCCTAGTTTAATTACGTTGATTTGGCTACTGTGATTTTATCTGAACTGTTCTGGTGAGGTTTAGCTAACAGCAGGTCAGTAGAGTGCAGGGTAAAACAAAAACTTTCTGTCAAGTTTCGACAGATGTTACAGTTGATTCATTGTGATGCATAAAACATAAGGATTGACATCAATCTTTACCATACTTTGTACCAGTGTTTGGTGCGTCGGATTAGGAAGCCCAGTGGGCAGTATCTGGCCCACGGGCCGTAGTTTGCCCAGGTCTTTCCTCTAATCTTGAATATTTCTTAAACAGAAAAATAACTAAGAAATGAATTGTTAGAGGTTTTTTTTTTTTGTATCCCATGTGAATCTGTCACTAAAGATGTAATGTAAATATACAGTAAGTGTAACAGGTTTGAGGGTTAAACTGCCAAATCCTTTTTTTCTCTAGTGTGTGGGGAGGAGTGATAAAACAGGAAGTGATGCCTTTTATAGAGCACCTCTGAAAGACTGACAAGTCGCTACAAAGGATCACACCAACTTGTTCCACTGTGTGTTTGTCTTGCTGTCCAAACAGACTGAGCTCACGGCGGACTGAACACAAACACATGTGCATGTCCAAAGGGCTGTTACGAGTGCATGTATCCACAAGTGTGCTGACAGCATCCGCCCAGCACACTGTATGGCTTGACGTCCTCCCGGCCACAATACACGGCACAATTAAAATAACTCTGCTACGAAGGCCACACGGCGCTGCCTTCTCTAACAGCCAAACAGGAGAACAACTCCATAGCAACACCAGAGAAATGTTTACGTGCGTGGATATTTGGATACACACACACCTTTGGAAACACACGCAGCCTCGGTGTCATAATTTAGTTAGGAACAAGATTTTACTCTGTATTGACTTAAAGAGTCAAAGGAAGAAAATAACGTGAGTTGGAAAGTCATGAACTGCCATTTTTCTCACAGTGGGATTGTGACAGTGTGTGTTCTCATTATGAGCGCACAGACAGCCCTCCGTGGGTCTAACTCTCTGAGTCTCTCTCTCCCTCTCTCCCCTCATCTATCTCTGCATTCCCAGACAGCTTTAGCAGTTCAAACCCTCGCACTGCGGCATTGTCACACACCACACTGGTTGCCATGGAGAAATAGTCCTCCTGGTCTCCAAGGTACCCGAGTCTATTGTCTTTGGCTTCTTTATTTAGATGAAAACATGATTTGTTGGAAGGGATCTACTTGTTTTTTCGCTGCCTTTTCTTTCTTCTTCTTCTTCTTCTTCTTCTTCCTCCTCACGAGCATCAATGCGGCGACGCATGATGTATATTGTTTCATTCTTCTCCCTTCCGCCAGTTAGACTATGCACATGTGTGTCGAGCTCGTCTGATGTTTTGTAGCAATTAATTTCAGTGTGTCTGCATGTCAGCGCCCCAGGAGGGGGGCTGTATAAAAGTTTTCCCCATTGCCACAGCTCTCGCCAGGGCTTATAATTGCCTTCTATTACCAGGCCTGGATGTCACAGTGCCTGCCTGTCTGTCACCAGGAGACTCAACCAGCGACAGATGATGAGGAGAAGGAAATAGTCTCTCTCTACTGCTCTTCTTCTCAGCAGATGAGATGATACAGAGTATAGTTTGGAGTAAATAAGTCGACTAGCACCGTCCCCCTGCCGTGGGGCCTTGTTGTTGTGTAATGTAAAAACTTTAAAATCTGTTCATAACTCCGCTTGGACAACTAACTTAAGGTAAAACAAAGTGAAACATGATCAGTGTGGCTTCAGCCGGCAGCTCAGAAGTGAGCTTCGACCTTTGACTGTGTGTTTATTTGCATGTTTCCAGCTCTGCTCACAGCTGTCAGCAAGCTGCCGCTCTCTGTAGTCACTGGCAGGGACTGAAAACCAAACAGGAAGTGACATCACATCCTTTGCTCCGTGATATCACAAGTCTGAGTTTGAGAGCAAAGGCAAGAGTGAAAGGAGGAAGAAAAAGAAAAAGAAAAAAACCCAAAGAGGAGTGCAGCTGATGGGCAGAGAGAGGAAGTTGTCTGTGTTTGGTTCTCATGCAGTGACTGTGGCTCAGACATCCTAGACTCTGTGGTCTTGTTTAAGGCCAGCCAGGCAAATAAACTCATTCTAATTTAAGTCACTTATCTGCTACAGCAGTGGGGCTACAAACTTCATCTTCATCTCCTCCTTCTGTCTCCTATGACTGTTTAAAATTACCACAATTTTCTTTAAAACCTTTATAATTATATGAAGATTCTGAGCCTGATTTGCTGTTGTGGGAAGTTACTAGAAGAGCTGAGTTTTAGTTTTTTTATGTTTCATTTCTGCATGGCTTTTACAGTAGGAAACAGGATGTAACTGTGGTTCCATGCGTTAGATGTCTTTTTTTATGTTATCTGAAATATGGAAAATATTTTTCAACAGTCACAGATTTTCTTTTTTTGTGTCTGCTGAAAAACAATACACAGGAAATGTTTGTTCTTGAACCCATATCCTCTCTCATTGCGTTACTTTTAAACTTTTACTGCCAATCTAGTTTTGTTTTGCGTATGACTTGTCAGATCAAACAGACATAATGACATTTGTGTTTTCCTTGCATGCAAGGTGATGCAAAAATGGAAGGAGTGGTTTCGGAAACTGTGACGCAACGCTTTGTCAGCGCTGGGTGCAACACAGGGTGAGTTTTTTTTACTGTTGTGTGTTTTTGTGGTGGAAGCGTGTGGCAGCTTGTTCCTCTGGCATACAGTTTGAATGGAGTGGGTGCAGGTAAACATGCTAAAACACATCCTCTCTGTAATTGTACCACCTTATTGACATCCATCACCTTCACACACCTACAGTTTGTCAGTTCACCAACGTTGTCATTCTAACTCTCTTTTCTGTCAGTTAGTGGCTGTTAATCTTCACATTATTTCAACAATCTGTCCTTGTTCTGCTCCGTCCTAATTATTGTCCCTTCAGCTCCATGTTGGCGTGAAGGTGATGCCACACTCCCAACATTCAAATAAAAGCTAAGCCTTTATAGGCCCAAATATAAAAGAGTGACCAATATATCTTCTAAAACAGTGGTTCTCAAACTGTTTATACTCTGTACCACCTGAGAAAACATTGAGCTCTCTGAGTACCACCATGATGACCAACATTAGAATTCCCCTGCTCGTTCCACGTTCAACTTGCAAGTGATTCCATGATTCCGTGTTGCCTGTGCTTACGTGAGCAACAGACTTGCATTGCACCAAAAAAACAAGTAAATAAATAAAAAGACCAGACATCCTATTTCATAATATCACAAATTTTCTCCGCGTACCCCTAGAGAGAGCTCAGTGGTACGCGTACCACAGTTTGAGAACCACTGTTCTAATATACACGTCTCGTCTAACGCTCACCTCAAATGTGTTAAGTTGTTTAATGCATTTCATTATTCTTTTGACGTAAGATGACATCAGAGGTCAGTGTCTGTATATGGGCTGGATCTGACCAAAATACGTATTAGTCTCTAATGTGGTCTTGGTGTGATTCTGACATTAATAGTGAATTGTTTCATCACACATTTCTCAACAGTTTTCCATGACATGATGATGATGTTGGTGATGATGGTTGTAGTGGTGGTGTTGCTCTTGTGTTGATGATGGTATTCTGACTAAGCTCGGCCAGAGCAATAAATAGACACACATTGTTTTGAAAGCTGTCTCAATTTCTCATTGAAAACGGGGAACCAGAGAAAATGAGTCAGAGCAGAAGTGAGGAGGTGCTGAGACAGCAGAGACTGACTTCGGATCAGTTCTACATAATGGTTTAATAGGGAGATTGAACCCTGGAGAGTCGGACGGAAATACTGCCTGGAGAGCAGTACTTAGGCGAAGGTGCTGTTGAAAACAGGAAAAATGTTTTTTCTTTTAAAAAAGGCGAGAGGCCTGCTGTGGATGAATAAAAACAGTTCTAGGTGTGTGTATAGCCAAGCACATCGCACATACAGTATCCCTTATAACTGAGAGAACTAGAGGGAAGAACGGGAAGCGGGTGGATGAGAGGGAAGAAGGAGGGCAGGTCTGTGGGAGAGGAGGGCTGGAACCGTTCCAGGGGAACTCCAGAGTTCTGTTACCCAACATTCCCTCTCTGCAGGAGCTGGGAGAGTACTGCTGCTGCTGCCGCCGCTGCTGCTGGAGACACACAGGACACAGCAGAACAGGGGTGAGATATGTGTGTGCGTATGTGTGTAAGATGAGTGTACGTGTGTGTTGAAAGGGCCAAACACACACATACACACACACACACTCACACTCCTTGCACAGCTATTGCAATGTCACCATAGTAACACACTGACCCTGGTCTTAAAGTTGCGCTACAGGGTCTGATCTCTTACCGACCTCTGAGTAGTGGGGTGGAGTAAATCTGCCTATTTATAGCTGGCCCTTTGGCTCACTTACTTCTAGTGACAGTAAGAGTTAATCTGTTTCACCCTAAGCCTCATCACATCCTCACCGGTGTGTTTACAGAGGTACAACAGTAGAAACAACCGGGGGAGTGTGATTGTGGCACAAGTATTCAGACATGAGCTTTTCTATCTAGAAAGACTTAGTTTTACATTTCTTCCTCTGTGTGTGGATTTTTTTGTTTGATTGGTCCATTTTCCTCCCATATTCCAAAACCATGCAGGCTTAGGTTAGTTGTTCTCTCCTAATTGACCCCAGTGTGAATGCTAATTTGTCTCCATATATGTCCCTGTGATTGACAGCTCAACCCACCTTCAGCTGAATTGATGAATGTAACGAGACTAGACCTTGCAGGGACATGACATGGTGGTAACTTGGTCACTATACCTTGTTTTTCCAATGTTGTTTTCCAATAACACATGATAGTTGGCGTAAAACCCCTTGACAAGGCAGACATTTCAGTTCCTCTTATGTGATGTCATCGTGTCAACCTGAGTCAATGTTCTTGCCTGATTCATTGTGTTAGCCTGAATCATTGTGTTAGCCTGAGTCCTTGTGTTAGCCTGAATCATTCTGTTAGCTTGATTCCTTATGTTAGCCTGATGCCTTGTGTTGACCTGTATCGTTGTGTTGGCCTGATTCAAACACCTGGTGTGGTGTTATGACATGTATGTTATACAAACAGGCATCAGTTGAGAGCTTTAGCTAAAGGAAAGATCTAATCCAATAAACTGATTAATGATGACCTCATCTGAGACTCAGTCAGATGAGCTCCAAACTGACTTTTTTGGTGTAGCCATCATGCACAGTGAAGTTGTCTCACTAATTGGCTCAGGCTGTTTTCTTTTGCGACTGACTGCGTCACACGGTGAACTTAACCTCAGCCCAGACATAAGTATATTAACATGGTTAACAAGTAAAAATAGCTCAGAGTGTTTAAATTTAAACCCTGTGTATTTAGAAGTGGGTATTTTGGGCACCTGTGATCTGGTTATTGGTATAAATCCGTCTCTGTGGTCCTCAGTGAGGAGTGGAAACAGTGACAGGGACCTGTTTTGCCACAACTCACTTCCTGTGTACTGTGTGTGTAGTGAGAAAACCACAACCTTGTGACGCAACGTTCGGAAAAAAAAAAAAGAAAAAGCGACAGAGGCGTGGAAAATCAGCAATGAGGAAGTTGCGGCCTAGTTTGAAAAGGAAAATTGGTGACTGAACTAAAAGTAGATACTGTATGTGAACTGTAACGTTTCCTGTGGGTGGACTTTCCCCTTTACGATAACATGATAGGCAGAGTGCTGATAAGGCGAGCAAAGAGGTGAATATATTGTTCAACAATACTACTACTAAAACTTTATCAGTACATCTATATTTTCATAGAAGAACTTCACATTAATACCAGAGAGAATACGTAGACACTACACCAGGGAACTGGTTCATTTCTGATATGCGAAGAGCTCCTTCCTTTGTGGATGCTTTTACTTCCTGTGGATCATTGTTTGCAGTGACCTCTCCTAGTAAGCATTGCATGCCGAGAAGAATCAAAGAATAATAAAAGGAGCGTAGAAATGGACTTTAGCTTCTGCAATAAGGACTAGTGTGCTGCTGATGATTTCCTGGTGATAACCCCCAAAGGAAACTAGCAGAGAAATGTGACTACCTTACTGTGTTTTTCCTGTTTGTTTTGATGGATGTCTTCGTAAGACACAAATGTGTTCCCAAGTCAAGTCAGGTCAATTTTATTTCTGCCCAAAACACATTTTGCCTTAGTGATCTTTACAGTTTTACATTAAATTAGAATTATGACAAATTCAGCAGATTCAGACTCACGGAGGAAACACGGAAGGTCAATCTGACGTTGATGCTGTATAAGGAGAGTCTTGCTGCAAAGTGAAAGAACATTCCACACACCCAGTTGGCATGATTCCATGATTGTTTTGTTTTTTTATTATTTGCCGTGATTATTTTTAGGTAACTGACATTTTGTTGAACCAATGACAAGTCATGTGTCATCAGTAGTCATGTGTAGCTAATTAATTTGATTTAACTATTATTTCAACAGAGAGAGACATAATCGACTGGAACTTCATAGATTTATTTATTAGTAGGGTAAAACATAAATACATAAATAAATAACGACTTTAAAACAGCTTTTCTTGTTAAAATAGCAAAGTTGACCGCTTGCAAAATGACCCATCATTCCTGAATGGTTTAATTGAGAATTTCATAAATGTGCATATTAAGCAATACATATAAGTAGGTCACACCATGTAATTAACAAATTCATTACATAGTTGTTGATGTTCAGGCTAACAGACCATCATATAAACTAATTACACGAGGTACATTTAAAAAAAAAACATAGTGAATGAATTATTTAAATAGATTAAATAACAATACACAATCATTATGTCTATGTAATGAAAATATATGATGGTCTTTAACGTAGTGATCTTTAATGTCCCCACATGTGTAGCTGTGTATCTTGTACAGCTACACTCGTGGGGACAATGTTTTTGTTGTTGTGGGGATACGGTTTTTGTCGAGGTTCGAGATCAAGTTTGGAATTAGGGTTGGATTAGTTTTAAAGTAAGGAGTAAGATTAGGCATGTATTTATAGCAGATATAATTAGGGAACACTTATGTCAATGTGAAGTAAAAAAAAGCTCTCTAAATGTCTTATGTCAATGTGAAGTAAAAAAAAGAAAAAAAACCTCTCTAAATTTGACAAAGACAGGTTTATGGTGTGACATTTTTGCCCTAAGATCATGAATTATATCTGCTGCAAAATCATAACCACCAGAACACACACACACAGGCATGTCATACACATGATGTTTATACTTTATATATCCACACACATACACACAAATATATCCAGCGGTACAGAAATATCATTTAAGCACTGGCCATAAAGTGTGTGAATATCTCAGGAGGACAAAATCATCCAGTTTGTTTTCAGGGATTTCTCTGCATTGATCCAGACTCTCGACAACAGGGAATATCTTTCTTTGAAACAGCACCAAATCTTGTGGATCAATAAACTATGGTCGAGACCTAATCACAGCATCCCCTCCATGTGGCTGCAGAAAATAAAGTTACCATGGTGACCCCTCCTCACTGGGGACATATGATAGAGAGTGGAAGTCATAAAGAAGTCCGTGTGAATATGTGTTTATGTGTGTTTGTGTATGGGGGGGGGGGCAGAAAGGAGGTGCAGGGGGGGAGGGTTATGACAGGAGGGAGTAAAAAAAACCCTGGGGTCCTCCTTTATTGTAAACCTTGTTTGATTCACTTTGACGGAGCAGAATAGAAATTTCTATTACATAGGTTTATTCCATAGGTTGACGGCCTCTCCTTGACCACACACACACACACACTTTTAGAGATGAGTGAAAGGATCTCAAGGTTAGCAGCAGTCCAGGCAAAACATACATTGAAAAAGGAAACATTGCACATCACTCTTTTCTTTTTCATGATCTGCTCCACATTCCTGTCATTATTGATGAAGTGACTACATTTTTTTTTAATCCCGTCACAGCACATAACAGTATTATAGGATTCACTCTGTATATACTCTATACCATTCAAACAAGTAAACAGCAGCCAGTGCTAACACAGATTTGTACTGTGGGAAACTAGCTAATGTTGGAGGACACGTGTCTTCTTATTTTGAGCCAAATTAACAGGTACCAAGTCACAGTGTAACAATCTAACCCTATTACACCACAATATAGAATAGTTAGGCCAGGTCTTCTGGAACAGCAATAGTTAGGTTTCCATTTTTGGTTTAATACAACAGGAACAGTGGCGCCCCCCAGATGTTTTTCACAGAAATGTCCAGTCGTGCCCAATAAAAGTTTCAGACTGGTACATAAAAAAATACATAGGAAAAATACTAGCAGCATTTTTTAAGATTTTGCATTTTTACAGTACAGTAATTTTATGTTAGCATTTATTTTGTGCTTTTTTTTTTTTTTTATAGGTGGTGCTGTACCTCTGAATCCTCACTTCTGGCCTCGAGGTTGGCACACATGGGTGTCCACGTGATGACCACCGTGGTGACACCGGGTTTGACCGGTCTTGGCCCACACAGTGACACCAACTGTGCCAATTTACCATCAACTGGACGGTAAGCGGCAGCGACACATGCGCTCACTGCCACCGATGGAGACCAGAGGCAGCTGATCAAGGCCAAGTCAAGGTAAATAAGGAGGATTTCCAAGCCTTTGAAATCAAGACATTCAAAGTCAAATTTACTTCCATCAAATAAAATCCGGACAGTTTAAAGATCTGACCTGACATCAGCAGCACAGGGAGGTGATTCTGTTGCTAGTGGGCTGTAAAAAAACACAGAGAACAGATTCGCAGAGACAGCCCATAACAGCCCCCTTGGAACCAATGACTCAGATATGCAGATGTGTTTACTTCCCTTCTGTTTCCCACCTCAACCAGCTCACAAAGGCAGAGCGAATGAAAGTGCCTGATAATGTTTTTAAGTGTTCCATTTATATATTTATTTGCCATTATGAAGAACTCCATTTTTTTTCCCCACTAAAACTTAGACACGCTCTTTAAATGAGCTCTCTGCCTCTACCCTCTACTCCCTCTCTCCCTCTCTCCCACCCTCCCTCCTGAGCGTATTCCTCTTTTATCTAATGCAAAGCGCTGCTCTCTGTTAGTTTCCGTCTGACACCATGCCAGCAGAGTCATCTGTAAAGGGACTCATGTAGGGATTAAAACCCATCAACTTCACTGCTTAAACAGAGAGGTAAACAAAAATAAAATGGGAAAAACAAATAAATAAATAAATAAAATGAAACAAAAAACTCCAGACAGTTTTAAGAAAACTTGTAGAAATGCAGATTGTCACCTGACCCTCAGGCAAGGCAGCCCTAAATATAATAAAGAGAAGACAACAGAAGCAGACGAGGCGACAAGACACGGGTAATGTGTTTTCTCTGCTGGTGTCGTCTGGCAGATCTGGGATGATTGAGTGCTGATGCTTGCCCGGGCCGCTTCAGACGATCCCCCCCCCCCCCCTCCCCCCCAAGCTGGTACACACATGCACACCCTTCAACATGTATGCACAGCATCTCTTTCTTTTTTACAAGCCCACACACACGTGCGCAAATGTCTTCCTGTCATTTGAGTGACAAGAAACGTCAAGGTGAATGAACCGTCACTGTCACAGCTTCTCTTCATCTCTTTTCTTGGTCGAGGGAATATTTCGGTCTGATGCTTGATTTTATTTATATTGTGTGCGTGTGTACTCTTTTTTTTGTAACTTTTATAGGACCATTTCCTTAACAGTTGAACGTGTTACAGGACCTTGTTTCTAAGAATCTTTTTTTCTGAAAACGTATTAACCAGACAATGATTCTCTCAAGTCATGAGTGTCACTGAATGCAATGCAATGTTTATTTGAGGCTAGTTTATAATTATTTTTCAAAATTTTAAATAAACAATCAAAGTTTTATTAAGGTTACAGACCCACAAATGCCCTAACATCAGCCTGTGTTGTAAAGCTACCCTGATGGGGACTTTTTTTTAATAAACTGTAAATCCCAGTAGGAAAGCGGATAATTTGATCTTCATGATTTAGTTTAGGTTTAAGATTAGAATTAAGACCAGGTTTGGTTTAGAATAAAGATTGAGATTCAGGGTAAAGGGTTAGTAAAGGCCTTATGTCTGTATGAAGTCCTCCAAACTCATGGAAACCAGACTGGGTGTGTGTGTTCTTCATTGTGGGGGTGTGTCTTAATTACAGCAGGGTTTAGTGAATTAGGGCAGGATATGTAATATACTCACATTTGCATAATCTTTGTTGAAGAACAGCTTAGTGACAAACACATACGCTGAAACAAAAAAACATAAAAGAGGCGAGGGTTTCATCATTAGAAAAACATGCTGCAACATCTGTAATGGCAGTCTGTCTGTAGTTGCAGTATATTTTCATAATCACTTCATATTGTGAAATTGTCAGCAGCAGATACAGTCAAACAGGTGCTGGCTACAGAGGAAGTTGATTGGCCTGGTTCCATGATCCATTTTCCCAAGGCTTCCACACCCCTGCAGCTGTCCTCCAGAATATGAGAACCGTGTGTGTGTGTGTGCGAGTGTGACTCATATGAGAACCGTGTGTGTGTGTGTGTGCGCGAGTGTGACTGTGTGTTATAAGAGCAGGCTTGTGGTTATGATGAATTCATTCCAAATTGCTTGCCAATAATCCGGACAAAGATTGTCATTGATAAAGAACACTAAAACGGACCAACAAATAAAAATAACCATAGATTTCCCAACAGAAAAGCAACTTTTAACCTGTTCCCTCCCTCTTTTTACATGTTGGACTGATTTAAAATATTCCCAACATTTGAAAAGCCTGACCTGCTTTCAAAGAAGTTTTCCCTGATGTTCAAAGTGGAGTCGAGTAAGCGATTTGCGAGGCTTTTGGCTGTTTTGCATAGAGGAATGTTCTGAACCTTGCAGTGACAGGCTCTGCCCCACTGAGGAGTCGACTTTGACTCCACTCATTTCTATGGGAAAACACTTCCCTTTCTCCCGTTCCCTCCTCACTCTGAAGCTGCAGATCACATGAAAAAGATAGAGGAAGGAACATGAATAAAAACTGAACTCCCTTCTCTTAGATATGTCTCTCGATGCCCCTCAGATCTTTAAGACTTCATCACAGGGAAACTGAGGTTATTCTACGGAAACTGAAGGACTACGACTCCCTAATCTACCGTAAAAAACCTGGAGAACGCATCCATTTTTATACAGCTTTACCTTTTCTCTTCGCTCACGCATGTGATATTTTTAGATTTAAATTATGGAAGGTAGCCGTACAGCCTCAACCGCCTGACAGACGGTTTCCCTTTTTTTAATTAGTGTTAGTATGAAGGAAGGACTGGTCCCTCTGTCCTTGATCATTTCAGTCCAGGAAAACTCATAGGGAGTTTTCATTTTTAGTATGAAAAATAATTTGACGAGAATTTTTTATGATTTCTGTCAATTTTTTACGTGGTCGTCTACAGGGGAGAAAAGGACCACAGAGATCAGATTTAGGACTTTTACCTCAGTTGAAGTATTTTGAACTTGGATATTTCTACTTAAAAAATTAACCGTTGTATTTAAATATCTGTTGTTTTACTGAATTCACGAGATTAATGTAAAAAATATGCATTTTCCCAAAGGTATGTGATTAATTAACTGCATAGTTTAAAGAGGAGTTTATATTACTATAAGTTTGAAGTGAGTATTCATGCCTTTTTTCATATAAAATGTGTCTATAAATATGTATATTGTCAGACGTTTGGGGATAAACCCCCCCCCCCCCAAAAAAAAAAAAAACCAAACATTGGACTCCTGTGTATTTACGGTTAAAGTTCTGGCGACAGAAGACGGCAGAGAACCGGAACAAAAAATGTTATCTCCCTGAGCAGGAACCAGGCCAGACATATTGACTGATGCCGCGAGCATAATGAAAACATCCCCTGCAAATTGAATCTGATTGGATATCAGCTATCAGCTGTCGTTCAACAACAGCAGGGCAATTGAGCTGCCAGCAGCATCCCTTTTCTCTCACTCTCATTAAACACACACTGAACTGCAACAGGTCTGGCCTCACTAATGGCTCTTCCTGGTTTTGCCCTGTGTGTGATCTTAGCTTCATTGGATTAAAATGTGAGTTTGTTTGGGAAGTAAAAATTCCTGTCGAAAAGTTTGTTTACTGGTAAATTTGGTAGAGCGTGGCAGCAGCTAATCAACACTGATTTTAACTCTTTGTCTGAAGCCATTTTTGGAACCCTAAAACGCGGTGTGTATGCATGTGTGTGTGTGTGTGTGTTCTCATTAGGCGAATAGCAAATCCAGCACCTGCAGTGACACCAGTGTTCTCCCTATACCACGTCCAATTTAAATAAAGAGTGGGGGAAGAGAAGCAGAGATTTGGGGATGACTCATGTTGACGTCAGGGGGCGGTGACAGCTGGAATTCATGGATAAATTTGGGAGGGTCACCTGATTTTATTTTTTAAGCTGCTGAAGACACAGAGGCCCCAGCATGAAGTTTACCCTCAGGAGAAGCAGGAAACATCGCCCTCTTTTGGGGAGCAACAGTACTACTATTAGGGCAGGAACAAAAAAAAATCATTCTCACCCCTACACTTCCATAACAGCCCACAGGAGTCCCGGCTAAATTAAGTGGCTGTTATAAGTCACAGAAGTGTCGTGGCCCTTGTGTGAACGGACACAAAATAACTCAGGAATGTCTGAATCTCGTAAAGCGCCTTCCTTTTAATTGTCCCCCTACTGTTGCTCAAAATAACAGGATTATATCTAACTCTCCAGTGACAAACTGTGAGACCGAAATTTATATTCTCGCTCTTATCTGCTGTTGTCACTGCAGATCCTCAGCCCTCCCTCCCTCTCCGCCTCCCCCTCCCCCTGCTCCCTGGACATCACTGGGCCAACAGATTAATTAGACAACTGATGATAGCCGTGTTCTCTCTTAGTGCTGGCCCACTGAGTTTTGCTTTTCTTTTTCACTTCTTGTAAGCTTCTAATTTCTCACATTACATTAATGGGGCAAACTTGGAGAAAATCACCCCGGGAAAAAAGATATGGAGTCTCTCTTTTTTATCTCTGGGGGAGCTGCAGCCTATCCTAAAATATCCAAGACAAAAACAGCAACTGTAACTCCAAAAAGTTTTAATTTTTGAAGCGGTGTTGTTGCAGCCAGCTCTTCATTTAACAAAAGTGGTGACTTAATCAGATGTTCAGATGTTCCATATAATAAGCCTGTGTTTCATTCCTTTACAGTCCCTGTCATCCCTGTCTGGACAAAGGTCCTGGTTAGTTGCCTTGGAAACTAGCATATGACTATTAGGAGAGACACGCTGGTGAAAGCGCAAGGAAGCCTGCCTGGTAAAGGTAAGTCACACAAGGACCTTGTGGTCAAACTGATAACGAGTGATGAAAATCAAAGGCCACGACTCGGTGGTGGTTGCGATTCAGGAGAGCTGGAGAAAGGCATCTTTTTCTGAAAGCTTTGAAAAGAGCGGAAACACAATGGAGCAAATATTGTGTCGCTTTTAGCGCATGTCAAATAAAGTGGAGAAATCAATAGAAAAATAGCAAATTGATTTTTTTTTTCCTCTGGCGTACAAGCGTATTCAGTATAGTACACAGGCGAAGACGCAGTACTGTCTGACAGCAATTACTTTTTTATTCATGCGCACATTTTTACACACACCGCTTCTGTGCTATTGATGCTCTAACACGTGCATTAATTACATGTGTCTGGAGTGTGGGCCCTACTTCTTCTGCCTAACACTGCACCATTATGTATGAGTCCAGGTCTGCAGCTCCGTGCTCTTTATTCATGTTCTTTGAGGAAGCTGTCAGGCCTAATTAAGACGACATGCTTCTAACCAGCCTGTTTGTATAGTCGCTGCTCGCTCTATCTGTTGGACTTACTGCCGACTGTGCCTGTGTTTCTGTGCATTTATGTGTAGAAATGCACTTTGTGTGTGTGGCTGAATTGCAAAGTACATGTAAATTTGCAGGCAGCACAGAGAGCAGTAGTGCCAGTTACAGCAGGACATGATGTTTAACTGTGTTGAAATGATCAGAGCTGGAAGAGTGCAGCTCAACAGTAATGTTAACAAGACATAAAGTGAGAGTTGGTTCTCACGCTGAAGGTTTAGTTCTTCAAATGGTTTGTGCAGCAGAGCTTAAAAAAAAAAATTCATCAATATCTTTACAAGGTCTTTGCTCAAGGCGACAGGAGAAGAATAGATAGCATAAATGTTAGCGTTTAGGAATTGTCTGTTTTTATGAACTAATCTTTAAGCTAATGACACTCGCTGGTAAGAAGTGAGGACATCTGACATTGGTTTTTGAAACTGTTTCAGCTTTTTCTGCGAGATCTTGTGAGTGTTTTTCTCAGGTTCCATGTTCTTTTCACCGGAACTTGTATCTCGTATCAAACTTGGAGCAAATTGTGAGATCTCACAAAAATATAAAACATCTTTTCACTGTCATAAATATAAATATAAATGCCATTTTATTTTACTTCAACACCACTGTATCTGCTTGGTCTGTTTCTTTGCAACAGCGTGTCACCAACGCCAGTATTTTCTCCCACTATATCTTACCTGATCCAGCACACCTGGCTGCACACTCCGAGTCTGAATCTGATGATGATTTATTTATTTTTAGGGGTGCAGCAGAGCTTATTGTTTTTTTTTTTTAAACTTGACTTCGTCCATCACGTTGCCCGAAAATGTTCAAAACAAAAACAACAATAATCAGTTTGTCATTAATGTATGGAGTCTTCAACCAGGCGATTTCATCTATAAATTATAGACAAGTCTATAACCTGACAACCTTTCTCTTCTTGTCAGTGGGAAGAATGAGTCTCCACAGATGTTTTGACATCAATACTGACAGGAAAGAAGCTTTTATGAGTTGTGTGTTGTGTTTAATTTTCCAGGTTTAAATTCAGTTCCCCTTCGCCCTCTCTTTTCATCCAGGGTAACACAGGGTGCAGTGAGTGTTGGCTGCACCGCCAGGAGAGCAGAGGTCGGTCTATCAGTGACACCGCAGCAGCCTCATAAAAGGCAATAGAGCAACTCTACAGGGCATAATTCGATCACAACAGAGCCGTGGTGAAAACAGAGACGGAGCTTGGCAACTTAAAGGCAAAAGAAAGCAGATGAAGGCGGTGCTACAGTAAATGGTGAGCATCAGATTACCATGACCACAGAAGTGAGGGGGAGATGACGCTCATCCGATCTGATTTAAAGGACGGAAGCGTAAAAAATGAAGTCATCGGTTCGGCTGTTCCTTGACCTCGCCGAGGAGTGTGTGTGACAGGGAAAGATAAGAATTCTTCATGCTTGGAGAAAGACGCTGCCTAATCGTCCAGACTGTGACTGGACACGGGGAAAGCTTAAAAGTGAAAAACTCCTAATATTTTTATGCACATAGACAAGCACAGTTGGCCCATGCAGAGCTGGGGGCTGTGTGTGTGTGATGAGGCCATCAGCAGCTAACAGTCCTCCAGACGTGACACAAGTCATTTCACCTCAGCTCCACTCTGCTCATGCACATTTCGAGGATGGTAATCAAGCCCATTACTGATGCCCCCTCTCTGCGGATGCAGCCAGTCTGAACTTTGCATGTCTGTCTGTGTTTTATCAAAGGTCTGTGAGAAACATTTAGGTGAAAACGCTGTGATTAGGCCCCAGTATTTTCATTTAGACTGTTTGTTCTACTTCTGCCTGGCTTTTAGTGTGCGTGATTGTGCACAGGCGTGTGTGTGTATGTGTGCGTGTTTGTCCTAGACTATTGATCCGACCAGCCCACAAAATTAAATGAGAAGAATCGAGGCTGAGGTCGACATGGAGACCGATGGAGAGAGTGATGGATGGCAATAAAAGAAGGAGCGCAATAGGCAGGCAGATTTTTTTTTCCTCTCTCTAGGTATATATGTGTGTGTGTTTATGTGTGTGAAAGTGTGTGTGCGCGTGTGCCTGCACAACGTTAAATTTTTCATCAAAAGTAAAAAGATTTCACTAAGATTGTGCAAATCTGTGTCAGCACCGTGCACCTTTGAGGTTGTTATTTGTGCTTCCAATTACTGGGTTCAATATCACAGCTGGTGACACCCACCTTTGACTGACTGTAGCAGAGAGAAGGAGAGAGAGGGAGAAAAAAAAGGAGCGAGAGCAGTCAGAAACTTTGTAATGTATAAAAACACTGAAGGTTTAAAACATTTTCTTTCACACTTCTGGCTGCAGCTGTGACAAGAATTGTAACGTTAGTTAGGTTCAGGTTAAAGGCTGGATACGATGTAATATCCTACATACAAAAACATAGTAGTGGATATATGGAGCAAAAGTAAGTTTCTTTTTTAGGGAGATGATGTTGAGAGAAAAAAATGCACTGATCCCAGAACGTTGTATAGATATGACTATTCTGAGCCCCTGCCCCCCCCACTCCCCATTGTGGTGGACACATTCACACCTTGTTGCTTTAAGACTCCACTATATATTATTTAAAATGTAATTTAAAAATAATTTTGTGCAATTGGGCCCAATCTGCCAAAATAATCTCCTCCTTTGAGGGACCTGCCCCCCGCTTTGGAAACCACCAAATGTGAAAGAAGAGATTTAAAATTTGCGAATATTAAGTTATTGTTTTGAAATGAGGGTTGTTTTTTTTTTTGGTGGGGGGGGGGGTTTACATCTTTCTTTGAGGTGTACGGCTCCACTGACAAGCGGCGTTTTTCTTCCAGTTTGCTCAATTTGTCAACCTGGGCAATGGAATGCAGCACCCCACAGGCATGGAATGGAATTGCAGACAGTAGGTAAGACCAAAACCTTTGGTTAGCTCAAAACACTCAAGTCATTCATACACATTCCACACACACACACACAGTGAACAGCGTGCGCCTCCACAACATGAACTCTTTAAATTCCTGCTATTTCAATCTGTTCTCCACTCTTTCATCCATTAGTCTGGTCGTCTTCTCTGTGTGCGTACATCATTTGTGATGTTGTGCTGTGTTTCTTCTGCAGGGGTGGAGAACGTGCATGTGTAGACACACACACACACACACACAGTCCCTCTTTGTGTGTGTGTGTTTGAAACGTTCGGAGCCAGCAGTGGAAATGTCACAAGGTCGCTGGCATGATGGCGTATTAATTAGATCCATCTAACTCAGAGTGACAGCAGATGAACAGGAGCTCTTCATCTATCAATGTAAGTAAGAGCACACAATCATTACTTTCCATGAACACACACACACACGCGGACAAATGGCCATAAAACGCACATAAGTAACAATACACACACGTTTGTGTGTCCTTGGTGTTCTTGCATCTCTCTCTGAGTTCCACTGTAGAACCACATGTAGGAACAGCCACGTTGTCAGTGTTCACCTGCAAACACGGTCGGTTGCTGCGGCTCGTACAGCGCGGTCTACCTACAAGTCGATGCACAGGAGGTCGCCATCTGTGCATGTTCAATACTTAATTAGATCCACAGCCACTGAATAATGCATCTGTGCAACAGAAATAGCGTGGAGGTGGGGAAATCCTGAATGTTACGACAGGGGTAAATTTTAACACGTTCTTCTGACGCACGCTCCAAACGGTCCTGTTTTTATTTCTCTTCAGCTCGTATCGTCAGCCTAACCCAGGCCCAGTGAGTCAAACTCATTAACTCAGTGGTGCGTAGGTTATGAAGGTATTTTCTGCCCAAATTAATTTTCACTCCGTCTCTTTGTTGCTTTCAATATTACTAACTCGGAATTTTTCTCAGTTTGCTTTTTAATTTCGAACAATCGTTAGCTGGAGAATGTGGACGATTAGCGGCACAGAGAGTGCTAAAATATCTTGCAGAGTAAATACGATTTTCAGTTAATACTCTAGTTTCCAATTTTTCCTATTAACCCATCAGTAAATTTAATTGTGTGTGTCAGCGAGGTTTTCATTGTCAGTGATGTTGTGTACATATGTACACGTATGGTTTTTGTACTTGTTGTTTTTTTTTTCAAGAACTTCCTGTTTTCCTCTGACCTTCACTCGATACAACTACTGTTCGTAACACTCAAGGCCAGACCAGCTCCCAGAGAGGATGTTACCGCCTCTCTCTGTATACGTATATATATATATATATATATTTACCTGTGTTTGATTGTCTCTTTAGCTGTTATTTCTAATATATGCTCAATGCCAACAAGTGCCCAAAAAGTACCACAGCGTTTTCCGTTAGTAATCAAAGACTTTGTCGGACTTCACTGTGTCGCGGAGTGCAAGTGCAGGTTATGTAAAAAGCCTCCTAGCGTCTGCTCCAAGTACACGCTGAAAACAGATATTGTACTCGAGCTGCGATAGGAGGCGCTTTGTAGTGCTGATGTATCTCCTCGCTGTCAACACTGACATGCTCCCAACACAAGGCCTCATTTTTAAGTCAAACAGGAAATAGCCTGCACAGTCCTGGGAACAAACAAGAGAGGACAGCAGTGCAGTTTGATTAGGCGGTGAACGGTCGCTGTCTTTACAAAGCACCACTGTAAGCTCCATCGATTATCAAAGGGCTGCGAGCTCAGACGGGGAGTCTACTGATCTTTTCCGAGCTCAGACATGAAAAGCCTCCAGTGACAGCTCGTAGCCTGGGCTAGATCAAGCTGCCGTGCTGCGGGGGGAGAGTCGGTTTTCTAACCACCTGCTCCACAGGCCGGGGGTTTTGTTTTCTTGTTTTCTCTCCCTTTAACGCTCCTATCTGTGCCCTGTCAGGGGCGACAAGGATGTGTTTTCATGTGAACTCGGGGGCCGGCGACATGCGTGCGTGTGAAAGGCACTCGGTAAAACAACGGAGTACATTCTTTTATTATGGCGACACATCGTTACTTTTTAACCTGTGTAATCGTGTGTGTTGCTCCTCGTGAATTATTCACAGGCCAGTTGGAATTTATAACTTGACGGGAAGCAACAGCGATAGAGCTCAACAAGTACAGAAATAAGAGAAGACACAATATTAAAGGGCGAGTTGTAGATTTGAACTCATCCCGACTTTGATACTGTGGCCCCACATGTTGGTAAAAGAAAAGAAAAAAAACAGGTTGTCATGCGAGCAGAGCTGCAGCTATTAATTACTTTCTAGTAGATTGATCTGTCAGTTAGTAGCCACTACAACAGGCATGAAATCTGAAGGAAATACAGTATTTAAAAAAGAATCTAATATATATATATATTATAAATATATAAAATAGCTGTAAAAAATAGATAAGATAACATAAATGTATAAATGTTAATGTTCTTCCTTCACTTTAGATGGGCCTGCCTGTTTAGACTTAGCAGATGCTTTTATCCAAAGCGACTTAAAAGAGGAGGATTAACAATCAAGAATGTGGTTCCTCTGGGAATCAAACCCAGGACTCTCTGTTCTCCGTTTCCGAGGCAGGCTTCCTGTATCCCTGTGAAACACAATAGCGTTTGATATAAAGAAAACCAATTTTAGACTCGAAATTTCAATTGTGTAGTTTTCTTGTCTCTTGATTCTAGTCAATAATCGATTCAGTTTGAAGAAACTAAAATTGAAAATGTTTTCAAACTTGTCAAAACTGTTTGAGACGCCTCAGAGACATGTCCCAACAGGTTTCTTTTTTTTTCAACTATTATATTTGTTTCAGAACTGTTTGAATTGCTCCCCGTATGTCACGGCTCCATTGAAGATTAATGTTTGCACTTTACCCCAACTCTAAAATGGAGCGTTACAGATAAGTTGTTGGAACAGGGCTCAGATTAAAGTTCAGCACTCTGTGATATTCTGCTACTTTCTAAAACTTTACTGGACTCTATTGATCAAAGCTGAATGGAGAACTCGGGCGCACGACCCTCGGCTGAGTGATTTGCTGTATCGACACTGCGAGTCTGTTCCTAGACTTTCGCTGACTCCACCGCTCTCCTGAGAGTCTGCGTGTGCTGTCACACACCCCGGAGGTTCACAGCTTTATAAAACATCCAGGATCAATTAGACACCAATTAAGCTACGTGCTAATGAGCTGCCTAATGACTTAACAGCCATATTCCTATCTGTGAGTTTTCTCAGCAAAAGCTCAGTCGGTCTCCCCGGTGGGTGAGATTGGGTAACAGGAGTCAGAGAGTGGATGAATAATCCCAACACACACACACACGCACACACACACCGACAGGAAAAAAGTAGCAGATTCATCTCTTTATTTTTTTCAAATCAGAGCAGTTTTTTTTTCTTCAAAATAAATGATAAAAACCAAAGCCAGCAACACTCTTGAGATTAGGCTGTCGTTACCACGGCAACCGTCTGTTTTCTCTTTATCACTGTTAAAAACCTCACCGCTCAGCAGACACATTTGCGATGAATCTGAGTAACATGCTGTAGTCTCTCTCATCATCACCAGAGTATGGTAATTAATAACCCCGTCTACTTCGCTCTATCTGCTCCCGGGAAAACTTGTACTATGTTGTAACTCAGCCTTGTCAGTCGTATCGACCAGCGACGCCCATGCAGGCCAATACAGGCCAAAGCCCATACACACACACACACACACACACGACGACACACTTGTGTGACTCAGATACTGTAAAGTGTGCGGCAAAGTAAAATAAAATGAAAGGTGAGTTTATAAACGTCTAGTTCAACTCCTCCACTCTCTGAGTCAACCTCCTGTTTTCAAGGCTTTCACCCACAGTGAATCACAACATTTAAATCATTTTCATATCTTTTGCCGAATTTGCTTAAAAGAGTTTAAGACACTAATGCAATGTTAAAAAAAAGGGGGGAAAAAAAGAATAAAGAAGAACTCCATGACCCACTTAGTGTAATCATTGCTAACAAAGAGATGGGAGAGTTGCAAGCTCGGGGAAAATACAAAGGCCTAAATGCGTTAAATTAATCCCGATAATTCAATGGGCGATGATGAAACGCCACAATTAAGCGCTTCTGGCTGTGGCGTCTGACTGATAATACACTGAGCTGCTGTTTGCAGAAAAAAAAAAAAAAAACTTTTCCATAACCTTTTTGGTGTCTGTCAGAGGCAGTGAAGCTGTGGTCAGTGCTGCTTGGACGTTGTTTTGCGGAAAATGACACAAACACATATGTATCCTCACGCACACACACACATGGCCAGTCACACAACTGCGTCTTGTCGGGCCTCGGACAGCGTGTCAGTAACAGGATCATTAAAATAATCAAATTATGATCAGAAAGAAAGAGCTGGAGCCAGTGCAGTAGTTGTGAGTCCATCATTGAGGCCATGCTGTTAAAGTGCACAGCCTGACTGCGGAATGGGCATCGTCAACATTACCCGGCAGCGTGAAAACAAGCCTGTGGTGAATCGGAGCAATAATAACATTACCATTTTTTTTTTCTCACATTAATAACGCCGAAGGAGAAGACGATAAGATTTCTTTTTCACTCTCCAGTGCCTTACTTCTCACCCAGATTAGATTATTGCCCTGTCTCATTTCTGATATTTACCCATGTGAATTGAATTACATTTACTAGTAGTGGAAACCTGTCATTACAGACTGGGTGATTTTTTTAAACGTCTCAAAGCTTAAAAAACAAAAAAAAAACAACCGGTGTTTGGTGCATTGTTTACAAGTAATTACTGTCTAGTTACTATTTACTTAAAACTGCTGGCTTTGTTCCTTCTGTTTTTATTTTTATTTTTATCTCATGTCTGTCACCTGTAATTCTGGTACAATACTTCTGAAGTTTCACTGTGACTGATGCGGTTCTCGGTGTTCATGTAAACACGTTGTATAGCTGACCGGCTTATTTCCTGTTCGTTGGCCACTGTTCAGTTTCTTTTTTTCGCACTTTATTTGTTTATTGACAGCAGAACTTGAGAGGAAAACGGGAGAGAAAAAAAAGGAGAGACGAGTGTCTTCGGAGTGGCTGTCTGCATCCTTATCTCTTGTACAAATATTTGTTCACTGGTAAAAAAAAAAAGAAACATTTATTCCACCTTTAATTGCAAATGTGTCTTCCTCCCATGAGACATCCTCTTATTACAATTGCAGTTTAATCTGAAGAGGAATTAAAGCAGCAGTAATTAGTTTATAGAGGAGTCTAATTGTCTTATTGTGTTTTTAAAAACATTGCTTCATCTCCATTCGAACTTTGGAAATAGACTAGCGCTTCCTCCCCCTCCCTCCTCCCCGTCCCCCTCCCCTCCTCATCAACTTCTCCTGCAGCTGTACAACAAAACAATTCATTTAAACCAATAATCTCCAAGTCATTACCACATATCAAAAGGGCTGCAAATTAATTATGTTAACTGCAAGAATTTTCATTAGATCTTTCCATTTGTGCACTTCATCACTTCTGAGACCTCAGCAAGATGAATCCAGTTGATTTCTTTTTATTTAATGAGGCAAATGTTTCCTTTTCCCCGCCTCAGTCCTTTTTGTCTGTATCTCTTTTTTTTTTTTTTTTTACATTAATTGAATTATGACCAATGTTTGCCTTAATGTTATAGGAATCTTAACCAAAGCCTCTATCTACTATGACACAGTTATGCTGTTTAAGATTAGAGAATGCCATATCTCCCTTCGTCAAATATCAAACTGTCTCTCCTTTAAGCATGTTCAAGTGAGACGTTGCTAATCGCTGCTGACGAACGCACAGTGCTGTTCCACAAAGATAATGAGTCTGCCAGAGTCAGGGGAAGAAACAAATAGCCAGGAAGAGAGTCTGGGGGAAAGGAAAAGCATCTGAGACGAGGAGGAGGAGGAGGAGTAGTAGACGAAGAAATGTGACAGGTCAACAAAACAGACACTCCAAGTGCAAGTACAGACTTGACAACTTCTGTAACAAAGGAGAGCTACAGGGTAGCATCGGGAGGCAACACAGGAAATGAAGAAAATGGAGATATGTAAATAGGTGTCAGAGGGAGGCCGTCACGTCGTACTGTAGGTCAACTGTCGTGGGACGCAAAGTGTGAAAAGGAAGAGCAGAGAAGAGGAGAAATAAAGCGATGAAGGCAAACTCTGGGCACTTTTAACAGAGCAGACGCAAGTCGTCCTCCTTCTCCATCCGTGTGTCCAGTTCCTGCACCCGTCTGTGTCACGCTGAGACCAACATTTAGCTTTTCCCATCGAAAATAGTGCATTTAATTACCCCCACCCACCTCCCCCCAATTAGCACCATCTCTGTTAGCAGCTCCTTCGATGGGAAATCTGACCCATGATTCACCAACCGGGATAAGAAGTGACAATTTACATCATCATCATCATCATCATCCTCATCATCATCATCATCATCATCCTCCCGCGGTTTACTGAAAAGTGATGTGCACCTGCAAAGCCTCCTCCACTCTGGACCAAAAATGTCACAGGCAGACATAAATACATGCTCACACCTGCAGGAATACACACACACACACACACACACAGGTGCTGCTGGCTGGACCATGAGGAGGTGAGCAGACTTGTGCTCCACTGAGTGGAAAACGTGATCTTCTTACCTCAGCAACTGCAGATGGATGCAGACCTGTCTGACTGTGTGTGTGTTTGTGCGTGTGTGTGCGAGAGAGAGAGATGTGTCACATAAGGCATTTTTATCAATTTCTGAAAAGGTTAAGCCTCGACCATCCCACTGTTCACTGCAAGGGGGCGCTCTGTTTGCAGTTTTAATGCCATAGTCCACAAGTACTAGATTGTTTCATATACTGTACATCTGCTCCTGCTTTAGAGGCTAGTGATTGCAGAGGAGTTGGAAGAGAAGGTTTATGAGACAGAAGAAAAAGAAGAAAGGACTTTGAACCTCGTCCGGACATCATGTCTAATCCAGATGTCCATCACCAGTGACCTGCTGCAATAATTATTATTAGGATCAGGTTTATTTGTTATGTAAATTCCTTTACAGTATGTATCTATGGTAGTTGGGTTGTAAGACCAGGCAGGAGGTGTGTGCACGGACAGCAGAGATTGAGAAGAAGAAGAGTGACTAACACAGACAGAGGGTCCTCGGCTGTTGTCATGGCAGCATATTAGAAAGCCGTAGGGTAAACAGGTGTCTGCTTTTAACTCAATCAATCCACTTAAATGAGCTAATTAGCGCTGCTGATACGATCCTGAGTGCACGGAGAAGTCACGTGAGTCTGTAACCTGGCCCCCGACCCGCTGTGGTCTGGGCCTGACCCGTCCAGGGTTAAAGTGATTTAGACGTTCAGCTGGTTCACCACTGAACCGCGAGAGGAAGAAGAAGAAGAAGCTTCCCACCAGCTAATGCTGTTTGTGTATATGACCACCCACTATCATCATTAGCATCTGTGAGAGAGAGGGAGCATCGGTTATGTGGATTATCACTGCAACGCATGCTATTATCATAACAGCTATGGTAGCTACGCCTTCATTGAATGGATAATCAGCAAGGTATTATATTCTGGGATAATAGCACCGTGTGAAAAGTGGAGATGAACTGCTGGCTACCGTACGTGCACCAGCGCGCTAAATTATCATGAGCCAGGGCTCACGCTGCATTTTGTGTGCAGCCACAGATCTGATTACGATAACAACAGAGAATATTGTGATGATGATTATTAAGATGATTGTGGCGATGATAAGGGTGTTATTTCCTGGTCCGAGCTTACTTTTGTGTGTTCAACACTGGTGTGTGTGTGATAGTGACAGACTGATCCATGGAACATCACTTAACGGGTGGAAAAAAAAAGAAAAAGCCTCATCTGTCACATTTCACACAAGTGCAGCATCATGGCTTAAAATGAAACAGTTTGTTCTGATAGTGTAAAGTTTTTTTTTTTTTAAACTTGAGAATATTATCACACGTTGCAAATTATGTAAATCTCTGTTTTAGCAATGACACACCTGCGTCTGTGGGACTTGTGACTAATGATAGCTGTTGTCATTAAGGAAGACACTGCTCTAATTATCTTGTCTCTCTGCCTGTATCCCAAGATTCACATCCCGAGAAGCAGAAGGAAAATTCAACACAAGTGAAAATTCATTTAGAGTCTTTATCATCTCCATCACAAAGCACATGATCCATGAGTGGAAGAGGGAAATCAAGGACTCTTTCTCGCTTTAATCTGCTGAAACAAGTGCTTTGCCTGGCTCTGGCATCCCTGTGTCTCATTTTAAGAGGGCAGCGTTTTTGTTGCCTCACATCCCCTCCGCCGCTCTGGGCATGTACACATTATTAAGCTGCTCAGGCCTCTCACCAGCCTCAGACCTCCACCCCTCTACCTCCTCGCTGCCCTCCCGCCCAGGTCCCCAGAGATAATCAAGGTATTACAAATGAAAAGTCAGAGCCATAAATCAGGAACCTCCCTCCCTCTCCTCCTCTCCACAGGTACTTTCACCGTTCTCTCTTGCCTCGCTTTTCTTTGCTGTTTGCTACCATTTTTGTCCAACCTGGACAAACAGTGGCACAGAGCGCCAGAAAAAAAGAAGAGTTAAAAATGGAAGAGATAGAAGGGAGAAATGGGGAACTAATTAGAAGAAGAGGGGGTGAGTAATGTGGGATTTCCACCAAATGACGACAGCAGTTGCCCAATGTCATCCATAATACTCACAAACATCCCTCTCTCTTGCTCTACATAAATACATAAATGTTCTCCCCACCAGGACAGTAGAACTGATGAAGCTTCTTGGATGAGAGGCGAAACGTCTTCAATTTACTTGAAGTGAGTCCAGTTGCCTACTTTTAAAACTGCTTTTGACATTGTTATGATGACCTGCATGACTGAGAATATCAACAAGTATCTAAATGTCTGTGTTCATTCCTTTGTCCCAGTCCTCTGGCATTGATGACACAGCGTCTGCTCCCGGCTCCTGCTGCTCCCTCTGCTCCCCTTCTGAAATACACACAGACCGACTGATTCCCTGGAAGTGCTGGTGACTGAGACGGGCGCCCTCCCTCCACCTTTTTTGGTAAGCCAACTTTTGACCACAGTAAAATACTATACTAATAAGTTCCTGAAAAATTTGTAACAATGAATTTACAAATGAATGTAATGTAAAAAAGAAGGGGAAAACCAGAGGCCAAGCACCTCATTGTGTGTGTGTGTGTGTGTGTGTCAATCCTATATGAGTCAGACACAGCTGGTCTGCTGAACACGGCTGAAAAGACATGTAGAACCAGCCCAAACGATTTTCAGGAATTAAACATTGGTGTGTTATGTGGAAACCATTGATTTCACTAATCCCAAAGAATAAGCCATCAAGTAAAGACATGGGAATGAGCTTGTAAAGTCAAATGACGATGTGTTTCTTTCTTTCACTCTGCAGAAAACGCCACAGCGGTCAGAAGCTGAGAAGAACTGGACGAGGACTGTGTCATGTCTTCAGATGTTCATGACATTAGATGAAAAGTTGCTGCTGTTGTGTCAAAGTAAAGACAGGGGTGGGTGGGGAGCTGGCGGTGGAAGAAAGGGGGGCAATAAGGCCAATCCAGGTCTCAGACTTACTTTGCAGCAGCTAATGAAAGAGGAAGGAGGGAAGGAGAGAAAAGGGGAAAGAATAGACGGAGGGAGGGATGGAGGAAGGGAGGTCTGTCTCCCCCCTCCCCAGCCTGTCAGTCAGTCACAGAGGGAGAGAACGACAGGCCACAATGGGGCCCTTCAGTGCCTGGCTGAAAGTTGTAATTTAGCATGAAGAGCCATCGAGGGGCGAGCCTAAATATAGCTGCACATATACATTGTGTCTTGTAGAGAGAATAGCAATTAACAGCCAATTAAATGAATGGCTGGGGTCAGCAGCAGCAGAAAACTAATGGTGGGTGTGTTGCTGCGCTACCGGATAATCCAAAGAGACAAAAAGAGAGGCTGGGGAGCGGGGAGAGGGAGCGTTCCTCCATGTTTTCTCTTTTCTTTTGAGCAAGGCAGCATAATGAGATTTGAAAGGCTCCAATTATCTGTGTCACCTGAGCTTATGTATACAGTGAGTGGCTGCCATGTCAAAGCACACCGAGGTATATAATAACTATAGTGTGCGTACATGTCACCCTGCGTTCATTCATTCAACCGTTACTGTCTTTTCGTCCGTCTTGGTGGATCGGGTCGGAAACGACGGGAAACAGTGTGTTTAAAGAGTTTGGGTGCAAAAAAGAAGGGGAAAGAACTGCATCTAGTCACGCTGTGTGTGTCTGGGATTTATTCCCGTCACTCCCGTCCAGATTTGACTGGCCAGTAGGTGACAGCCTTTCTAAGTCACAGCAGTAGCCGAACACAACAGAACAAGTCCCCCTCTAATTGCCTTGCCTTTGAAAAGGCAACTCTTCGCTCCACAAAACAAGACGAGTCATTAACGCGGTTCTGGCAGACACCGCCACCAACCCGCAGCAGCTGATAACACCTTGTTCAGAGCCAGTGATCAAGGCAGAATCATCTCCTCCTAACCCCCATCTCCTCTGCAACTCCACCTGCGTAATTGCTGCACCTAACCTTTTCAGTGCTGCCTCCGTTGGGAGTCAGCCAGCCAGCCCAATTGGGTTTAAGGTATTAATAGAATCTCATTTCACGGCTCCATCAGATAAAACAAAGGTTGGGTTCTACCGGGCGAGTTTGATCTTATTAACGCAAGTGTTGAGAAGGTAAGGCTGCACTGTGAACTCAGGGAGGTGTGTTCATGGCAGACAGGGCCATGCTGGGGGTGTTGACAGAATCATTTTGGGGAATGTTAAAAACTGTTAAAAAATGTTTGAAAAACTACTATACAATGTCAGTTTTTACAGTTTTACAGTAGAACCGAAAGTACAGAAAGTGTCAGGACTGTTAGAAAGACCTCTTTTTTTACTTTATTGGATATTTTTGTATGTTTTGTTTCTCGTGATCTGCATTGTTTTGGTATGATTTTTATGTTCGTTGTCCTTCTTGACGAAACCCTTCCCTTTCCATTGGCCATGTTGTACAACAATTATTATATTATATCTATGAAATGGTATTTTATTACATGAACTATTATATTATTCCATTTATATTTATTATGATTAAGTTATTTGTTATAACAATGATAGGGTTGAGTTAGGGTTATGTATGGTAGTAATTTGTTATGGATTTTGTTATTTGTTCTCATGTTATTGTAATAACAATAAATAACTGTGTTATTTGTTAATTATTAAAAATTTTAATCAGATTAAGCGTAAGTAATTTTTTTACTTATGATTCTTTATTATCATGATTAATCAAGATCGTGTTGATCTAGTGGCGGTAAATGTTGACAGAACATTGTGGGTTTTTTTTCTTTTTTTTTTCTTTTTCAGTGTGGTTTAGTGACTCCACTACAGTATCTTCATCACCGTGAGCTCTGTCCATTGTCATATCCTGAATGTCAACAGTTGGAGATGACTTGCTAGAGTTCTTGACCTTTCGGCTCTGCCGTTAAATTAAACTCGTTGTCTAAATACAGCATGAAACATCTTCTGGGTTAGGGTATTTTTCTTTCTTTCTTTTTTTTTTTTCTGTTGGTGGAGCTTCTTCCTATTGACCTGCTTTAATTAGATCTAAATTAGAGCCAGATTTCTCAGTTTGTTACAGTGTCACAGAGAGTGGTTCCTGCTCATAAATCATGTATGATTAGTCCAAGACCAGGACCACAGTTTGAAGGTGAGTTGGTTCCCTCAGGGAATATTTGAATGTATTACTTATGTCATTTTGTGTGTGTGTATATATATATATATATATATGTCTGTAAAAAATGATTTTGTTACAATGGATTAATCCATCCATCCATCCATTTTCATCCACTTATCTGTTACCAGGTCGTGGGGGCAGCAGTTTCCATGACCACCACCCAAATCACACTGCACCATACCAACCCCCTGAACCTCCCTGCGGGTGGTGAGGCCACTGGAAGGTACCAACCGCCCTAACCGGGATTCGAACTTGCCCAGGAGGTGAACTGTAAATAATCTGAATCAGCAGTTAGAGGTTGAATCGAGAGATTGCTGGTTCGAGCCCACCAAGCGACGAACTTTGGGCCGCTGTAACGCATCAAATGTCGATAACTGACGATAAGTGAATACTTCCTTACTATATCATTTTTGCGATCATGGTACGCTGGGGAAGAAAAAGTCACATTTTTATTGTAAGTTGTCAGGGTTTCCGTCAATGACCTGACGGAACGCACCTGAGTGTCTGATGGATCTGATGATTCAGGAAGTAACGCTAACTAAGATACACACCACGATCGCGAATCCGTAGTCATCAAGCATTTTGATATATTTTTATGCTCACTTTTGTTGGTATTTCTGTGTTTATGCAGAGAGTTAAAAAAGTGTTTTTTACATTTTTTTATTAACGCAAGCTGTTAACAACAACACATGGATTAACTGCAAGGAGTTCGGAGTACGGCAGACCGAAGCTTATCTGGATCAGCAGGTGTGTTTACAAAACTCAACATGCGAAATTAAACACGATTAATATATATTTGAAATGAATGATGTAAAAATCGTGATTAATTGAAGTTATTATTATTATTATTATGCTGGTCTAAATGTATGATGCAGTGAACAGCAGTGTTTCTAAGAGCTCTTAGCCCTGACGCTACCATCTTTTGCTCTGACATGTTGCATTTTAGTACAGTGGTGCCATTTGGAGCTTACATCAGTGCCATGCACACTGATGTAAGCTGTTCTTGGATGAGGTGCATCTTGGGAAATCTCTTTAATGAATACAGTATAGAGAGCAGTGGAGCAAGCTTTTTCGCTTAACAGACACATCATCATCATCGTGGAGAAATGCACGAGCACATGTGCAGCTATGTCTTTATCTGTCCTTTGTCTTCCTGTCTCTGGCTCTGCTTCATATCTTTTAGCTCTGTAACTAGGGCCACGGCAGACACTTTACAAGCTGTTTTTCTTGCCTTAATAATGCATAGATGTTGTGGGTGATGTGGCAAAAGCGTCTTTGTTCAGGGAATCCCTGGTGTGACACAAATTGATGGAGATCTATGAGAATCCAGCTTGTTATGAGGAAGTCAGGGCTATTTATGAGGTGGATATTGGTGGGGAGGGGTGTAAGACAGCAGACAGAGGGTACGGGAGGAGGAGGGGGGTGCGCAGCAGGTCACCAGCCAACGTCTCTCATTTAAAAGGAAAATATATGATCGAGGATGACAAAGTTTGCTTTCATCCGAGGCTGGGGACAGGAGCAGAGGAATGATCATTATACAACAATCACAATCAGCACGCTTAGCATGTGTATACACACACACGGTCAGTCAGGTCAGCAAGTCTGCAGGCCTCAGTTTAAATCTCTGTAAATTAAAAGACTGACCACTAAAAGTATTTATGTGCAATCAGAATGTGTGTGGGTGAGCTGCTGTCCAAATTCAGAATTAATGAGAGCGAAAGAGAGAGAGAAAGGGGTTTTTGGTAAAGGGGTGAGATGCATTGTAAACTGGGTATCCTAACTTTCAACTATGGATGGGTATCAGTGGGTTGCTGGTTTAAATGCACTCTTATGTCAATCATCTAATTCCAAAGTACCAGGTTACATCAGGAACTCCTGCTTGATGGTGAACAAAAAAAGGCAAAAGAGAATTAATATAACCGTAGTCAAGAAAATAGACACAAAAGGAGGCAATATTTTAATCAAATTTACCAAAGAATACCTTACATTTTGAAAAAATGTTTTAACAAAACAAAAGCCAGAATTGAACTAAGATCTAATTTTTTGATGTATACTTTAAATCTGCGGTATTTATATACATACATATATACAAAAATATAAATATATACATATATAACTGAATAAAATAAACTACCTTGCCTTAAAAAAATAAAATGTAAAATGAATAAAATAGATTAACTTGCCTTGAAAAATGTAATAATGCATGTTTCCATCCTTAAAATTCAAAAAAAGATTTATTTTTTTTAAATGTCTGGAAGGTACCAACCGCCCTAACCGAGAATCGAACTTGCCCAGGAGGTTAACCCTGGGGTTCCACACCAATGACGGGGACCCAATATGTCTTTGTCTAGGGTCACCTAGACCACCTAGGTCACCAAATTTTCTGAAAAAAAATTTTTAAACACAAAATATTCACTTGGCAGCATGTTTTAGGACCTAGACTTGCATTTTAAGGCATTTCGAGGACTTTTTATTTTTATGGATATTTTCACGATGGTAAGGCTATAGTAAGGCGTGTTTTGGGTGATTTTTGAAATATTCATAAAAAATACTTTTTGGAGTTTAAAACACAAAATAATCACTTGGCAGCATGTTTTAGGACCTAATCTTGCATTTTAAGGCATTTCGGGGACTTTTTATTTTTTTGGATTTTTTCACGATGGTAAGGCTATAGTAAGGCGCGTTTTGGGTGATTTTTTAAATATTCATAAAAAATACTTTTTGGACTTTAAAACACAAAGTATTCACTTGGCAGCATTTTTTAGGACCTAATCTTGCATTTTAGTGCATTTCGGGGACTTTTTATTTTTTTGGATTTTTTCACGGATTTTTTTACTTCTTGGCACTTTGTTATTAAGATGA
>NC_024321.1:15743807-15764729 GCF_000523025.1 Cynoglossus semilaevis
CACTCCACAGGCCCGTGAGCTGTGACTTCATTTTCTCCCAAACTGTTCCATCACACCTTGTAACACAATCACAGAAGGCACTATTACTATTAGGTTAAATGACTGAAGAATTACTGGCTAGCAGCGGAATGACAGACTGATAGTTTTAGCCTCCCGTGAGACGTAATCAAAAATCCTTTTCTGCCTCTGATGGCTCCCGTCTGCAGAGAAAATCTGAGGAGAACCAGCAGCGATAACAGCGAAACACCATGACACCACGTCCTGAAGAAAAAAAAACACACCACTCACCACCACTGAGGACAAAAAAAGTTGAAGAAAACCACCTGGCCAGAAATGAACTCATCATCTAAACTTCCACACAACACAAAGCCAACGTGAGGAGCCGCCTGCCAACAATGCTGTCAGCGGGCGACGTGATTGGACAGCACTCCTCACAACTCCTTTTTGTCGAGACATTTTCAATTTGCCACAGAAATATTCTAATGAGTCGCAGTAGTAGAACGGGGACGAGTGGAGACGACTAACCAAACACTTTGGAGCTGGCGTCGGAGTGGAAGCCAGTGCGGTCGGATCGTCTCCCACTCCAAGAACAGTACAAAATCAAACTGATTGTCCAAAAAGAAAAAAAGAAAATCAACAAAGAGCATTATACTTCAGTTTTCCTCTCACCACTTTGTTGTTTTTTTTTTTCTTTATCTCAGCACCGTGCTGCGTTTTTTAAACCAGCTTCAGCCACTAACGTGACGAGCTGGTGACAAAGGTAAGCCGGGCCGGCGTTCACGTCTGACATCTGAGCGCTCTGATCCGAGCGTGTGATCAAAGGTGACAGCAGCAGGCAGTCGGCCCAGATTGTTATGACCTACAACCGTCGACTCACACCCACACTGTTACTGTTACTTTGATTGTTCCACTGAACCGACGACTGCCACAACACTGTACTTTTTTTTGGAAAAATAAATCAAATCGATCACAACAAGAGCGACGGCCTCGGACAGAATTCAAATTCAACGACGATGAAGCGAAAGAAGTTCAACATCCTTCGTCCAACACCTAACCTCTCCATCCGTATCTCTGCTCCACCCAGACCGCCCCTGTGATCCGACCTCGGAGCTGACGCTCAGGCCTGTGAAGACTCTGACGAAGCTGATGTTGCCGTGATGTCACACATCTCTCTTGGTTAATCATTACAGACGGTGAAGACAAACAGACAACAGACACGGTGAAGTAAACATGACTTCACCGTGTCTGTGTGTGTGTGTGTGTGTGTGTCTGTGTGTGTGTTTGTGCGGTGGATTTATTATTAATAATATACCAGCCCTCCATCAACATCTAAACATATCCATAACCTTCTCAGATAAATGTGGGGACTTCTGATTAAAGACCTCCAGCTCACCGTGACCGCCTGTCATCACAGCTGTCTCTGGACACGGAGAAGACGCTAACATGTGACATCAGCTGCGTTCCTCTCTGACTGTAACAACTGTGTAACAACCACGCTGACCGTTAGCCTCTGTTTGTTCTTGGGTCGTGTCGTAGCTGTTTGCCTGACAATGCTGTCTCTGTGTGTGTGTTTCCACAGCTCACAGTCTGGAAACACGAGACATTCATTTTTTTTTTTTTTGGATTTATTATTAATAATAACCGCCAGGTTCTGATACCTCGTTGCTCAACCGCTAATGTGATAAAAACGGACGATGACTTGGCAAACGGCGTCTCCCCGAGACGTGACGCTGACGCAGGCGGACTGTGTTTGTGCAGCTCGTCTCTCGGTGGCTGCAGCCCCAATCCAAGCAACGGCCCCTCATTTATGATGCACTCGGGTCATTAGGAGAGGTTAATGATTACACGATTTCTAAAAACGTCCTGTTTTTGCTGAGATCACCATCAGAAGTCGTTCGACAAACGTTGGTGATTTTGGACTGGATTTAACTAAAGACGTAAACCGACTTCTCTGCTGAAGTCGGTTTAGTTTTGGAAATGTTGACACACCATTTATATAATGACTAGTAAATGTATGTCATAAGCTAATTATATATAAACATAACATTGTAATGACATCACGTCACATGACCGTCCACTGTTCTTTCTCAACAACTTCCATTTATGTCCTTTACCACAGACGACACACTGACCAGGAAAAGGCGGGACATCCACATCACCAAAATGAAGCCGACTTCAGAAGAGACGGCCGGTGAGTGAGACACCTTTGGACTGTGATAACATTAGATGTTGTTTATGGATAAACAGAGCGCCGCCTGGTGGACTGAGACACGTTAGGATGTTTATTATTTCAGGTACAGTTCACTTTTATTCCGAGGAAGTGGCGACTGATCGGTTTTCATGATTCCACCACATCGTTGGTTTAATTTAATTCACCGGGGAAATAAACTTGTTATGTGAGTGACAGCAGGACTAACGATGACCCCTGACCTTTTGCTGCTAGATCCTAGAAAGTCTAAGACCACCACGGGACACCTAGCATGTGCGAATGCCGTGGACGTGGACGACGGTCAGCGATAGGTGCTGTGATTGTGAAATAGTTGTCCAATCAGGGACATTTAAATGTCAGCTGTTGTTGCAGTCACTCAGCCATAACACACATATCTATGACTGACAGTTGTGCATGTTATCAAATATTCCATTACCGCCTCGGATCAGCGCCACCTGCCATATTTATGTGGTGTGATTTAATGTATTTCATAAATATGATTATAAAAATAAAGTGTTTTTTTTTTTAAACATCCAAACTAAATATTAACATATAGGCGACACAAATAGGTTGTTAATCTAACAGTTTTGTAAACGACTCCACACCGAGCCAGACAAATCACTGACGCGTCGGATTCCCAGCGAGTGGGTTCTAAAACAGAACATTTCTCATCTCGCTGAAAACCGTCGGGCAACACAATCACGCCTGGCCACGGACCCATTTTTTTGTTTAGCTAGACGGCCTAAGGGTGTAGACGGCTCACATTCCCAGCGGTCATCAGACTGGGTTGCTGTCGGGATTTGATTCCTGTTCACTAACATTCCTGACGCATAATTATTTTCACTAACAGTTCATTTATTCACCGCAGCTGAAATTCTTGGACCTTTGACAGATGTCCCACACATATCGAGAGCAGACCTGGTCTGGTGTCCCCGTGTGGACCCTCATATCTACATGGCTGTGGAAAGTCAAGTGGGCTTCCATATCGTTAGAGAAGCGGACCACAGAAAATTGGCGGGTGGCGGTTGGGGGGGGGGGGCAGGGCGTGGCGTGGCGTATGGGAGCGAGCTGGGTGTGAAACACCATCATCTAATATTTACTCATCATTCATTTATTTACACTGTGATGGCTGAAAATTACACCGGCCTAAAAAATCCTGGACACTGAACCGATATTGACACTTTATCACAGATTAGTTTCAGATTTCCTGACAGGAAAGAGGCTACAAAAAGATTCACAAGGGGGAAAAAAATATCTACATCAGTGCAGGTTAAAAAAAAGTCTTTGGTTTCTGCCTGGGTTTGGTCGTGTGTGAGTGTGTGTGTGTGAGTGAAGACTTACTCCAGGGAGAGTTTCTCCTCTTCCTCGTTGAGGTTAGGAAGTCTGTGCAGACCGAGGGCCATCCTCAGGGCGTCCACGTGCTCCTTCAGGGGCTTGTACTCGTCGTGCAGACGACGGGTCGTTTCCAGCAGTTTGTTCAGGTCGTTTTCCGACTGCTTTATCGTGCTTTCCATCTGAAGAAGAAGATGAAGAGTGAGACGTGTCGTGGAACGTCAGATTATCGTGACCAGCTGTTTCTTTATTGGACCATATCTAATGTCAACCAGCCTAAAGTCGGTCGTGCGGGGTTTGTAAAAATAATTATCTAATTATAGGTGGTGGACAGGTGTCTCAGTGGTCGGTGTTCTTGCCTTACAGCAAGAAGATCGACGTTTCAAGTCTCCAGTTGTCGATGGTCTTTCTGTATGGAGTTTTTCTCTCTTTTTTTGGCAAAAAACTTACCAGTTCACACTGGACACTTCTCCAGTCCATCACCAGGTCACGACCCACCACTCACATTCACACTCACACTCACACCTGTGATCCATTTAGGGGGAACAGTTAACCTAATCCTCCCTGGAACAGTCGCAGCAAATTCAAACTTTCAAACAGAAAGACCATCCGTTAACACCGGGGATCGAACTGTCAATCTTCTCACAGTAAGGCCAGGTAAACCACTCCCACGCTGCGCGCCCCGTCGTCAGTCAACTCTCCACCTCGTCCCCGTCTCAGCCTACGGTTCAGATGAACTTCTTTCCCGCTCCTTTTTCTCACTCACCACATTGATGTCTGCGTGGATGAGCCGCAGCTCCTCCACGTGTGCCATCTTCTCCTGCAGCAGCAGATCCATTTCCTGTTTGTACTCCTTGAGATGCTTCTCCTCCGACTCCAGAGCCTCAAACTCGATCTTCAAACGCGACTTTATCTTTTGCATCTGGATGGTCTTGTTCCTGCAGACAGCGGCGGAGAAAAACGACAACAACAGCAGCAGCTGTCAGACTGTTTCTCCAACACTGATAAACAAAGATATTTACACACAGAGCTGTTTCTCACTAACACACTTTTAAAAAAAACAACAACAACAAAAAACCCGTTTTAGTGCAGTTATTTACCCAGCAGGTGTTGCGCTTTCATGTGCCCTCCTACGTCATCTGTTACCCTGTTATTAATAGCTGTTGCAGAGACACTGAGGTTTAACCCAGACTAGTCTTGTCTCCAGCGCTAACAGCGTTAATGACAGCCCACCGCTGTGGCTGCAGCTAGCTGCAGCCACAGCAGTTATTAGCAGCGCACATCTGGCGTTCTGTTGACACGCATCTGGATCGGCAGAGCCCGAGTGATCAGAACCTGCTGCTCGGTTGAATCAAACGTGTGTTAATCTCTCTCCTAGTTAACCCGTAGCATGTGTCTGGCAAAGCAGCCACAGATCGGCTAACGGAAAAATACAATAGCAGGGAGAAAGAAAAGGAAAAAAACCCTATAAAAGAAAGGGGGTTTAGCGGAGCTAACGTTAGCTCAGTTAGCTGCCTAACAAAAGCGAAGCCGAGGCTAGCGGCGGCTAACATAACCTTCACAATTAAAAATAATGAAACAAAACACATTTTGAGATTATTTTTGAAGTCTCACCTGATTTCCAGAATGTTCTCCAGTTTGCACATGATTTCCTGTTCGTCTCCCATGGTCCAGCGGGGGCTGCGTGTCTCTTACCGGGGCTGCTTGGATCAACAGGATCGGCCGCGGTGCTCTCTTTTTCTCCCTGATGATAAAAACACAATAGCACACGTGAACGCGCATACGAGCACGAGCCTGGCTGTGTTAACCAGAGGGTAGGGTGTAAAGAGCGAGTGGCTGCACTGGTAAATAATACAGGGCGTTCAGTTGTGTGATGGAAACGGCTTCACTCTGACACGGACTGATTAACCGCATGAATTATAGATCAACGTCGATCAGACGTCCTCACACGTCAACGGTGACTTTATCTGCTGGAACAACAACAACAACAACAACAACAACAACAACATTGAATCCTTCTTTATCCCACCTCAGCAGAGAATTCCCAAATGTCCAAACTTCACATAGAAAACGTTCCCAGATCGCACGGCCAAAAACCGCGAAGTAGAGACGCGATAGTTATTATATTATTTACGTATATATTAACCGTGAAATATGCCACACAAAAAAAACTTAACAAAACTTTCACAAATTTCGTCTACCCGTACGTACAGGTTATTTCTTGCAATACCCTGTATGTATATGTTACAAAATGTATTTTTTTACTATTTTTCTTCTTAGGCTAAAAGATGCTTATTTTACCGCAAAAATGATGAAATTATTGGAAATTTATTTTAATTTTTTTTATTATGTTTATATCTACTGCAAAAACCCGCGATGCACTGAGGGCGGGACTGCCGAACCGCGATACAGCGAGCGTTCCCAAACGACAATGAATCAAGTTCGACATCAGAGCCTCAACAGCATGAACCAAATGTTCTACAGTTAAAAAATGTTCTTCCGTGGTTTTCAAAAGCACCATCACTTACCAAAAAAGAAAAAAAGAAGAAAAAGAAAGAAAACGGATAAAAATACTTTATTATTACTCAATTACTCTCCCTGCAGGAGCATTTTAGGAAAACCCAGTGGTTTATATGAACTATATTAGTATATTATTACTAATATTTGATGAATTACTGGTATATAAAGCACCAATTGTTAACGTGAAGACCAACAGATTCTAACATTTGCTCAGTGAAACTCGGCGCCCCCTCCACCCTGGCCTCCAGGTTACAGTTCTGCTCCACTTGATTACATGTTGACTGAGATCCAGTTACATTTTAGATTTGACTTGAGAATTTTTCAGCTATTATTTTTGCTTTTTACTTTCTTTCGCCGGAGGAGATTTGTAGCTCTGGACTGGGTGAATCGTCACCTCCTCCTCCGTGTTTCACTGCAGGGACGCGGTCCTCTGGGTGCTTTGGTTTTTCCTCTTCATTTCCAAAATATCTCACATCCCTGTGGCCATTTACTGTTGGACCAAACTATTCGCCTTTTTCACGCTCCGTGTTTTCTAACGTTGTCCTTAACATACTCCAGTCTGACATTTAATCTAATCTCTCTCAGATTAGAGATTAGATTAAATGTTATTGATCCCACAGCGGGGGGGGCAGGTGAAGGTTTTCTTCCCTGCTCTGCCGTCTTGCCGCCCGCTCCTCCTTCCTCCTCCTCCTCCTCTTCGCTCTGGTGACTCTCTTCTCTGACACTTTGATATCAGACGCTAACGTCTCTCTTGAGTCTTTTAAACCTGCCAGATTTTCTGCCTTCTCTGTGTTTTTTTGGTAGTACTCGCAGGTGTACTTCGGGGGGTAACACAAACGCTGCAGAGTGTTCAAATTATTTGTATGATCTCCTGCTCCGGGAGCGTAACTTCAGTGTGTGATTTTTAGCGCGAGAGCTCAACTGTAAATGAGCTTCTTTGCAGCTAATGCTGTGTTTCTACGTGACCTCACAGGTCTGCTGTCTCCACACCCGTTACTGTCTGGCTGTCTTTGATATTTCTTGATTTTTGTCAAATTCTTATTTCAATATTTCGACGATGTTACTTATTTGTTGATGACAACATCTTGTTTATTTTAGCTAACCCTTAGCTCATCGATAGCTCTGGTAGCGGTCTCCTTTCACCTTTTCTAAATTTGTTTGGCTTCCTCTGGACAGTATTATATTTTTACCCATTTTTAACCAACCCTTTGTCCAATTTTTTAACCTTATCCATGGGTAATGGTTGTTGTTTTTTGGATGTTTTTACAATTCTAACTATTAATGCTTACTTTAAGCGGTTTGTGTTAGAAATACAAAAAAAAAAACCAAATATTGTTTATGTATTGGTACAATCGTTATCAGTTTTTCCTCCGATAATCTGTGCTAACATTAGAAATACAAAAAGGTTTTGTCAAATTTCCTGAGACGTTTACCTCAGTTTTGGGGGCAAACAGCTGCTTATATCCGTATCGATTGATATCACAATCGAAAATTAAGTGTTTGGTCAACATCGGCATATCCGATATTGGAAAAAAGTTAATATCGGAAATCCCTAATATTAGTAGTAAAAAAACAAGGAAAATAAACATATAGACTAACGTTGTCCATTTCTAGTTCCAGGCTCTGAACTGTTTGTGTCCGAGTGACATTTTTAAACTTTTATTTTTTTGGCAATTTTTGTCAGTTTATGAATTCAGTTGTTGCTCAGTGAATAAGTAAACACATTATACCAATGGCCTATTGAACAGAAACAAGTCCAAAATCATAATAAGTGCCATAGTAAATGTCACCAGTTTCAGCCCCCGCCCCTCCCATCCCACAGCGCCACCACCACTCCAAACTAATGGATTTGTCTAATTGTTTACTCAATACTTAAATGTGAGTCCAACAGTGAACATTTGTCAGTCTATGATTCACTGGATGAATAAATAAGATGTCATTACCAAAAATAAGTTTTTTTAAGCACCATAAAGTTTATATTTTAGACTAAACCGTCTAGAAATTGTAGCACGGCGACCTGTGATGACAGGACCTCAGTCTGGCGTTATTAACAGTCGACTTCAGACCCGCAACCAACGGTGGATTCCCACCAACCTCAGACGTTTGCCAACACCAAATGTTCCTCAGAACATTAGCAACAAGGATTAATAAAATAGCAGAAGGAGTTGACACCTTCGCTGCTACTGGAGCGTCAGCAGCTGATGACTTACTGTAAACGCCGTCAGCGATCTGGCTGAACGACATTTATTTGATACTTGTTTATATTAAGTGGTGAAAAAAGAGAAAATGGAGGTGAGCTGTTTAAAAAAGTGTGGCGTTCCCCTTCGCCCCCCCGGCCTCCCGGCCGCCTCTGGATTAACTAAGGGAGAATTACGAGGGAACAATACAATGCTCCGTTCTCGTGCTGTATAATCCCGGTAAGAATTGCAAGCAGTTTCATATGACTGTGCCGAGAAAAGGCTCGGACGAGTGCTGTTCTCCCAACAAGTATTTCTACGGCACATCAGAAAATACAAATGTCAACTGTAAGTATCTCTTTATCTCTGATGCTTTATTTTCTTCTTTTCATTCCTGGTGATTTTGAGCCTGCGCCGTTTGAATTGCTGCCTCCAGGGCAGTGTAGTCTGCTCTGATTGACATGTACCAACCTGCTGCGACTCTGACAGGACTGACAGAAACTGCTCGTCTGTCGTAATTACAACCAGAACTATTGGAATGGTAACTCAGATGGTACTGGTAACTATACGCATTATCTTTAGCATTGAGGCTATGTTCCAATTCAAACATACAAAAGTCTTTTTTTTTTTTTAATGCAAATTTTATGTCCACCGAGGGGCCCCGGGCCACCTGTTGAAGACCACTGACTCAGTAACGGTTGTACTTTCTGAATGTTGTGTCATTACGTTTCTGCTCAAACAAATTATTTAGAATTCTGTCATTACCTCACCAGTGTGTTCAGCCAGACTCGCAGAACGGCAGTAAAAAAAAATAATGAACGTCAGTATCACAGTTATCTGTGGAGCGCTGCCTTGCTCAATCTAAGAGAATCTCAGGAGAAACCAGGAAGTTTTTCTTCTCTTTTTTCTTTTTTTTTTTTTGGATTTCAAAAATCCGTGCCAAAAGAATGTCCAAGTCTGTCGTGTTATACTTTGATGATTGTGTCACGCGGCATTAGCTTTGAACTGATGACTGTTTGATGTCGTTAACCCTTTGTGTCTTTGGTCAAGTCTAAAATATACTGTGGGCTTAATTTTGTGATTGTAGTCCCCACCCACCTCTTGTGATTGGATGCTGCTGGTTGAACAGAAGAATGTAAGGACAACTCTTTTTGGTCATTTTGTTGTCAAAGACGAAGCCTAGCATTGATTTAAGGAACAAACACAGCTATCATTAAACTGCTCCTCCTCCTCCTCCTCCTCCTCCTCCTCCTCCTCCTCCTCTCTGTCTGACACAGACCATTGAGCAGCACCTTCCTTTGACCTCCTCATGTTTCTGACGCCACCTGTCTTCTCTGCTAGATAAATGTTCGAGTTACGACCATGGACGCTGAGCTGGAGTTTGCCATCCTGCCCAGCACCACGGGCAAACAGCTCTTTGACCAGGTACACTCTGCTGCAGCACGAACCACGGCTTTGGGGCCAGAGTTATGACCATGTGTTTCTTCGTTGCAGATCGTGAAGACCATCGGCCTGAGGGAGACCTGGTTCTTTGGCCTCCAGTACCAAGACAGTAAAGGCTTCTCCACGTGGCTCAAGCTGAACAAAAGGGTGAGCAGCAGAAGTTTGCGAGCGAGCCCGACTCCCCCGACTCCCCCGACTCCCTCGTCTCCCTCGACTTCCCCGACTGCCCCGACTCCCCCGACTCCCCCGACTCCCCCAACTCCCTCGACTCCCTCGAATCCCCCGAACCCCCCGACTCCCCCGACCCCCCCGCCCCCCCCGCCTCCCCCGCCTCCCTCGACTCCCCCGACTCCCCCGACCCCCCCGCCCCCCCCGCCTCCCTCGTCTCCCTCGACTTCCCCGACTGCCCCGACTCCCCCGACTCCCTCGACTCCCCCGACTGCCCCGACTCCCCCGACCCCCCCGCCCCCCCCGCCCCCCCCGCCCCCCTCGCCCCCCCCGCCCCCCCCGCCTCCCCCGCCTCCCTCGTCTCCCTCGACTTCCCCGACTGCCCCGACTCCCCCGACTCCCTCGACTGCCCCGACTCCCCCGACTCCCCCGACTCCCTCGACTGCCCCGCCTCCCCCGACTCCCCCGACCCCCCCGCCCCCCCCGCCCCCCTCGCCTCCCTCGACTCCCTCGAATCCCCCGAACCCCCCGACTCCCCCCGCCCCCCTCGCCCCCCCCGACTCCCCCGACTCCCTCGTCTCCCTCGACTTCCCCGACTGCCCCGACTCCCCCGACCCCCCCGCCCCCCCCGCCCCCCTCGCCTCCCTCGACTCCCTCGACGCCCGCGACTACCCCGACTCCCTCGACTGCCCCGACTCCCCCGACTCCCCCAACTCCCTCGACTCCCTCGAATCCCCCGAACCCCCCGACTCCCCCGACCCCCCCGCCCCCCCCGCCCCCCCCGCCCCCCCCGCCTCCCCCGCCTCCCTCGACTCCCCCCCCCGACTCCCCCGACACCGGGATATAAATGAAGACGCCATCACGATTTGAGTTTAACTAATGCTAATGTGTCACCCCATTGAGGCTAATTAGTTTCTTACTTCTTCATTCCTGCATCCCACTGCTATCGGCTGCCGATCCCAGGTGACTGCGCAAGATGTGAAAAGGGACAACCCTTTGTTGATCAAGTTCAGGGCCAAGTTTTACCCTGAGGATGTGGCAGAAGAACTGATCCAGGAGACGACGCAGCGCCTCTTCTTCCTGCAGGTTGGTGCTGATGTGCAGACACCACGTAAAACACTTAATAATACATTTAAAAAATTTATAAAAAATAACAATAATAATAAATAAATAAATAAATAGAAAACAATAATAATAAAATAAAAAATAAAGAATAATAAAAACAATTGTAAAAAATAAAAAAATATAAAAAATACAATAATAATAATAAATAAATGAATAAATAATAATAATAATAATAAAATGAAACAAAAAATAATTAGAATAAATTTTAAAAATATATATAAAATAAATGAAACCATTTCTGACTTCCTGACACCATGTGAACGAACCACTCTGTGAAACTGAACGGTGAAGTGGACCATGTGGTGACCGACTACATGTTGTTGTTGTTGTGAAAGTAACTTTGTCTTATTAAAGAACGGCGAACTGAAGCGGCGAATAATAAGATCTCGATCAAAACAAGACGCCAAACCGGTCCTAACGACCGGTGGGGGTTTCACGACGACTCACGCAGATCTCATTAATCCCTCTGGGGTCTGACATCAGGGATTACATGCATATGGATCCTGGTGCACAAATGACAGATGTAATAATCCTTAGGCAGATGAACTTTCCCCTGCGCTCAGTTTAGTAAATACTGGTTTTATGGGGTTTTTTTAACCAGACCTCAATCAACTTTGAAGATTAAAAACATCTGGAGTGAATTTTTTAACAGTGTTGTTTTTGAAGAAGCCACTTATTTTCCTTTTCTTTTTTTAACTGTGTCAAATCTCTAACTAAAAAGTAACCAGTAACTACAGCTACTAAACTGGTGAACTGGTACAGGTGACAGTACTGTGGACCAGTGGACCCCAACCTGCTTTGTACCATGGGCCGGTCGGCCGGTACCAGCCGTTACTGCGGACCGGTTAAACCACGCCATCGTTGAAGGATCATTAGTAGTAGTATGTCGTTAGTATCAGAGTCTGAATGACCTTTGACCTGTTGTTTTGAAACATTAACAGATTATCTTTGAATGAAAACAGTAAAGGGATATGACTGGATTTTTTTGGAATGTTGAAGTAAATTAGTGAAACTGAAGTACATTTTTTCACAGTGTCCAAATGACCTACGGACCAGCATGAGTCCCCGGACCAGGGGTTGGGGACCCCTGCTGTAGAGTACTATAGTCTGACCTTGGTGTACTACACTGACAGTCCCACTGGCTGTGATACTAAAACGTTGAAGTTACTGCAGTAAAGTTATTAATGTTGAAGTTTTCTCTGATGATGTCATAGTGTTTCACAGCTGACAGTGTGTTTGTCTGTGTTTCACGAAGGTGAAAGAGAGCATCCTAAACGACGACATTTACTGTCCACCGGAGACCGCGGTTCTCCTGGCCTCGTACACAGTGCAGGTCAAACACGGAGACTACAGGAAGGACTATCACGTACCCGGGTACCTGACCAAAGAGAAGCTGCTGCCGCAGAGGTAGAGAGACTCCGGCGCATATTAGTGCTAACCAGAGGTCACGTTGATGCCACTTTCTGTCATCAGAACTCTAACTGATGTGTCCCTTCCACTGATAAACCCAGGGTTTTGGAGCAGCACCATCTGAATAAGAATCAGTGGGAGGAAAGAATTCAAGTGTGGCACCAAGAACACAAGGGACTGCTGAGGTACTGCAGTCTTATTTTTACTTATTTATTCTTTCTTGGCCGACCACCTTCTTTGTGAAGCTCATTAATTTACTCCTCACCACAGAGAAGATGCCATGGTGGAGTATCTGAAGATCGCCCAGGATCTGGAGATGTACGGGGTCAACTATTTCAGCATCAAGAACAAAAAAGGATCCGAGCTGTGGCTGGGGGTGGACGCTCTGGGCCTCAATATCTACGAGAAGAAAGACAAGTAGGTGGAGGTTCTTGGGCGGATTTGAACCGCTGACCTGGTGCCTGGCGAGGACGGCTGTTGTTACCGTGGTTAACTGTCGTCTCCACGTACAGTCAGTAGTCACCGTAGTACTGTTGGCCTGGAGGTTTGTCTCCAGACACACACTGATCTCACCTTAAAAATGTCCAATCAGACTGGCACAGAAAAGAAACCAGATCTGGTTAAAGTTGGTGACCTGTGGCATTACCACTTCATTTACCAGTGATGGCGCTGTGGAAGTCTGAGCAGAGACTCTGAAAAGGACAGCTTGAATGTCCATATATATTTATAAGAAGTCATTTGTACAGCTTGAATGTCCATATATATTTATACATATATATTTACATATATATTTGTGTATATATATATACACACATATAAATATATACAGAATATATATAAATATATATATTCATACTTCATATATACACATACATATATAAATACATATACTGTATATATACATTCAGTATGTATATATACACATACATATATGTGTATATATATATACATATATTCATACTGTATATACACACATACATATGTAAATATATACATATATTCATATTGTATATATACACATACATATATAATTATATACATATATTCACACTATATATAAACAATACATACGTAAATATACATATATAAATATATATATACATATATTGATAAATACATACCTTTTTTTTTATTTACTAAATCATCAATATGATAAATACATACTTTTTTTTTTTTATTTACTAAATCATCAATAACACTCAACCCACATTCTTTTCCAGGATGACCCCGAAGATCGGCTTCCCCTGGAGCGAGATCAGAAATGTTTCCTTCAATGACAAGAAGTTTGTCATCAAGCCGATCGACAAGAAGGCTCCGGTACTCATTACATAGTTATTAGTACTTCTTGCTGAACCTTATCTGCAGCAGGTCCACATTTTTATGAAGCATAACATCACAAAAACACAGAACAAAACTTTTCTGCTCGTAGGTAATTTTAGGGGAAATTTACTTTGACCATGAGGTTTGGGATTTTTTTTTTGTTTAATATTTTCAGTCAAGATGGGGTTTTGTTTGTCGAATAAACAGTACTAACATACACCGGCCAATGTAGTAAAAAACAATATTTACCCCCCCAGTATTTACCTCACATACATACTGCAGTAGGTGTTATTTTGTTCGCCAACAAAATTTCCATTTTCTTTCTTTACGGAAACGTAAAGAAAACCACTTTCGTAAAGTGTGTCTTAGAACTTTTTGACTAGATTCTCAGTAGGCACAGAATTTGAAGAAAAACATCCAAAAGTTCAGGGAAGAAAAATATTACCTCCATATCTCGACTATTTCTGAGGAGGTTGGAGCCTGAGCTTTAACGTGAACCAGATGTTGATCGTGGGCCACGAAAACCTGAGGAAAATCACCGCCTGTGGTTTCTGCGTTGCAGGATTTCGTTTTCTACGTCCCTCGACTTCGCATTAACAAGCGTATCCTGGCGTTGTGTATGGGGAACCACGACCTGTACATGCGCAGACGTAAACCCGACACCATCGAGGTGCAGCAGATGAAGGCCCAGGCCAAACAGGAGAAGAACAAGAGGCAGATGGAGAGGTGAGGACGGAGGACGTAACGTAGGCTTTCTTACCAGTTTACAGTCTGTTCTTTCTGCTCCGGGAGAGAACTGTGAGGCGATAGATTTTTTTTTTTTTTAAATGTGAATTTATGCACAATTCTCCTGTCAGGGCTCTGCTCGAGAGTGAGAAAAAAAAGCGAGAAAATGCTGAAAAGGAAACAGAGAAGATTGCCCGTGAGACCATGGAGCTGATGGAGAGATTGAGACAGATTGAAGAACAGACAAAAAGAGCTCAAGATGGTCTGATAATTTTTTGAATACAAATGTTTCTTGACTCCAGCTCCTTTTTTCTGTTCGGTGCTAAAAAAGAATGAGAACTTGTCTGGGTTTATCTTTGATACAGAATCAATTTTAGACTCTGTCTTAGTTGGCGTGGCCACGTGTGTGTGTGTACATGTACATGTGCTGTGTATTTCAGAGCTGGAGGAGCAGACTCGAAGGGCTCTCGAGTTAGAGAAGGAAAGGAAAATTGCTCAGGAGGAGGCTGAGCGCCTGGAGATGGACCGTGAAGTGGCGGTGGAAGCTAAGGCAGCCCTGCTGCACCAGTCTGAGACCCAGATCAAGAACCAGGAAAACCTGGTACTCCACAACACATTTGCACTTCATTTGCACTGTTTTCAATTCTCAGGAGAGTAAGGTTTCAGTCGCACCTTCATCACGCCTGGTAGAAAAAAATGTAAACAAAATAATCAACATTTCACCTTTTTTTTAAATTTTTTTCATGTTGTCTTTAAGTTATTAAATAATAATTTACATACAATTTTAACATTTTGTAAATTGTAGCTAATGTTAGCGCTGGTGTCTGTACCAGGACTGTTGTAGCTAACACTATCTACCTACCTACCTAACTACCTACCTATCTATACATGGTGAGGCAGCAAAGACAGACAGATGAACAGATAGCCAGATAGACACACTCACACAGATTGACAGACACAGACACAGAGCACGCTGACCTCACGTTATGTCAGAAGCACTCTCAGCTCTCTTCCCATCAGTTTGCCCGTGTGTGTGTGTGTGTGTGTGTGTGTACAGGCCACTGAGCTGGCAGAGCTTACCTCCAAAATCTCCCAGCTGGAAGACGCCAAGAAGAAAAAGGATGAGGAAGCAAAGAGATGGCAGCAAAGGGTGAGAATTAATCAAAGAACCACAAGAGAGGTAAAGGATGAATCAAACATGAGCAAAGAGAAATCTCTGACACTACTAAGTGTTAAATCGGAGTAAAACTTGGGCAAGACTTTGACCACAGTCGAGTTTGTTTCGACTTTTAAATAGGAATAAGTTTCCTGTCATCGCCGCTCTGCTCTCACCTGCGCTGAGATTCAATGTTTTTAGGTCGACAGGAAGTGATTAAAAGTGTCTGACGTTAAAGTCCTTATCCAAGGTCTGCAAAAACAAAAAACTAGCACAGTATGAGAGATTGTTGCACCCATTAAAGCAAACAGCTAATTCACAGACGGACGTAGACAGAAGCAAACAGGAGATTTGTTGTTTTTTTTTTTGTCTTAGCGCTTTTTGACTTCCCTTCAGTTTGGAGAAGACTCTGAGATCCAAAGTGAAAATCATGTTGGTCGACAGGCTTTGATGGCTGAGGCCCATTTGGAGCGAACCAAAGATGAGCTGAAGACTAAACTCATGGGTGTCCACATTCAGGACACGGTCAACCCCCAGATGCACGACCACGACGAGACGGACGAGAGCAGCGCAGAAGCCAGCGCCGAGCTGACGTCGCCCGGCACGGTCCGAGATCGCAGCGAGGAGGAGAGAGTGACGGAGGCTCAGAAGAACCAGAGGTTACAGAAGAATCTAAAGGTGAGGTGAAGGAGGTTTTTCTTTTTTTTTTTTTTCTAGTTTGTTCCACCCAGACTCACTCCCTTTGGGTTAGAGATCAAGTTCAACAGATAAGAACGGCTGAAGCTACATCGAGCCTTGAGGTCTGCAGACAAACAACTCACAAAATGCTTTCCACGGTCACTGTACGTTACTGCCGAGAACTGTGGCTGTGCAGCTGTCTTACAAGGTAGCGCGGAAATTAAAAAAAAAAAAAAAACGTCCAAATGAAGTAGTAAAAAAAAATAGATTGTAGAAAATAGTTATAAATATATATAAATATAGATGAAAATTAGTACCAAGAATATATGTCACATAATTGTAGTAACAGTCTCAAAGCATAAAGTAACTTCCAGTGTTTTGTGGGTGGAGGAAGGGCCGATCAATAAACATAATAAAATATATATTTATATGTTTACATATATTTATATATGTTTATATATATTTATCTCTCACTCTATATATATATGCACATATATTTGCATATTTATATATAAATATATATATGTGTGCATTTATATATGTTCTTTTTTCTCAGAGAAATATTACCTTAATTTAACTTTAAACACCAATAAGGTGTGACGCCATCTGTTCACCAGTAGGGTAATAAAACGGACACTGGGACAACAGCCCTCGACGTACAGCCAACCAGCAACCTCCTCACAGACGAGGCCTGACAGTTCGTCAGCCGTGACACGGGAGAAAACATAACTGATCTTTGTTACAGTGTCAGCCCAGTGGATTAGAACCAAACAGTTCACTCTGTCATCGTGAGTCGGACGCAGCCTCAAGCCAGAAAAGGCTTTAACGTGTGACGTACCGGGTGACACCTGTTGATCCACTTGTTCTTCTTCTTTTCCACTGAAACTGACTTTCCTTCTCACCGAGTTCAAGTCTTGGAGTCTGGTCCTGACGGTGGTAAAAAAAAAAGTGAGCAGGAGGAGGAAGACCGTCCCGTCTGTATTTCACTGGACGGTGATCACAGACGGAAGCTTCAACATCTGGAGTAGAACAGAAGAGAATAATATGATCTGCTGTTACCATTACAAAAGACTGCGACAGAGTACACGAAAATGAGGCTAGCAGCTCTGACATGCTGCTAAAAATAGCACTAAATGTAGGTTTAACTCAAAGCAGGAGAAATCTAAATACTCCCAGGACAAAAAAGAACAAACACGTCTGGAATAATAATAATAATAATAATAATAATAATAATAATAATAATAATAATAATTGTGTTTTTCTTTCTAACATGAATACCAATTTTTTTTCAAATAAATTTAAATGTAATGATAATTTAATTAGTCCCTGTTTCAGCTAGATGAACTCGAATGTTTTGCTCCGTATCCATTAAAATCAACAAATTTCAATTTTCAAAAAAAATCTCCCCCAGATTGACGGGACCTCAGAATAACAACCGGAGTGAAATTAGCTCGCAGCTCGCTGCGGAAACAAGATGTGATGCTGCTCAGAGAAATGAACACAGAATGGACATAATAACTCTGCACAATAGAGTGTGTTCAGACGGGGATGGAGGGAACGTTGCCGTGAGAGGCCGGCTCTATGAATAGTCTCCTGGAGGGTGTCATGTGAGAGGATTTCATTCACTCTCTGCCTCTCCCCCAGTTCCTGAGCAGCGAGCTGGCTGAGGCTGTGGACGAGAGCAAGAAGACCCCCAATGACCTGATCCACGCTGAGAATGTGAAGGCGGGCCGCGACAAATACAAGACCCTTCGTCAGATTCGCCAGGGCAACACCAAACAGCGCATCGATGAGTTTGAGTCCATGTGAGCTCCTGTTCTCGGTACTCTGTTAGACCGGATGCTGAGTAGTCGTAGAGGTGTAGTACTGTAGTAGAGCACTGAATATGTCAAGATGATTGTTATGTAGACCTACGTCGTTGACCTACTTAAATAAACTACCGTGAGGACAATGAGACGTTGAAGTGCAGTCGGAAAACACACTACACTGACTGGTGAAAAGCCATTTCTGAGGATCTGAGGATCTGGTTACTGCGGTAATGAGTGTTTGAACGAAATACTGGGCCTGATGGGGCGTTCACACCAAACACAATAGAGGCGGGAAAAGAAAGCTCGTCATGTCTGACGCCATAGAAGCAGGAGAATTTAATTTGTCTGCTCACTTCTTGACCCGCTCTCTTTTCACGGCATGTCAGCCGTGACACGATCTTGCCTGAAAAGTTACATTTTTCCAACTTCAAACAACTTCTGACGCTAGCGTCAGAAGCTAGCATCAGAAGCTGCGTCTGAAGCTAGCACCAGAACTTAGCATCAGAACTAAGCATCAAATGCTAGTGTTAGAAGCTGGCATCAGAAGCTAGCGTCAGATGTAGTGTCAGAAGCTAGTGTCAGAAACTAGCATCAGAAACTAGCGTCAGAAGCTAGCGTCAGATGTAGTGTCAGAAGCTAGCATCAGAAGCTAGCGTCAGAAACTAGCGTCAGAAACTATCTTCAGAAGCTAGCATCAGAAACTAGCGTCAGAAACTAGCGTCAGAAACTGGCGTTGTATTTACACTGACAGAGTCTTTAACAACAGACCTAAAAATACCAGTAACGGTCAGTGCGGCTGGACTGTCCTGTCAGCATCCCACCCTTGTTATTTATGTTGACGTCGGGCCTCGACATGGACCCTTTCCTCTCAGATGATGTTTTAGAGTCACGTCTCGTCTGGTGGAACTAAATTCCAGCCTCAAGTAGCATTATCACCACTACTGCTGCTACTGGATGTTGTTTCTCAGCAGCTTGCGTGTCAGTTCTGGCTGCCAGCTCTTGTCTACCTAACGTTGCCTGTGGTTAAAAATACTTGTGCAATAAAAGTGTTTGTGCAAGCGCTGTTAGATACCAGTTTGAGGTTTACAAATAGTTGTTTATTTTTTGAATAATAAAAATACCTGGTACAGTCAGGCTCAGAATACTACAAATAATACTACAAATATATCCAAAACTATTTCTACCCAACAACATACAGTTGTTATGGTAAATTTTACGTTTGAGCCGAGGGTCTGTTTTCACCACCTCTGAATTCTCCTCTTTCAGAGTAGTACAAAAATGAAAAATAGAATAAAATAAAAACTCAAAGTGTTCAGATCAGACCGGTACACGGTACAAAGAAGAGATTTTTTATTTTTACCATTTTACCCTTTATTCACCTACACCAGATTATACTGGAAGCTTTCATAGATAGACTCAAGGACCAGCGTTGGTACGAGCACCGTAGCTTGATAACCACAAACGTGGTTCCTATTAATACCAGCTGCACTTTATTTAATTAATAGCCCATGACTATGTGACTCATCTTCACATGTGTTCCTAATATAATGGACAAGGACGCTGGTGCTGCCGTCAGACTAAGGATGTGAAGTGTTTTGTTGCCCAGACTGTGACCAGCCCCGGACCTTCACCTCAGTCCTGGTACTTTCACGAAGACAAACTGGTCCGGTGCTGGTATCAATTAATTAATTAATAATTCCAGCTTTCGTCAGGTGAGGGCTGGGTCACACCGGGGTCATACATGTCACCCGCCCCCTCATTCAGGTCTACAGTCAGGTCAGTACTGTGGGAGTACTCCAAGAAAACCCAGGTACACACACACACAGAGAGAATAGACCAGGCATCAAACCCATGATATTCTTGATGTCACTGCACGAACCGCCTGGTCCATTGTGTGGTTAATGCCACCCTGGCTCTACCTCTGTGGAGGGTTCCACCCCCAAAACAATGGAGGGTTTTTATATATTAGGTTTAAGGGGAACTGGTTTTTCAAAGTCCTGCTTGAAAACCAAGAAGAAGAAAAAAAAAACACGGCTGAAAGATAAAACCTGTTTGTCACCTGTAGTGATTCAGGAGACAAAAACAAACCCTGGAACCTTTGGAAATACATTTTTAATCCCCGAGGACCAAGTGACACGTTAGCGATCGCTAATGATCGAGGCCCAAACGTTAGCGCTGCTCTCAATCTTAGCAGTCTTTGCTGTTTGTCTCTGTCAGACTAATTACACACACACTTGCGAAAGCTACATGCCAAGACATGCAGACCATAATAATACAGAACGATGAATGTGATTATGACATAATAACAGGACGCTTTTCATCACTCCGAAATAATTGTGAACCCATCCATACCTTTGACGGAGCTGAAATACACACAAACACCAACAGCAGTGTGTGTGTGTGTGTGTGTGTGTGTGTGTGTGTGTCTGCTGGCTTCAGCTCCCATGTGAATGTGTAAGCATCACCTCCGCTGTGCTTAATGAGGCAAACTGTTTGTGCATCACCAAAAACTGATGAGTTGCAATCAAAAATAAAACTCAATTATCACCCTCAAATAGTTTGTCTAATATAAATGCTCGCTGCGTTGGCTCCGACCTCCTCCGACCTCCTCCCACCTCCTCTACCACGTAATCCCTAATCCCTAATCCCGGCACTTGAGCCACGACACCTCCCTGTAACTTCCACCGGTGGAACCCTAGAAGGTTACCACAGGAGAGAAACACACTTTTTAACGATGAGATTCATATTTGATCATTCAGCTGGAGCTGCTGGGGTTGTAAATCACCCTGCCCCCCCCCTCCGCCTCCCCCAGCACACCCCTCACCACACCCCCCGGACTTCTCCTCACCC
>NC_024321.1:15764893-15767638 GCF_000523025.1 Cynoglossus semilaevis
ATTATTATTATTATTATTATTATTATTATTAGTTTTAGTTTTTAGGCTCTCTGTGTTTCTCAAATGGCAGCATGCGTACCCTGGGGGGTGGGTACTGGGACAGGGTACTTGAGGGCACTCCAGGGAGTATTTAGGGTTTTAAAAATATTTACATATTATATTTAAACCGTTCAGAAATCAAATATATATATATATATGTATATACATATATTCTAAATATATATAGATATGGTTGGTGAAGTGTGATATTTTCTCTGCATCGCTGTAATTTTTTATTTATTTATTTTTCTCTTTATTTTTCTTCCACCAGAGACTAAAAAAAATGTCTTGTGTAACAAAAATTAGTACAATAGACACTGATGACGCAGCAACCAGCCCTGTGGTTCTAAAATGAAGGAGCGTGTACCTACCAGGTCCAGGCTGTGCAATATATATATATATATATAAATGGCAATACATTATTGCCATAATTTAAAAAAAATACCAATATTTCATTACTAAAATAAATCAAACTTAATTAACTAAATTAATTATCATAAAATCCAGTCTCCTTCATTTTTTTGAATAATTCTTACAAAAAACAAATATTTTTAATTTTTAATTGTTTTTCTTAATTATTTTACGCTTTCTCTTCAATTGTTGTCAAAAAAAAACGATTCAAATAATTCATTCTTTTTATTTACAGTTGTATAAATTAGACACCGATGACACAGCGCTCTTGTTTGTTGGTTTGTTTTTGTAATTTCATTACGATATTAACTGTGTACATATTTATGAACCCCAACCTGCTTCTCCCCCGTTACTGATTCCTGGAATTTTATTTTAATTTCATGTCAAAACCCAGAAGTCTTTTCACAAACAAAAACTGTTAAAAGGTGGAGAAGCGCTTGCTGTCGCAAGTCTCGCGATATTTCGACCTGCGCTGCATTCAAATAAGCTGTGGCGCGATGCTGGGGGTTTCAAATAAGATAATAAGTTACGATCTGAGCGTAAATGGCTCCTGGTGGCGAATTACACGGTGTCTGTAAACGTGGCTGCGCCGCTGAGTCCGACTCCCGAGCTCACAAGTCGGAACTCGGCCGTTCTGTGGCCGGAGAGGAGTAAAAGTTCAGCAGCTCTGCACTAGCTGCTCAGCTCGATGGGACGTCCCTACCGCGGACGAGAACCTACGTCGATGCCTCAGCCTCTCCACTGAGACAGACGCGCGGGGGCTCAGTGGGTAGGCGTTCTCTCCACCGGAAAGTGTTGTTTTATTTGTTCTCTACGCAACCAGCGCACTGTTTCAACTGTAGCGACGCGAGCCGAACATGGCCTTCCACCCGAGCACGTCAGAAATGCTAGACACGTCTAAATCTTTAATAATGAATGAGCAGGACCGCCGGGACGCCGCGGACCCCTATGTGTGCCCGAGCACGGCTGAACTGAGTAAAGCAGTGTCCGTGTCCTTGGGTCTGGACTCGGTGTCTTCTCCGCTCAACAACATGAACCTTTGCTCCAGCGGCGGCTTCACGGAGTCGGACTATTCCACCCGAGTGGTGGTGCCGCAGTTTGGAGCGGCCGTAAACATGAACTCGCGCCGGAGTTCACACGAGGACGAGTTTGGAGAAGTGTGCCACGACTTGGAGCAGGTGAGTTGCATCGATATGCTCCGGTCGGAGGACACCGAGGGCGCACAGCCGGTGACGCGCGGCCCGGTGGTCTCCAGATACGTGTGCAAAGAATCAAACTTGTTCAGCGGCCCCGGTCTGGAGCTGCCCGCCGCCTCTCAGGTGGACGAGCTCCGGCCGCTGAGACAGTACTCTGCCTACTCTTCCCACCCGAGTCTGCACAGAGACGCTCAGGGGGAATGGTGCTCGAACGAGCGCGCGTACGGCGTTCGAGGCGAACCGGAGAGCGTCGCCTATGGCGCACATACCGTGTTGTGCAAATTCTGCCATTTGGGGGAAACTCCTAACGGAACCGGGCACGAATGCCGCTGTGTGTGGTACAACAAGGGCGAGCAGTTCGGGAAAAGTGGCAGCATTCGAGCAGCCATGGCGCAAGGGTATGGCCAAGTGGAAAGATACCAAAGTGCAGTCGCTCAAGGACAAAACACTTTTTCTACCATCAAGACCGAACCGTCATTCTGGACCAACTGCTCGGACCGCAGTTTCAGGTAATGTGTAGTGTTTGTGTGAGTACTTGTACTTGTACTTGTACTTGTACTTGTACTTGTTTTGTTTAAAGCGGCTCCACGGGGGCATTTCAATAATGAAAAAAAACCCCTTTCATCCAGTCTCCAGTTCCACGAGTCTTTGACAATAGGACAATGCGGACTGAAGAGTGGCTCTGGTGACCACGCGTTAATCCGCCACGCTTTAAAGTACGTTATAATTCTGCTTTATTGTACTGTGTATGTGTGTGTTTTTTAATATAAATATGAGCTGGAGAGAGAGAGAGGGAGGGAGAGAGGGAGGGAGAGAGAGGGGTGAGGTGGTGGCATAATATGCCAGAAGTACATGTACTGATTAAAGCACATTTTTAACCAAGGTATTTTCCATTTACCGGATTTTTTGCATACCCCAGAATGTACTGCAGTAGGTACTGGAGTATTATGTGATGTCCCGTGGAGACGTGGAGATGAGATGTTCAACATGTGGTTTTTTTTTTTTTTTTTAATGTACAAAATGATTTCAAATATAATATTTTGATTAGTGTTCAAATACTGTGACAACTGAGCCGGTAAGATATTTTTCCAGTGGCAGC
>NC_024321.1:15767768-15770226 GCF_000523025.1 Cynoglossus semilaevis
CCCTCCTTCGCTCCCTTTCACTCCCTCCCCGAGGACCACACCACACAGGGCTTTATTCACATTAAGTCCCTTTTCTATCTATATATTATCTCATGTCATAGAGATTTTTTTTTATTTTTATTTTTTTAAATATTTTATTTCATCCTTCATCAGTTCACCTCGTGTGTTTGTGAATGTACTTCAGTCAAACACAGATTCTGGTTGTGATGGAGTTGCAGCTTGTCATCACCATCACAGTAAAAACAAATATATATAAATATATATATAACAGTAAATGTGATTGATGGTGTGTCCGGTGCCGCCTCGAATGCAGCAGCGTCTCCATCAGTTTTCCACCCGTGCTCTCACGTGTGTGCTGTGACTGGCCTTGGCCCGCTGTCTCAGCAGACTCAGTCAAATGTCATCGTATCACTAGGGGTTTGTTGTTTTTTTTTTTTTTTTTTTTTTTTTCCTTCTCCCGAAGCATCGCTGTTGTGACTACGTACAGAAGAAAAAAAAAGAAAAAAAAACCGTCTTCATACATGGGCGTCAGGACAAACAGCAGATGTTGTTCACACCTGGTCTCATCTCTTCATCTCTTCATCTCCTCATCTCCTCATCTCCTCATCTTCTTTCTTCATCTCCTCATCTCCTATCGATACACACTCAACCTATTCATCCAATATTGGCTCGTTTGTAGGACTGGCCGTAAACAGGTGTCACTTCCTGTTATGGAAAATCTCTGTGTGTGTGTGTGTGCGTTTAATTGGATTAGAGGGAATTAGTCACCAATCCATAACAACGGGAACTAGTTACTGTTACTAACCCTAACTTTAACTTGTCTTCTTTGAAAATCATGTTGAATCGTGTGTGTGTTTGTGTGTGTGTGTGTGTGCAGGCACGAGGATTTATTTCCAGGTGTGTACCTGTCAGACAGGAGAGTGTGTCAGGTGTGCGGGGACGATGCCTCGGGTTGTCACTATGGAGCAGTCACCTGTGGCAGCTGCAAAGTCTTCTTCAAGAGGGCTGCTGCAGGTGGGTGTGACACACACACACACACACACACGCGCGCGCGCGCTCTCTCTCTGCACTGCGCGCCCCCAATTACGCGTCCGCTGATTTAATTTCTTACACCCACTCGCGCACTCATGCAGACAGGGCGCAGTGACCTGACATTACCGGGGCGAGTTGTTTGTTATCAGTAAACACCCACATGTCGTTGCTATGAGCGAAGGCCTCGGCATTGTTAAAACCATTCCCTTCATCCGCTAGGATTTCTCTCCCCCTCTCTCTCTCCCCCTCCCTCCCCCCCTCTCTCTCTCTGCCTCTCTGCCTCTCTCTCTCTCTCTCTCTGCCTCCAGGTAAGCAGAACCACCTGTGCGCCAGCCGGAACGACTGCACCATCGACAAACTGCGGCGCAAGAACTGCGCGTCCTGTCGTCTGAAGAGGTGCTTCATGTCAGGAATGAGTCTAAAAGGTGAGAAAGTAAAGGTGCGAACTGAAGGAGAGGCGGGGAGAGTGTGGCGTGTCCTTGGAAAAGAAAAAAAAAACTAAAACCAAACCCCGGGGTCGGAGTGGTCAGATACCGTACATGCAATGGATCAGAACTTTCTAATCAAATGTTCTAGCTTAAACACAGTGTGACAAATGCATTTTAGCAAAGGCCAGAAGAGTCCTTTTTTTTTCTGGGGTGCAGCAGCCAATGATCAAAACCTTTTCCACATGGTTACGATGGAGGACCGTCTCCCGGGGCGAGCGGTCCATTTAGGTTTTCTCCCAGTTGTTAGAACTACAGAACCTTCTTGTCTCCTTCATCCACGTCTTTTACATTTAAACACATTTCGGGTGGTGACTTTCAGGTCGTCGACTGAAGGGGGCAGCACAGACGAGAAACGGGGATGAGGAGCCAGCTCCTGCTGCCTGGGGCCCTGGAGATAGAAGAGTGAGGTCTGGAAAGAAAGATGTTATCTCTGAGCCCGGAAGTGCAGCTGCCAGGGCTCAAGGTGGTGAGGATTAGTTTCTGACGAGCTCACGTATCAGGCTAACTTAATATTGAACATACGTTTGTGATTAGATTTTTTTTCTTATTATTATTTGTGTTCCTCTCTGTATGATCAGTGACCTCCCAGAGCCTGACTCCGAGCATACCGCCGAGCCTCCGCTCCTGCCTCTCCCTGCTCACTGTCCTGCACGACATAGAGCCAGCTGTGGTCAACGCTGGCCACGATCCGGCCCTGCCCGACAGCCCCGCGTCCCTGCTGACCAGCCTGAACGAGCTCGGGGAGAGGCAGCTGGTCACTGTGGTGCGCTGGGCCAAGGCGATACCAGGTGAAGAGTTAGAGTAAAAAAAAAAAAAGAAAAGAAAAGAAAAGAAAACTGGCAGTTAGTTTGTGACTGCTGCTGTCATCGTTATTACACACAGAAACATAATCCTGTGGGTAAACAGTGCCAGATCAGACCTGTAAGCAGTAGCTGTTC
>NC_024321.1:15774413-15776350 GCF_000523025.1 Cynoglossus semilaevis
CTGTGGTGCGCGGGGCCAAGGCGATACCAGGTGAAGAGTTAGAGCAAAAAAAAAAAGAAAAGAAAAGAAAAGAAAACTGGCAGTTAGTTTGTGACTGCTGCTGTCATCGTTATTACACACAGAAACATAATCCTGTGGGTAAACAGTGCCAGATCAGACCTGTAAGCAGTAGCTGTTCCGCAAAAAAAAAAACTGACTGACACAGAGCATGACTTTTTCACCCTCTTTTATTGGCCAATAGGGAACGCGTCCAGGAATGTGACTCCACACGTTTGTCTCTCAGGCTATAAATAAAAACAATTAAAAAAAAAATTAAAAATAATAATAAAACCACAACAGAGAACCGTTAAAGTGCACTTTAATTCAACAGTGACGAACTTTTGAAACGAGCTCAGTATCTGGTCAGAGGCAGGAATTTTATTTACAGAATCACACTGGAAGTCCAGGAAGTTTTGCCCTAATTTTACCCCCGTTTTACTGCCACGTTGGAGCCACGCTTGTGCAATGCAAAGTCACTACTGTGAGCATTAACCACTAGAGGGTGATGTATTCATATTTTAAAAAAAACACAGTGTCCGGCCTGGCACTGTATGAACACATATATGTACTTGACCTGGAGCAGGTGTTTGATCAAGTCACGTGATCTCCACAGGCTTCCGTGACCTCCACGTGGACGACCAGATGTCGGTCATTCAGCTGTCATGGATGGGGGTGATGGTGTTCGCTCTGGGCTGGAGGTCCTACACCCACACCAACAGCTCTATGCTCTACTTTGCCCCAGACCTCGTCTTCAATGAGTAAGTTAAAAAAAATATATATATATATATATTTACACACACATATATACACTCTACTTACTGCCCCTCCACCCCCCGACCCCTGAACCCTGTTCAATCAGGGCAGTAGACTCAATGTTTTCACCCAACACAAGTTTGAGGTGATGATGGAGTTCTTTCTGTTCTGTGTTCATCAGTCCGGGTTCTGACCCAGAGTCAGACGGACCCTGGTCCCTGGTTGATGGAACTGGGGTTTTTTTTGCTCATGTTTGAGTCTGTTTCTGTGTTCATGTTCTTCGACTGTTCAACAAGTTTGCTGGTTCAAATCCCATTCTCTCTGAATGACAATAGCACGATTTTCCATGTGTGTGTGTGGGTTTTCTCCAGTTTAGCCCCACATTCCTAAAAACATGCAATGATGATGTCACATGTTTGTTCTCAGGTGACTGTAGGTGTGAATGTTAGTGTGAACGTGAATGTGAGTGTGAATAGATCTCTCGTTTTGGCCACGTGATGAACTGCAAACTGGAAAACTTTCAGGGCTGTAACCTGCCCTCAAATCTCCCCCCTCCACCCCCACCCACCCAGCAGATGAATGAATGATCCTGATAGTCCAAAAGTAAGGTTTCTGTTTCCAGAAAGGAATGTCTGCTGGTCCTAAACAGCTGCAGAATCCATCCTGCTTCTTTTCTTCCTTTAAATGTCAAGAGATTTCACCTGTCATCGCGATCGGAAAAGAAAAAGCATCGGGAAATGGGAGCAGCAGCAGAAGCCTGAGAAAACTCTGTCTCTGAACGCAGCCTTATTAGGGAGACAGTAAACAAGAGCGCCGTGGTACGGCGGTGTCCTCCCCGTCAGACATCCACTGCAGCACACGTCTGCACAGTGACCCCTCATCATTCATTCAGATGCAGAACTTTATTAAACTAAACGAGTCGTCTGATCTGAGGATTGGCTGCAGCGTGGAGTCGTTCTCTTTCCTCCTGCTTTTTTTTATTTATTTTTTTATTGTTTCTTCTTTTTTATTTTTGTCAGGTTTTGATTCACGCTGCAACCTGACACTGCCGCCGTGAAAACTTTTGACACATCAGCCCTATTTTTTGTCTTGTCAATCAATAAAGTAATGAAACAAGGAAAAAAAAGTTGACAAAGCAAAGTTTA
>NC_024321.1:15776423-15780167 GCF_000523025.1 Cynoglossus semilaevis
TGGATAAACAGCCTCCACCTGGAGGAGATGTAACGATACACTCCACCCACGATACGATTTTATCACAGTTTGTTTTAAACAAATTGTGATAAAATCCACTGATCGTTTCTTTGTCAGAACTCAGACAAAAGTCCCATTTCTGTCCATCTCCATTGATCTGCTCTGATTAAACTGGTCAAACTAGTCTGGTTGACCTGGTTAACTGTCAATATATGAAACAACAACAGAAGAAGAAGAAGAGAAAAAACAGGAAGTGGAAAGAGTTCAACTGGAGAACACTGTTGGTGTCTGTGGAACCAGTTCTTCCCACGTTCTGTTCCGACACCTGAACGTCTCTCAGCCTACGTAGGGACCTGACGTCTGGGTTTGATACGGGGTCACAACCAATGTTTTTAGGCTTGTATCGCCACCTACTGTACTGGAGTGTGTAGTGTCACGGTATGACCAGTGACCGTTAATTCATTCTTTATTTCACTTAATGCGAATTGTCACACATTTGTATAGTTTTATAGTTTTTTTTAACCGATTCTTGATGCTTCGTTACATCGCCACCTAGCTGCTGTTTCACACAGCATTAGTGAAAGACTCATTCCGTCTGCATTAGACCCGTGTCACTCTTCTGTGCCGACGGTGACCTGCCTGGTCGTGGATAAGTCTGCCCCTGGAGCTGACCCTCATTTTTCCCTGCCTTGCTGCCATTCTGTTTTTCCATTTCCCATCTCACTCATGTTTCTCACCTCCGCTGCCCCACCTCCCTCCACTCCTCTCCCCTCCCTCCCCTCCCTCCCTCTTTCTCTTTTCCATCCACTTCTTGTTTCTGCAACTGTTAATTGTCTTCCTCCGCTCTATATTTCTTTCGTTCTGACCTTCTTCTTGGCTTCTCACCTCTTTTCTGTCACACCTCGTGCTTCTTTTCATCTCATCATTTTCCTGTCTCCCTGTCCCGTCCTCCCCCCCACTCCCCCCCCCACCATTTCCATCCCTCCATTACAGCCAGCGGATGCAGGTGTCCAGTATGTATGAGCACTGCGTACGGATGAAGCTGCTGTCGCAGAGGTTCTGCATGCTGAAGGTCACCAGAGAGGAGTTCCTGTGCATGAAGGCCCTGGTCCTCTTCAGCATCAGTGAGTCAGCACAGAGACGCAGTGAAATTGAAATATTGCAGCCACATTTCTTTTCTTTTTTTTTTAATGAACGGGATGAGTTACAGTTGTTGTCTTCGTCATCCCGTGCTCCCAGTACCAGTGGAGGGTCTGAAGAGCCAGCGCTGCTTTGATGAACTGCGGACCTCCTACATTAAGGAGCTGGACCGTTTGGCCAGCCACAGTGGAGAGACCACCCGCACGCAGAGACTGTTCCAGCTCACGCAGCTGCTGGACTACCTTCAGACGGTAAACACACACCTCACAGTCTCACACTGGAATCTGTGCTTAGTGTCGCCCGTGATCTACTGGTTAGTCCTCTGGGGGCGATGTCACACCCTGGATCAAGAATCTAGTCTAACCTTTCATCAACTTTTTTTTTTTTACTGGCAAACATAAGGCCTATTACTGCCACCTACTGGGCTGGAGTGTGTACATCATAAATGTCAATAAACAGCGAACTTAAATGTGTTTTTCTCTCATCGATTCGTCATTTTGTCCAGACATTTTTGTCAATCATCGCCCTGTCAGTTAAACCTTTTTTTTTTTTTTTAAATAAACATTAGAGCTAATACTCGACAAATAGATGCAGTACAAGTATCCACCCCAGTACACAGACGCAGGCCGCAGTGAATGCGAACAGTAGAAAAACAGTACAAACTCTGGAACTGTTGTTGTTGTTGTTGTTGATGTCGACACTTTTTATACCTTTCAAAAACGGGTGTTACTGTGTCTGTGACTTTTCTTACTGCCTCTGTCTGCTGTGTCAGTGTGAAGCTAACACCTAATACAAACACGTGTATCATTAGTCATAATGAACCTGATTTATACACCAGACAACACCGTGTCTGACAGACGGCATCGTTACGCCGGACATTTAGTGTTTTATTACCTGAAGATGTATTTCTGTAGGATTACTGTAGGATTTCATGCAAATGAAACTGCATAAAAGCTGTGGCTTTATTTAAATTTTATTATTTATTATTTATTATTTAAAATACAGTCGCATCTTATTATGACTGTACTCCTTACATCTCTTTAGGACAGAGATTCACTTTGGTGAGTTATTATATTTTGGTGTCATTTTTTTTTACAAACTGGTGAGTTTGATTTATATATATATTGTTATATATACATATACATATTGCTAAAATGTCAGAAAAACCCACTGCAGCTGCTGCACGTGAATGTACTGTGAGGGTGTTGACCGAGAAAAAGTTGCTTTTCCAAATAAAAGCCTGCAGTGAGGTCTTTTATGGCTCCCAGATCTGAAAGATAAACCTCAGCTTTCCCTCAGGTCCAGAACGTTACTGTGTTCACGATGAGCTCGGGCTGCGGTCCAATGAACACATCAGCTCTGTATGAAGTTTCTTTGGTTTGGTTTGGTTTATTTAAAGACACATATGATGTCTGAGAATGTTTAAAACAATTCAGCGAGAAAATTCTGTGAGAAAAGGAACAAACACAACAATACATAAATTTACAAGTCTGTATTTTTTTATGTGAATTATTATTTATTGCACATAAATTTGCAAAAGAAAATGTTGCAATTCCGGGGCAAGTGCTGTCTGAGAAAGTGACGACAGCCGCTGTTTAGAATAAATATTTAATAGGCTATAAATGTAAATAAATATTTTCTTCTATACAGACGTCATCTGCGCCCCGTGATTGTGGCTTAATTTTAAGTCCAACGACCTGTGTTTTATTACATTACCTCGTTTAACCACTAGATGGCGTGAGTGCTCTCTACTGTTGATACCTTTAAGTGTTACAGTAATGGTAATTGGTCAGAACAGTTATTTGAACAAAGGAAAACCTCCGGATCGGGATGTGACCGCAGACACAGAGACGTTTCCTCCCACTGGGAGCAGAGCTGCGGCCCCTCTGGTGTCTCCCTCTTCCTCCCCCATCCTCCCCCCTCCTCGCTGGCTTCACCCACCAGAGCTGGGCTTTGTCTGGGTCCCAATCACATCTCAGACCCTCCCCTGCCCCAGGAGCTGGCAGCCAGCCACTGGTTGTCTGTCAGGGTTCTTTAGGGTGGAAGAGGGTGGAGTTGATGGAGACTTTGCACTTCAGACCCCGGCGGCTTTGCCGCGTCTTTGGAGCTTAGCGCGCCACAAAGAGCGTCATCCTGTTTAAACCCCGGTCTTAAAGGTGGCATCAGAGGGCCGGCTTTCTGTGTCGTTAGTTACCTGCTCTTTCATCTGCAGCCTCTCTCTCTCTCTCTCTGCTGCTCTCCTCGGTCCTCCTAGCTTAGTTTCACCGTTCAACATCTCCCGCCTGATGTTCTCTTTCCTGTCTCCTTGTCGTAGATTGTGCGGAAGTTGCACCAGTTCACCTATGACCTGTTCATCCAGGCTCAGTCCCTGCAGACGCGCGTCAACTTCCCAGAGATGATCTCGGAGATTGTGAGCGTTCACGTGCCCAAGATCCTGTCCGGCCTGGTCAAACCCATCCTGTTCCACAACAACACCTAGACGCAGGGAGGCAGTGAGGCAGTGAGGGAGAGGAGGAGGGAGGGAGGGAGGGAAGGAAGGAAGGAAGGAGGGAAGGGGGGAAGGAAGGAAGGAAGGAAAGGTGGAAGGAAGGAAGGAAGGGTGAA
>NC_024321.1:15781911-15791103 GCF_000523025.1 Cynoglossus semilaevis
TCGAGATGTGAGTTATGGTTGGATAAGCACTACAGTATGTGAAAGGGACACGTTGAGACCCTGGGTGGATTTCTTTTCTTCTTCTTTTTTCTGTTTAGAGAACGGAATACTGAGATTCTTCCAGTCTAATTGAATCTACTTTCATCTACTCTGCTCTTCTTACGGCCTGTTCTCTGTGTCATGCTCACCAAATGTTTCTGGTTCTGATTAAGACACTGTGTTTGCATGCATTCCTCCACACAGGCCCAGGAGTGGCCAGTGTTTGACATGAACACTTCCTGCAGCCTCTGTTCGCGCCAGGCCATGATTTCATTTTTCTGGTAGGGCCGTCACTCAGAGGAGACCCTCGTTGCTGTGCTCTCATCTCTGTGGTTTCTCCGTCTGTGCAGATGTTTAACATTTGAACCAGTTTTTTTTTTTTTTTCACAATGAATTTTTACTGCGTGCACCTGAGACGAACCGTGTCGCCCAGTGACAGTTAATAAAGTGTTTGAAGTGTGTGCTGAGATGCAGAGTTGTGTTGCCATGAAGGAGAGAGAGAGAGCGAGAGAGAGAGAAAAAAAAGTTCTGGAATCTTCTCGTCTGTGTCCGTGGACTGGTCGTAGCCTTCGCCGAAATAAATGTACTTCAGCATCGATGCACACATCACATGTATATTTGTCTTTGGTCCCCCCCCAGACACTACCTGGATAATACACACCATGTACTACAAACACTACACACGTGATTTTTCCTCTCAGTGCTGGATTGTCTGTGAGTGTCAACGTAATCATTCACTTTTCAATTCAACTCAACTCAATCAACGTAACAACTCTTTTTTTTTTTTCCAGTGTGGACATTTGTAATGTGTTTCAACTTTTTTACATTTTCTTAAAGTGTTCTTGCAGGTGTTTGTTGTGTATCATCACGTGTTTCTTCTTGTAGCATTTGACACATGAAATGGATCTTAGTCGTGTGTTTGCTAACAGCGTAACATTAAATAAAACTGAAGCATGGCTGTGGTCCTGTCTGTTAGTCATTAGGGCTGAGAAAGATGAAGTAGCCTTGATGTGAAGATGTCGTGTTGTCTTCTCTGTCCTAACGGGTCCCCGCGGACACAGAGCAGACCGTGAAGGCGTCATTACTTCCTGTCAGGATGGTCTTTTTAAAATAGTTGTTTTTTTCCCTGTATCTGTTCAAACTGACTATGACTGATGTGTCAGCTTAGGCTTTACTGCCATCTGGTGGAGACTGTCGCGCCTCACACCTTCTACAGTACGCGCCTCAGCTGAACATCTGTTGGATCCATTGACATTTGCTGCGTAATGTAATTGGACACGGATTCAGTCGACGTTTGAATGAGGTTACCATTAAACAGTGCGAGTCACGGGAGGGAGGGTCGTGACAGGAGCGCGTGATGGTGAACAGAGACTTTGAAGTCCTGGATTTATTAGTACGGTCACAAAGTTCTGAGACGAATTGTCAAAACATAAACAAACTAAATATGACATTAATGCGGCCATTTTTGGTCCTGCATTCTTCTTCAGTGGTGTTTGTGGAATTCTGGAGGATGACCTTTGACACCAGGTCACAACCTGATTCTGTCTGGTGTCATGGACTGATTTTTGTTTACATCAGCTGGAGCTAAATTCTTTTATTTTTTTATTGTTTCCCACGAACGCACGATCAGATCAAAGGTGACAAAGATATATGACGATAAAACGGCTCAGAGCTGAGAGACCTGTCCAAAGGTCCTCACACGTCCTAACGCTGAGGCCAAGTCTCACAAGACGGGTGTCGGCAGGCGTAACATTTAGGACCTGATTGTAGTATTTTCTCTGTTCAGACGAGTGGTTCACGACCTGTTTAGATCCACAGCACACAACCAAACAAAAAATGTGTAATAAAAAGTCAAATAATATTTTACTAGTTTCAAGTCATTAGTTGTATAAAGTGGGCCTGTTTAGTTGAACACGACCCTAATATGTTCAGAAATTGAAGAAAAATACACAAACATTGTCATTAGTTTTTTTATTTTTATTTATTTACTTATTTTATAGCCATTTGCTGCCACCTGGTGGAAGAGTAGTGAATTGTTCTGCCCGGCCCTGTTAAATATAGACAAACGAGACAAATTATTTGCAGAAAATAAATCATTGGTTGTTTTTTTTACACCAATGTATTCAACGTTCGGACACGTTCCCACGGTTCAATCTCAGAGGGCGCTGTTTGGATCTCGCTGTTGACTTATTAAAACCAGACACCACCGAGTGACTAAGTTCCCACGGTTCAATCTTAGAGGGCGCTGTTTGGATCTTGCTGTTGACTTTAAATTAAAACCAGACACCACCGAGTGACTACGTCCGTCTTAGAACTTTTTGACTTAGCCTTCTGTGAGGCATTACTGTGTTCAGGTGAAAACTGGTAGGACACATATCTCTGTCTAAATCTTTTTTTATAAAAGTGCTGCTGGGAGAAAATAATTATTCCTCAACAAAACAAGCAGAAAAGACAAACATCATTTGAGTCTCTCTCTCTCTCTCTCTCTCTCGCTCTCTGTGTGTGTGTTTGTTATAGCACATTTAAACCCAACAGCCTTTTTCAAATCCCATTTCCTGAGTTGCTCTCAGCAGTGTTGTGTTCGTTCTCTCATGAACAACTTTCAGGACTGATTCCGAGCTTTCGCTCATTTCTATATTTACTCCCCGGCCGACGTGGCCCCGTGGCGGCCCTAAAAGGAATCTGCGTCCCGTGGATTTGCAACGATCAAAAATGCATGTGTTGATGTGGACATTTGAACTGAGTTTAGATTCCATTTGATTCTTGGGTTCCTGCGACTGGGCTCCGCATCAATATTACATGGCCGTGCCAGCAGAGAAGGGGGTTTTCCTGTTGGGTAATGGCAACCACAGAGAGCACAAACAAACTGGCCTCAAAACAACACGAGTCCAAACGCTTTCCTGATGTGTGGATGTAGGAGAGTTCAGCACGAGGGGAGAGTTATTCAGATCCTAACTGTTTAAATGTGTCGGGATGATACAAAGGAAGAGTCAGTGCGGGGGGGAGGGGGGGGGGTTAAAGTTTGACAATGAAGAAACTGAACACCCGCAACACCCGCACCCTCGCGAGCACACACACACACACACACACACACTGCCAGCAGCAGTTCATGTAAAAAAAAAACTCCAAAATAATGTTTTCCAACTGCAGGTCAGCGCCGTGAGCAGAAAACAATTAGACTGCAGGGGCAGTAAGGTGACGTGGGGGGGGTGGGGGGGCAGCAAGGCGACACCGGCGATGGTCGATCTTAACGGAGGGCGACTTCTACCCAAGCACCGCTCCATTAACAACCAATTAACTTCCTATTAATATTTTACCAGACAGGGCCTCTCATCCTGACGTGGTTTAAGGAGCTTTTCCCAGGAGTGTTTGAACATGAGCAGCTTTTAGCGCAGCATAAAGAGCTCTGTATAATGGGCTGGAGGAGGAGGAGGAGGAGGAAGAGGAGGAGGAGGTGAAGGAGGAGGAGGAGAGGCAACTTGATATCACTGAGAGCCCAGGAATGGAGAGAGGAGTAGAGACAGACTTCTGCAGCTGGCCCGGGCCGAGCTGAGCCAAGCCTGAGCCGGGCAACACACACACACACACAGACACACTCACGACGATAGGAAATCCATGATTTTATGGCCCTGACTCCAGATCAGTCCTGAGTGATGACCTCTGTGCCATGTGTTAATCATAGTTGTGTTTTGACAGTCAGAGATGTGACTAATGGCTTCTGTCTTGTTTACTTTAGATTAGACTGCAGAGAAGCCGAGGCCTCGACACACCAGGCACAGGCACCAGCACCAGCCCTGGTGTTCAGACAGAGAATTCACCAAAAAAAAAACTAAAAAAAAAACTAACCAAACATAAAACAGGAAAATTCACCCTGTCCCGTATTAGCCTGGTGCGGGTGGAAAGCTGCGTGGAAGAGACTTTAAAACTAGATCCGGGAAACTCCCTGCCCTGAGAGAAAATAAAAAGAGGCAGAGAGAGGGAGAGAGACAGAGAGAGAGGCCATTATGTGCACAGCCTCAGGCTACTCCCAATGGATAAGGCATTTGTCTTCACTTGAAAGTATGATTTATTTTTCCACCAGTCTTAAGGGTTATGTTTGTCACCGCACACTGAAAGGACATTTGGAAATAGCAGCAGACAAATGGAAATGGGAAAAAAAAAACTATAACGGCCACTGGTTTTTTTTTTATTTTTGGTTTTTTCTTCTTCTCTCCCGACGACTTCCCCTTCTGTGGTTACCTGGTTAGAGATCACTCTCAGTCTTCATTAACTTTACTTAATCATACTGAACCTCACGACTAATTTATCAGCAGAGTGTGTGCATGTGTGTGTGTGGATGATGAAGAGAAAGAAGGGAATGTTGGGGGGAGAGGGGGGGGCAGGGGGGGTGAGATGTGGTTGTATCAGGTTCCCTCCACTGGGTGTAGATGTGGTCTTAGATTTCTCTCTGGGCTGCTGATTAACCATGAGCATGTATCTGTGTGTGCATGCTCTGAGGGTGGGGGGGTGAGGGGCGGGGGGGCACAGAGGAGGAGAGCAACTTCAGCTTTAATTTCCCCCAGCCCCAGATATTACACCCCCGCGCTCGTTCTTTATTGGAACAGAGACCAGAAAACACCCAGTGTTTATGATGCGTTCAAACCCTATCGGAGAACTCGGCTTTTGTTTTTGTTTTTAAAGTGTAAATCTATACATGTGGCGGTGTCTCTGCACAGAGCGGCTAATTTTTTTTTTTTTTTTTTTCTTTATTGCATGACTCCTTATTACACAACTCCTGACAGGTTTAAACGCAATGTACATGTTGGTTCAAATTTTGAAGTAGACATGTCTTTCCTGCCTTTTGATCATCAATCTTTCCTATATGTGTTGTCTTACTCATCACCAGGGTTGCATGATTGACAGGATTGAGAGCAACATGGACCAATCAGTGGGCTTTGTGGAGAGAGCGGTGGCCGACACTAAGAAAGCAGCCAAGTTCCAGCAGGAGGCACGCAGGGTAAGTAGACCCAAGACACCCAGGTTTTCTCTGTTTTAATAAAAAGCTGCCAAATTTGATCATTACTAAAAGGGGAAAAGGCCTACAAAGAAATCTTGTCAGAAGCAACTTGAGAAAATTATTATATTAGAATGATGTAAAAATGCACCAAATAATGTGACATTTATCGAAAATGTTCCTCAGTGTGAAGCAAATATACAACAAATTAGCTACAGAATTAGTGGTAAATCATATCTAAATTTATCATTACAAAAAACAAGTTAACAACTATTTAAAAAAAAAGGCCCAATGTAGTTAACTTCTTAGCTAATGGTAAACATTAGCAAACGCAAAAAGACGCTGAAAGATAATTGTTTGCTCAGAAATTGTAAAAATCACAACCACAAATAGCTCAATTGAACACATGACACCGACTCTGTGCCTCTGCTTCCTGCTCCCTTCTGTCCTTTAGAAACAAAGCTACAGTATCTCCCAGGTTCATTATATCTTTACACAGTGTCCGTGCTCTCTCTCTCTCTCTCTCTCTCTCTCTCTCTCTGCCGTGTCTCGGCCAAATTCAATGTGACAGCGCCGCCACAGCCTTCATTTACAGCCATCACTGGACAGATTTCCCTTCCAAGGCTCTGGTCTGCAGCCTGATAAATGCCACCTCTGCTTTCTTTTCCTGCACTCCTGAGTGTGTGTGTGTGTGTGTGTGTGTGTGTGTGTAAATGTATGTTTGTACTTGTGGCCATCCGGCCATTTAGACCTGCACGTGTGTGTGTGTGTTTGAGCTGGAACACCAGCGTTCCCTGTGTGTCAGTCCTGATCCTTAGAACAATGTGTGATAATATCACTGAGCTTTGGTTCCACACACACACACACACACACACACTTACACACACACCATGCTATGCTCAGGTCCTGTGGCCGTGTTCTTTAAATGCACCTCGTTTTTAAAGTCCACGATTTGTCCTCCCCCTCACCCCCCCGTCCTCCCCCCCCTCCCCCCCGGGGTGATGAGCAGCTCTGGGTCCAGGAACACTGCAGCACGGTGCAGCTTCACTCTCCTCACTTCCTGAAACCCTGTCCCCTCTCCTCCCTTCTAAATGTTGTACTTGTACTTGTAGCCTCGGGCATCGGTTCTGTGTCACACTGGGAAGGTCAACTCTCTCTCCCCCTTTCTCCCTCTCTCTCTCCCTCTCCCTCTCTCTCTCACACACACACACACAGATTTCAAATATCTCTATCATCCTCAGAGGATGAGATTGTTTTACGGGAAATCATGTCACGGGTCAAATGATTGAATTATTAATGCTTGTGCAGTGCAATAACAATCGGCCCTTGTCTATTGTGATTCCAACATAATATTCTCAGACCTCTTCTCAGCCTAACTCCATCCTACTATGTTACAATCCAAATCCAATAATGCAGACTCGGCAAAAAGCAAAAAAAAAAAAAAAAAAAAAACCCCCCCCCTCGTTCTCCTCCTCCTCCCCCTCCTCGTCCTCCTCTTTCTCGTCCTCCATTGTTTATTCAGTGGAAAAGTGTCTTCAGTCTGTTGTGTTCACAGTCAGGTCTGTTATCCAGTCTGTGGAACCGTATCGACTGCTCGGCCTCCAAGGACAAGGAAATACATTTTTATCAGAACTGTCATGCTGAAGTAATTCACCATGATGGGACTGTTTCACAATGCACTGCTCTGTGATGTATGCACAGACGGTGTATGCACTCACTGTGTGTGTGTGAGTGAGTGTGTGTGTGTGATACTTTCTTCTTGGCAAAATATGGATTCTGTTTTGGGACGTAGCTGGAAACTGACCCGACGGAGCAGCAGATGACTCACATTATGGAAATGACAGCAGACGTTACGAATGCCTTCATTTGCATATCGTAAAGAACAACACAGGAAGCGCCGCCAGGGCGTCAACCCCATTAGACCTATAGGAGGAGAGCGATAATTGAGGCTAATGCGCTGCATTACCCTGTTTTCAGAGGAGTTCGGTTCCAGCCAGCGGCTGCTCCCATTTCCCACCCAAAAGCCCGTTTCTCACAGAGTCACGGTGGAAATGTTATTGTAGGAACCTTGGTGATGGATTCCTGACTCTCAGCTCTGGAGGATTTCTCAGACTGTTTTGAGAGTGACTGCAGAGCAACGGCGAGGAGACAGACATAAGGGTTAGCCGTTAGCATTTATAACCAGACAGAGCCAGAAAACACAAGTCTTTTAGACATCCCAAACACAGTGGGCTGGACACATGGGCTGACAAGTTCACTTAGGAGCGGGAAATCAAACAGTCTTGTTAATGCAGCTGCTGAAAAGAGTCCCATTAGGAGCGCTCACTCCCGCTCTTTGTTTTTGGACCATTTGTACTTGCCTTTTCATTGACTCTCCCTGTTGGACCCAGATGCCAAAAAAAAAAAAAATGAAGAAAATTGAAAAAAGAGGAAAAACACGTTTCCCTTAAATCCCTTTTTCTGCAGCGCCCCCTGGAGCCCCGACCTGGACACATTACCAGCTGTCGCTTCAAAACTCCACTGAATTTATTTAATGCACTGTAGTGAGAATTAACTTTCCCCACTGTTGCACTGATACAGAAAATTAAATAAAATGCCCCGCTGCGCCCCTGTGTAATTGCTGCGGCCCCCTCGGGGGGCCTGTCCCCCACTTTGGGAACCGCTGCCTTAAACATTTAATAAATACATTGCTATTCCGCTCGCAGCTAAAAAATGAACTTTACTGAATGTAAATGAACGAAGAGAGCAGAGATTATTTTCCGACATCGGGCCACTGTCATGTCTGGCTTCATCAAACTAATTAGCTTCACATCTGACCTGAGCACAAGTCTGACATCTGGAGAAGTGGAGTCCTTGTTTACAGCCCCCTCTTCCTCTCCAATCCTCTCATTTCAAACCCTATAGATGTTCTGTGAGGCCTAAATGAGCTTGAAGACAAAAAGAGCATCATGCAGGGATTTCTTTTCCACTCCTGTTCTTTTTGTTCCTCTGTTACGTTGACCATTTTATGGGAAGCAGAAAACAAAAGCCGACATGTGTAATTACGGCATGACTAAAGAGTAAACATGCCTCGGAGCATGAGGCCGGGCTTGCGGCAGCGAGCTAATTGTAACTTTCCTTTTCTCCCTCAGTGCGGGGGTTATACGATAGCTCACGGTCGGACATGTGAACATGCATATGTGCTTACATGCAAGCTCACACCCGCACAGATGCTCCCAGGCTGCGTGCCTGTGCATTCGGTCCACTTTTATTTTCTTTCTCTCGTGAAGAAAAAGGGATGTTTCACAATGTGGATGACGTTGTTTTTACGGCAGTAAATCATGTCATTTTTTTTTATTGTTTTAACAGTTTCCAGTAAAGTTGATACACGGACAAAAATGCAATCAGAAAAAGAACTACAAGTAGTAGTAGTTAATGTTACCACTACAGACACAAACATGTAGGAACAGAACTCTCTTTTTAGAACAACACTGTAGAACTCCACTGCTGCATCAAGGTCATGTGACTTTGACCCAGAGACAATGGAAACGAGTTTGTTATTTTTAGAAGAAGAAAAAAAACAAAACAAAACAAAATAAACTCATTATTGATGGATGTAAAAGCCCGCACGGACGGAATCAGGTTAATCTGCAGTCAAGGTAAAGTACTAGAGGATATACTGTGTAATTACATTAGTTTAAAATTTACTCTTTTTAAATTATAAAATATTGAGACAGTTGTATCACATTTTATTTGGAGTTTCCACACTTCCCACTTTTTAACATGTGTTTTTATGTTGAACAGTTTTATTGTGTGTAACATTGATATGAAAATGAAACATAAAAAAACAACAACAAATAATAAACAAAATGATGTTTACAGTCACATTTATTAAACATTCTTTTGTTGACTGTTGAGTGTGTGTGAAATGTTTACTTCCGCTGTCCGCACAGAGAATAAGTACGAACTGTGAGTGCCGCGCCGGGCCATAGGGGGGCAGCCGTGAGCCCTGCAGCAAAAACTAAACGCCAATGGTCAGCGATAGGAGGAAGTCAAGTGCACCGCGGCGGGACATTTGTTTTGTTTTATATTTATAAACATAACTCGTGTTGTTAAAATAAACCCCAGAACCACATTAATAACAACAACTAGATAAAGATACGACAACGACGAGAATAACA
>NC_024321.1:15793589-15811006 GCF_000523025.1 Cynoglossus semilaevis
AACAACAAATAATAAACAAAATGATGTTTACAGTCACATTTATTAAACATTCTTTTGTTGACTGTTGAGTGTGTGTGAAATGTTTACTTCCGCTGTCCGCACAGAGAATAAGTACGAACTGTGAGTGCCGCGCCGGGCCATAGGGGGGCAGCCGTGAGCCCTGCAGCAAAAACTAAACGCCAATGGTCAGCGATAGGAGGAAGTCAAGTGCACCGCGGCGGGACGTTTGTTTGTTTTGTTTTGTTTTATAGTTATAAACATGACTCGTGTTGTTAAAATAAACCCCAGAACCACATTAATAACAACAACTAGATAAAGATACGACAACGACGAGGATAACAACAACAACAAAAACGTCCAGCGAGCCGGAGAAAAGTCAAAGCTAAAGGATAACGAAGAGGAGGCCTTGAATTAGCATGGACGACAACATTAGCATTGACGTCATTTACATTGAAGGTAAGAGCATTGACGTTTTTTTACTCTTTAAAACTGTTAAAGAAATATATTTTTGACTTGAAGTTAAATGTTCGTTGTTCCTCATGATACGCAACATTGAGAGCTGTTTTGGTACACCGCTGTGTACTTTGGTTGGTATTGAATGGATATTTTATTGCATTGTATTTTATGGTCTGTATTGTCGTTGTACCACGGGGAGATTGTTGTTGAATTAAAAAACAAAACAATTTAGAAAACATTGAGGCTTCAGAGCAAATGTTTACATGACTGTCTGAGATGGATACATGGTGTATTTCTGTGATGGTGAACTTCTGTGTGTTGTGTAAAACATTACTAGCAGTAAATGTGTTTTAATTAATAAATAAGATGGTTTTTTTTTTTAGATTTTTTCTTCTGTAAATCTGACTCAGCAGTAGTCAGTACATCAAGAAATGTAGCAAGAAATGGTTTCAAAATATTTCATCTAAAATAAACACAGCAGGGGTGGTTTGATGGTTTAAAAAAAAATAAGACGTGGGCTGTTTTTACCTAGAACTACTGGTTTAAGTATGTTACAAATGTATCTTGTATATTTATTCAAAGTGTCACAACTTTTCTGGAAATGTAGTCAACAATTACAGTGACGGGTAAAACAGCACCAGAGAAAAATATGGCCAAACAAAACTTGATCCTTCAGTGGAGCCACGTCTTTGAACCCCCCGGCCACCAGGCCTGTGATGGCAGTAGAACACACACACACACACACACACACGTCACTCCACACTTTATTCCCTTCAGCTCTGCGTTTGAAGTGTCAGAGAGAAAGAAGTAGCCACCGTTCAGTTTTTTATTGTTCACAAGGCATTAGTTTTGTGTGTGTCGGTGTGTGTGTGTGTGTGCAGACGGCACTGAGTATTTGCTCTTCAAAGGCAGCAAAGGGGGTGCACTACTTAAGACCTATTAAACCTGCAGCTCAGCTCATTGTGGTGTGGAGAGGGAGCGCGGTGTGTGCTGAGGCAGACAGAAAGGCAGAACGTACCTTTGAACTGGAATCAGGAGGGAACTCATATTTTCACAAGTGCTGCAAAACTGAAAACAATGTTTCGGCCGCTCCCCCGGCGTTTCCCTCTGCTAAGGGCCAGCTAACAGAGTCTGTTAGGGCTTTGTCCTGACAATGTGATATTATAAGTCCGCAGTACATTATACAACACTGTGCCTGTTATTAAAGTATGACCATAGCAGCTCCCTGTAGGGCTATATAACTCCCAGCCCCGCCGCCCCACATCCCTCTCTCTCTCTCTCTCTCTCTCTCTCTCTTTTTCTAACCCTCACTCTCAGCTTCGTTCCATTTCTCTTCCTTACGTACAAAACAGAAGTGTAAGAAGATATCAATACACTGAAATATTGCTGTATTTTTTTACATGGAATCCATTTCTTTTATTAACAAATATTCTTGCTGTTGGTTCATTTTTGTGTTGCATTTAAACCTCTGACCACTAGGTTAACGTACAGGGACTTTATATGTTTGCAAGTATTTGAATAATCATATTGTTTTTATTCATTTTTCCAGCTTTTCTTTCTTCTCTACTGATTCCAAATGTAGATACAGCTCTGTTTGTCTTCAACTAGTAACATGATACTGTTATAGAGGTGTAAGAAAGTATTGATACACTGAAATATTTCCTCTCCTGATCCCATATCAATCTCCTCAGTCATCAGTGTATTGATTTTTTTATCACCAACTCCCAGTCCAATATTCCTGGTGTTGGTTCATGTTCTTTTTCTTTTCTTTCTTCTCTAGTGATTCCAAATGTAGATCCCTCTGTTCCAGTGTTAGTGACTGATGTTCAGATGGAACAGAGTCTGAGACCAGGATCACACTGGGACTACAGCTACACTTATCCCCAGCCTATACTATCGCAGTATATTGCAATTAATCGTATCGTTGCCCCAGTATCGTGATACGTATCATATCATTAGCTTCTTGCCACACTACACAGCCTTGGTATTCAAGCCCATGACCCACGCCTTTCTCTTTGTCTCCTTTTCTCCCCCTTTTTTTTTTATTCCCTTTCTCTGGATACAAAGCCGTAAAGGCGCAATGTCATTTAAAGCTGGGAGAAATATATGTAAGCCACACCGGCGGAGGGAAACTTCAGCCACAAATCACCGCTCTAATGGACTTTCTTATTTTCCTTACACAGTACATGCCGCAGTTATTTGTTCACTTCATCCAGGAAGGTACAATATTTCTCTGGAAAGTGAGACCACTCATACGTGTCACTCTACACCGCCGAGGTAAAACAGATACGTTCAGCCGTGGGTTTCTGTCAGGAAGCAGGAAGGAAGGAAGGAAGGAAGGAAGAGAGCGAGAATCTGATCAGAGAAAATCTGATCAATGCTGCTGAATGCAGTATGTACATTGAAATATTATCGCAGCCTGCCGGTCGGTGCGTCGGGCGAAACCGCGTATAGACGGACGGATGGATATCTGAGATTGTTATAAATAAAAAAAGGCAGCAGAAGTCCTTGGTGGGAATGATAGATCTGCCAGCCGTGCGTTCCTTTAAGGAGTTCTTGTGGAAGACTATTGTTGGAGCGTAATTCAAACAACCTGTTTCTTTCAAATATGGTTGATGAGGCTCCCAGGAGGATACTGCTGGAGTCATCTACATTATACGTGTCTACCCACATGCCTGCACATATATATACACACACACATACATGCATGTGTGCTCCGTGTTCACACAATTCTGGTGTCTGTGCAGTCCCTGGAGCAGGGAGCAGGACAGGAGATTTATGTTCTCTGTCGTCCAGACATGGTTCTCCAGGCTCGCTCCCCCCTCATTAGGGCCCCTACACGGTCATACGTGTTACTCTAACGAGCTGCACAGAGCCCCCCACTAAAACCTGATGGATTTGAGGGGTGGAATATGTTCTCTCCCCCTGCAGGAACCCGGAGGAGACGTCACAGTTCGTGTGGCATCTCAAAAACATCTCATCTCCAGTGAGACAGGAAGTGGATGGTGCAGCTCTCCGCCCACCTCTCACACTGCACTTAATGCATTCATTAGGCCGTGTTCGCACTGATGATCAGGATGTAAAAAAAATTGAATTTTTTCTTGGACATTGTATGCGTGTATGCGTTCGTGTGCTACCACAGAAACAGGAAGTTTGTTTCTCGCTCTTCCTGCCAATTTTGATTTAATCTTGACTTTGATCTAGTTCCAATTTGGGCAGTAGAACTGTTTGAATCCTAATTTAGTTTGTGTTGACTGATTATCATAATTATAATAGTCATTATAAGAGTTCACTAAATTGACTTTGACTTTTATATACACATATACGTATGATAATAATCATAATTATTTTTACATTTAAAAAAAAAAAATTTTAACTTTACGTTTTTAGGGCTGTGTAATTGTTTTTAAAGTTTTAAAAAATTAATATATATATATTTTTTAACTTTTTAGGGCTGTGTATAAGTAAGAATTTATATACAATACATTATATTATATTGTGATACTATAGTCATGACGATATATTGAGTTTTTTATGATTGTTTTTTTGTACTCCCTCTTTTTTTTACTTCCACTTTTTAAAAACTTTTTACTTGAAGTAAAACTAGAGTCATATTTCTGTCCTAACAAACTTGGCTCACACTGTGTCACAAATGGACCAGAGTTTTTCTACTCCTACTGTTGACATGTCCCACCTTCCTGTCAACAAACAAAGCTCTGATTGGCTCTCGCCCTCGTTTGTTCTTCCTGTTTACTTGATGCAATCTTTGGCAGATTTCTTACGTTGTGTTTAGTCTCATCTCAGAGAAGAACGTCGTTAACAACATTTTTTACAAAAAGTTGGATAATTGACCACCAGTTGTAGCTATCTTACATGTGTCTCTGGAAATATCGGTGGCCAAATGAGGGCGCTGTGTCGGTGAAACGCTGTGTAAACCAGGGTTATGAGTTTGGCTCCTGCAGCGTGGAGGCCTTGGTTGATCATAGTTTATTTATAGTGCGTGAATGTCTGTCTGTGTTGCACGTTGTTATCAAAGGCATTGCGATTCATCGATTCATCTTCCACTGAAATCTATGCCTGGCAGGAAAATCTGCTGTAATAGAAAAGAAGCTTAGCCTTGTTAAATTAACAATGTGGACGCACGGCCAATAAATATTAAACACAGTGCCAACCTTTCACATTCTCCCCCCGGTCTGACGCCCGAGGTTTAATGCTGTTCACGTGCAACTGGTGCCACCGGCCGTTTCCACAGAATACATGAGGGTGATTTATGATAATAAAGACATATTACACATTATCACCATAACCACAGAGGCTCCGATCGGCAACATGGCTGACCTAACTGCAACTAATGATCTCCCACTGGCCTCGTTCAATGCCGTTTACAGCAGTGGCTGCGGAGTTACACACAGGTGAAGGTTGCAGTAAAGCAGAAAGAAAAGATGTAAAACACAAGTGTTGTTTGAATCTAAGGAAGTGTTGGATAACTAATGTTAGATAAGATGTGTAAAAAAAAAAAAAAAGGTCGTTTGCAGTCAGATTTTACAGCCCAGTAACTTCATGAATGTGCTCCATGCTCACTGTATTGATTGCTTTTGGACCAGCGTATTGATTGCACAATGATCTAAGATGCTGTTAACGGCGTCATTAATGAGCCAGCTTGATGCCTTTTTAATCAGATGGTTCCGTTGAGCCGTGGAACCCGTTTAAACAAATGGCAGAAACAGTTGTTACAGCTCGGGAGCAGACGGCGCTGCGCTGCTCCCGAGCTTTTCTTGATTAATCACGCTACAATTCTTACGCACTAGGTCATTCACCCACGTAGTTTTGGCAACAGCAACAAGTTGGATGGTTCCTGGAAAGTGCCACTTCATCATCACACCAAGTACAGGGGACAGGTCAATTCATCCAGTCTAAAACTGTTTGAGTTGGCGTGCTCCGTAGGTGTGTGAAATTATATTTGGACGGTCTAGACAGGGTCTCACTTTTCTAGCACGACATCCAAAATAAATCTTTTCATTTGTGGTGATACAGAACCAGTGTGGCAGAGATGGAGTGCGGTGCCACTGTAAAAGAATCAGCCTGGTGGAGAGGAGGAAGGCATTCCCTAAATTAGACAAACCTCAGCCCTGAGCTGATCTGTAAATGTTGGCCGTGACACGGTCAGCTGCCAGGCTTCACTCCAGAATTTATCAAGTCATCAGAAAACTGCCCTATTATTATTATTATTATTATTATTATCTTTTTTTTAGCTCCATTATTTTTTCCACATTGGGGAAATTTACAGTGTGAGTTTTTGCATCCCATACAGGCTGCCACGGGAGGCGCTATTATGTGGTTCCTCTGGGCCTCGAACCAATGACCTTCTGCGTGAAAGGCAGGCGTGATAACCACTGCAGTATGGAACCACTTTTCTTTTTTCTTTTCTTTTTTTTGGAACTGTTTTGAGTTGGTTTGCACCTGTTTTTAATCAGGGAAGTACCGATCCACTTGTTCAGTACCGATGCCTGTACCTGTGTGTTTCCTACTGTGATACCGATCTGATACCATTGTGGAATAATCCACTGTTTACCTCACAGCTGGTGGAGCCTTAAATATTTACTAACATCTATTGCGATAACAAGATCTGTTTTGTAAACATGTATAAATAAAACTCAGTGTAAAACATAATTTATGGATTTTATTTGTCAGACAGTCGGTTCACAGGAACCATTTTAAATTAGTACCTCATTCCAGTCATCAAGCTCGATGTTTAAAGTTGTTGATCTGAAGAGAGACCCTGTGGCTGGGTGCAGTTTTTTGGGAAATGTCTCAAAATTACTTGAGAAAAAAATGTTTTGTATATGCATTCAATCGAAGAAAATCAGAATCGGCAAAAATTGATATTTCGACTAGAACCAATGAATATGGAAAATGGAGTCGGCCAAAAGAATTGTAATTGGTGCATCTATTTTTGTCAAACATTGTCAAATGCTGCACATGTGTGTACACCATGAAAAAGAATTGACCCGAGGAGGTACAAGGAGAGGAACATGTGCGCTTGGCTTTTTTTTCTGGACGCGTTTATGCTGCCGACTGGACGTCGGATCTGTTTCTTTTCCTCTGATCTGGGATCACAGTGAAAGGAGAGCGTGTAGTCGTAATTCCTGGTCCAAGCTGCCGTGTCCGGGGGGACACCGGGCCGACCTGGCTGCCTGTCCCCTTCATGGAGACAGTTCTGGGTTTAATTATCCCCAGCTGCGCTTCATCTTCTTCCAGCTGGGCTACGCTCTGTGTCCCAGTATCCTTTGCGAGTCACTTTCACACCGATATCAAGGTGAGCTACAAAGACGTGTGTGTGCGCGGGAGCGTACGCACGACCACCGTCACGTGCACGCGCGACACACACAGAGACCACACAAAGGAACGGTGTATGCCTCCATTTGAATTCAGACCTCGCTCTCGACATCAGAACCAGCTCCAGAATCTTATTGTGGTGCAAATGCACTGCCTCCCATTATACACTATTGTTCTGTTCCCCTAATTGTATGAATACTTTCCAGGGTGTTCCATCATTCCGTGCTTTGCTGGCTAACTGTCTAGACTAAATGATTTCTCACCACCCAGCCTTTTAACTACAGAACTCTTTTCTTGGGTGAAACCTAAATTCTTTTTGACTCAGCATTTAAACACCAGCATTTGTCTAAGAATGCCAAACTGGACCAATTACATTTTCCCCAACTTAAAATAAATGAGCTCCAAAGAGTCGGTGCAGATTTAACTTTCCAATAGAAATATATAAACACAGTGTTTGTTATTGTTGCTGCTCTTTTATATTTGGACATAATGCAGTGCCAGCAAATCTAACCCTGTGGATATTATGGAGCTGCATTATACTGTAGTGTGTATGTGGTTTAAAACTCTGCCATATAAGTTAGTAAAACCACATTATACAAAACTGACTGTATATATGTGAACATCAGTCTGTCCTGTTGTAGCTCTAGGACCAGTAGGGGTCAGATTGAAGGTCATTTAGTCCCGGGCCAAACACAAGGAAAAAAACATAGTTTTGAATTATTTTGAAACAATAAATATGTTTTCTTATTTAAGTATCTGAATTATCCCTGGGTTAGATCAATCAGTCCAATTTTTTTCTTTATATGGTACACATATACTTATACAGTATATGTGTACAAATACAGTACACAGTAACTTGTATATTCATGTCACAAGTTGAAGTTGAGTCACTTTCTTAATCTTCAGGGTATGAGCTTAGTGTCAAAATAAAAATGAACATAAAGAATCATGGGAAAATAAATCAATATGAATAAATATAAAAATAGTGAATATGAGAATATATATAATCCCAGGGGTTTTAATCCAGACTTGAACGTCTCTGTAGATTATGGATCGTTCTGGTTTGTAGCCACAGGAACGCGACAGTGTTCTCATCGTCTGCTTTTATAGAAACAGATATCTTGATTCTCACAAACACTTTCCTAATAATGTCTGGAGCTGCAGAAGAATCACATATTGATTAGGTTTTACACCCCCAGAAAATACTACATCAAGTATAACAAAAAATCTTTGCTGCCCTCCAGGCTTGTAAATGAAAGCAGAATGTCCAGCAAACGCGACCAAAACACTGAAAAGTTGGATTTAATTTTCAACGTTCCACCTTTGTAAAGTGGCATCACCTGCAGTGACGACAAACAGAACATGATCACCGAGACGACTGGCCAATAAAAACACACGTCAGGTGTCACTGCCTGTCTCTGCCACCAAATGAAAACATCTGGTGGCAGAGAAACAGACTGAGGTCACCAACATGTGGTTCATTAGTGAACATTCTTCCTTTGTCCTCGGCCGGTTTCACACAGACGACCAGACTACCTAATGACCAACTTATTTTGGAGTTATGCTGGTTCATAATAATAAATTAAATTGCTGCAGTGAGTGGAATTTGATGTTTTCAACAACAGGGATGTTTTTAAAAAGTAACATCTGCAGCACATTTAATACAAACGCAGTGGAGTTCAGCTCAGTGTGTTTGAGTGGGACGAGGAAAGTAAATATTTAAAACATTTAAACGTCCATGTGGACCACTGACCTCACCTCCATATTAGGTTTTATAAGTTGTGTTGTAATAATGTTTCCTTTCCTGATACCATATCAATGTATAGATTTATTTTTCTCACCAATTCTCAGTCCAATATTCCTGGTGTTGGTTCATGTTCTTCTTCTTTTCTTTCTCCTCTAGTGATTCCAAATGTAGATCCCTCTGTTGTTAGTAACTGATGTTCAGATGGAACAGAGTCTGAGACTAGAATCACACTTTAACTAAACTCAATATTATCGTCGTGATTGTAGTATCGCGGTATATCGCAACATATCGTATCATTGCCCCTGTATCGTGATACGTATCGTGTCGCCAGATTCTCGCCATTCTTACAAAAAGTAACATCTTTAGTATCTGCGGTGCATTTGATACAAATACATTCAAGTTCAGCTCGGTGTATCTGAGTGGGCAGAGTAAAATAAATACTTAAGAAATTTAAATGTCCATGTGGACCACTGACCCCACCCCCATATTGGGTTTTATAAGTTGTTCAGTCATGTCCTCCTGCTCAGTGAGCCTCTTTACATGCAAAGAGAGAATCTCATCCACCTACCTCTCTCTCTCTCTCTCTCTCACTCACACACTCATGTATGTAAAGTTTCATAAAACAGATGTGACTGTTGAAATAACAGAGTCCCAGCGCCCCATGCTGCTCCCAGAACGAGACAAATGCTTATGAAAGCTGGCCCTGCGTGAGGCTTTTGCATGACCACTGCTCTGGCAGCTTTGATTGAATCTCAATCTGACTGCGTTTGACTTGGTCCATCTGTGTGACTGCCTTTGGCCTCGGTTCGTAGTCTGAAGTGGAGCGGGCTGCGGTGTTATCACACTGAGAGGCTGTTGGGGTCATTACAACCCTCTGTTTCGATATTTCCACTTTTTTGATGGGAGCCAAATGTTGCGCTGGAATCCCTGTATCTGTCCGTCTTTGTTCCCGTCACTCACCATCCTGTCCCGGGCTGTGCCAGCACAGCTGTGAGCAGCAGTGTGTAATAAAAGTCTAATGCAAGCAGCTGCTGGGGGTTGAGACTGTAATGAGATGGTGTGTGAGATTACCACACTTCACTAGTCGCTCACAGAAACCCTGGCACTCCGCAACATTGTCCCCCCCCACGGAACAATTACATGTTAGATATGGCTAATAGAATATCCACACCAGGCCTGTAAGCAGGAACCGTAATGAACTTTAGCTTAGCATCCTCCCTCTTCTTCTTCTTCTGCTCTGTCTCCTCTTCCCTCTGTCACATGCCCACAGCTGCACAAAGCATCCATCCATCCTGAAGAGCTGATGCGGGAAACAGAGACAGTGCCTGTGATATCAAAGGCATGCCTGGCTGAAGGTTTCCCACAGAGGGGCACAGTTTTTTTTTTGTTTTTTTTCTCATGGTTTGATGGCTGAAAACAGTTTGTCTTCTTACATCAACCCAACAAATAATTCAGGTCTCAAGTCATGAATTCTTGAAAGCCCTGTGTCAACTTCATTAGTCATCGAGGGGAGGGGGGTGGGAGGTGGATTGTGGTACTGGATGTATACGAACCTACATGATGTCTGTTCAGTCAAAGGCAGGGATCAATAGAGAGGAGGCTCACCACGGAGTCTCTTTAGGCCTGCTGTGAGGCTTTTGTTGTACGCCACTTTATCATGCTAAGCATTTTCTTTTTGTTTAAGTCTTTGCTATTGTCCTGCTTATTTCCCATTATTATCTCTGCTTTTTTTATTTACTGCTCCACTCCACTCCACTCCTCCCCTTCCCTCCCCTCCATCACTCCCCTCTCTCTGTAGGAACATCTCAGTCCTTGTTGTGATTGCAGCACCTCTGCAGAGTTGCTCTGTAATGGAAGTTCACAGCAGTACTGGGATAATGAGCCCAGAGGTGCCACGGCCTGGTCCGAACGGTGGAGGAACTCTTCTGACTGTTCACACCAGTCTGCATTAGCTCATACAGAGGGTGGTGGTGGGAGGGGGGGGCTAAACTCCAGATTCACGGCTCTGTAGAAATGCCTATTGTGAACATGACCCCGGGGAGTAGACCGCTGGAATGTCAATATGCCACCAGCTCCATATAATTCGGCACTTGAATGCAAGGGCTTTAGACAATTAGGGGAAAAATTATAGCAGGTGAGGTCGTTGGGTAATTTACACATTCTGTCTCGTCTCTGCTCCGGCGTTGGCCTTGTTATCCAATGGGGATATCAATATTCTCAGCTTCTGGAATGTGACGCCGCTGGCAACGGGAGAGGAAATGAACGCTCTCAGAGAACTTAAATAGGGGCAAACTCAATTTCCACGTGTATCTAAGAGATGTGAAGTGAGGTCGCTGCTGCCATTTAGTTTCCAAATGTTAATGTTAAGTGTCTCTGTGACACACAAATGTCTGCCTCCATGGCTGCGGTTAAATTAACAGTAGGTTGGCGTTTCACTGCAGGCACAGCCGTGAGATTGTATGTTGAGCGAATGGCCTGACGCCGTTTTATCAACCCACCGCACACAGGCCCCGTCCCATTTTAAATGCAAAGGATGACCAAGTCATTAAAGTGCTGTTGGAGCCTGGACTGTGGTTGGAGTCTTATCAGGCTAATGTAGAATTCTTTTCATTAATGCACCTCATTGTGTTGTAGACACAGCCTGACGGAGGTAACGGTTGGCATTTGAACACACCACAGCTCATGGGTGAAAGGTCGTGTAGTCCCTTCATAAATATCGTCATCTATTAATATATATTGAAATTTTGATGATTGATACTTTATACTGTACGGTTATATTATAATGACACAGTGACATCAGCTGATGAAATTGCTTAAAAAACAAAGTTCACATGTAACTGTAATAACCACCTTAAAATCTATCTCTAAATCTCAGTCCCTGGTGGTCTAGTGGCTAGGATTCGGCGCTCTCACCGCCGCGGCCTGCGTTTGATTCCCAGTCATGGAAAGCTTATTATCACTGTATCGATTTCATGGTGTTGGTTCATTTTCTTTTTCTTTTCTTTCTTCTCTAGTGATTCCAAATGTAGATCCCTCTGTTCCAGTGTTAGGAACTGATGTTCAGATGGAACAGAGTCTGAGACCAGGATCACACTTTGACTACAGTTACACTTGGGGGGCTGGGGGGGATATCATCGTGCCTATAGTATCGCAGTGTATCGTATCGTTGCCCCGTATCGTGATACGTATCATATCGTCAGATTCTTTCCAATACACACTCCCATTGAATATATCTGTATCTCGAAATTGAAATTGTAATTATATGAAAAACGTAGATGACTGACAGATGACAGCCATGTAATGAGACCCCCCTCCCCCTCCCTCCCACTCCGCTGACATCAGCTGGTAACACTACAAACCGTCTAAACAAGTGATTTGGCCAGCGTTCACTTGACTTGTGCTTCCCCTTGTCATCTGTGTGTCATGCGATGCCGCAGCATGCTGTTCACTGTGGAATGCCTATTGTCACATGAGATCCTCGTAGTATTCCAGCTCTTTCCCCCCTGAAACGTGTGCTCCAGCTGTTACCACTCCGAGGAGTTGTGAGGTTATAATGAGCATGGAAGCAGCTGCTTCCTCCTACAGTAGAGGCCCCGGCCTCTCTAATCCTGATCATTAAGAAAGGAAAGGGTGTGGAGAGCTAGAGCACTCGGACCTTTGGGCCTCAACACCCCGTGACACGCCGCGCAGACTTGAGTTACCGGGCCATTTTATTAGCCGGTCCGGCAGGTATAGAACTTTATTGATCTGCCCGAAGTGTTAAAAAAGGATTAACTTATGTGAGACAGCTGTAGTAAAGACGACAGAAATCGCAACGGTGCTATTTTTCATTCGTCACTGTCCAGACTGTAGCTGCGAGTTTCGGACATTCAGCAAAAAAGAAATACTGCATGAACATGCTTAGCTAAGATAAAGACAGAGGAGCCGGGTGTTCCACTGCCATAACATCACCATGCATAAACTCCATCTTACACTGAAAATATCAGATTATGAAATATTTATGTCCTGACCTTTCCCAGTAATGATTTCATGATTTAATTCTCTGTAGCTTTACCTTAAGGTGCTGAGAGAATACAAAACACGGCCAGGCTCTAGACACACGGCAGGAAAACTATGATCTATAGACACGGTGACATTTTCATTCAGCTTGTAAATATCAACAACACTGAGGCAGATTATTCATACAGTAGAGTCAGGCCTGTCTGTTCCACTGCTGTCTCTCAATAATCCATCAGACTCTGGCACCGGCATCTCAGCCCTGTTTTCCCCTCGTTGATCTGATCGGAAACAAGTCGAGAAGGTGAAGGTTAAAAACGGACCGGTGTACGATGTCGGAGCTGTAAACTAAGACAGCGACCAACACAGTTTTGTTAAGACAACTGTATGCAAGCATATACCGTGGAATGTAGTGGTGTAAAGTTAATAGTCTAACATTTAGAACAACAGGCCCGCTCAACCTTGTCACTGCGGAGACGACATAAAACCGCAGCCAGAGATGTGGCTCTAATAAGACTGGCAGCAATTTTATGCAGATTAGTAATATGCTAATTTAAAGCATGACCTCGTCGTTTGACAGAGACAATCTGCCTTTTTGTTCCATCTGCATATTAATGCACAAAGAAAAGATGAAACCTGAGATAAAAAAAGAATTAATAAAGTCAGCAGGTAGAAAAGTCAACCTCATAATTAATCCAACGGCAAGGAATTCACTCACACAATGGCTGCAAGTTTAATAAATAATTACTGATTGATGATTCCACAGTCTTTTAGTGCATTTACTGGAACAGGTATTTAAACAAAGACATGAAAAAAATAAATAAATGGACGACAGAAATGAACAATGGCAGTTATTTTTGATACTTGATACGATTGTCTCTTGAATAATTATCAGTTTAGAAAAAAAAAAATCACATTCAATTATTCAAAAATTCAAAATCTTTGCCCATAGTGTCAACAATGAACTCAGGTGAACCAATCAGGTGATAAGATGTCGTCGACTACCATCCGTCGCCACCTCATGTAGATTCCTTTACCAACAGCTACAGCTCAAACACAATAATGTTCAACCAGCGCCCCCTGTCTGCATGGCTGACACGTAGCAGCCTTGAAGACAGGACTTTTTTTGCACACGCAACAATTTGTCCTTTCCAGTCTAATATAATGTAATGATTTCCATGCATTATCTCCATTGGATGTGACATATATACGTTTTCCTTCATTTATTGTTTAAAACATTTTTATTATAATTGGGCATTTTATGACTTTGAACCGACTTTGTTTAGCTAACTCTAAGATTTTATTCTGAGGAATTCTTTTCCCTTCATTAAATTGTTTTTGGTTTAGTTATAGTTTATTTGGGAGATTTATGTTTTTGTCATTCCGAAACAAAACATGCAGAAGATGAATGTGTTGGTCTTGTGCTGCTCCATTTGCATGAGCAAAAGTTAATGCTACAGAATTAGCTGGCTTCTTTCATTTTTTACTTAATTTGAATAATTCAAATGTGTAAAGTTCTATGCATTGGTTTTATACGTTGATAAAAGTTTGAGAATACTTTTTATGATTCCTACCTCAAACTGATAAAATGCCAGATGTGTTTCTACCAGACCATCAACGATAAATACACACAGAACCACCGTTCGTAGCCAAACTCATTTTATCATCAAGAAACACAAATGTAAGTGCTATTCAGGGCGGTGGGTTTCTTACGTGTGACGGCCTGTCATTGCGTTTGCTCTACGTAACCTCTCCTGACACCTGGAGTCAGGGACCCCCCCTCTAAATGTGTAATATTCAATCTTCCTGACAGCTCCGCTAATGACCAAGAGGAACCAAAACAGAGGTAATAGGTGAGCCTCAAAATTGCTTTCAAATTATCCCTGATAATGATTGCCTTCCAAGTAATATTCTCTGCAGTGTGTGTGTGTGTGTGTGGTTGCGGTTGTGAGTGGCGGCGTGTTTACGTCGGGAGAATGTGGAATGGCAGGGCTAATTATCAGCACTATTAAAGCTAAGTACATCCATCTGCATCCCGGACAAGTCCTAATGAAGGACAGCAGACAGGCTGGACTCTTTCATCTGATGTTTGTTGTTGGTTCATATCTGCACCTCTGCAGGGCTGCTCAGCTACACCCCCCCCCACTCCCACCCCCCCCCCCCATCCCCTCCCATTTGAGGGAAAAGACACAAACATCGCACTGAGGGGCTGAAATTTCCTTCCACTTTATTTTTGAGTAAGCCCCCCCAAAATTACTTTGCTCACCTCTGGGCTTGTGGGAACCGACTGGCCTCAGTGTGATTTTTAATCATAATGATTAACTCACAGGCGATGCAGGAGAGTTGCAATAGTTTAGCATGATTAAATTTCTAATTTCATTTCTTTTCCATAATGAATGGTCTTGTCAAGCGCCGTTTGTCATGAATTATTAACTCAACACTCACTACTGTTCTTAATTTGTCTTGCTAAGATATTCAGTCCATTTTTCAGCCCAAACTGACAAGAAGCTAAGTCCCGCACAGCTAACTGGCTGGTTCGTCACACTCGCAACGCAAACATCTGTTTCCTCAGCAGAAACTCCGGTCACTTTATTTTAGTCAAATCCACTTGTCCAGAGTTTGGGCTAAAATGTGCTCCTAATTTTTGGAAATAATTTACATAAAAATAATAATAGATAAATAGTAAAACGTATTATCACTAATTAATAAACGTGTTAACAAAAAATAATTTCTAAACTTGTAGAAACAGCAGCACATCTGAAGAAGATGTAAACCTTTAAACATAAACATTAATTTAAACCCTTAAATTATAAAAATGTCCTCAAGTTTTTTCTGTCGTTTTTGTCACCACATAAATAAAAGAGTGATCACCAAAGTTTCTACACAACAAAGCCGACATCTGCCGTCCCGGGGTATGCTAACTAATCTTTGTTTCCCTCCATGCTTGTTGCTCATAACCTTACTAAGCCGTTGGATCCATTCCTTGTTCTGTCGATTTTGCACTCTTTGCTTGTTTGCTGTTCAGGGATTTTTTTTTTTTGTCGAGCAAAGTGATACGGCAGCATTAAACCCCCTTTAATTACTTTAGCATCACTGTATGAGAAGTCGAGGTTTAAGTTAACACATGATGTGCTGCTGCAGAAAGGCTGCAAATCTGTTCCCTGTATCTTATTTAATGGTGTTCAATGCCAAACACTGGGGGGAAGTAACGGCTCATTTCTCTGAGGCCACACCGCTGGACCACAGTTTATTGTATTTCAACACTTCATTGTTCAACGGTGAATGCCAATGCACACTATAGCAATTGCCATTCCTTTGCTAATTTATACAAGGCTGTAAATTGTACATCTGAAGTCGGTGCGTCCTACATACATGCATCATTGTCAGGGCGCAGCCGTGCCCACGGCTTGTTTCTTTTCTCAAATTACAAGCGCTGTAGAAGCACTTAATTTTTCCAGCGCTGATAAATTATGAACGATATAAAATATTCAAACATTAGAAAGAGCGAAAGCAGAGAGAATATCATAATCAAGCTAAGTATGTGGTGGTCTTAGCTAAACGAGCCCAGAGCCGTGGACCTGCGTAACTGTTTGACCTCTGCACAGCACATTCATTTTCCAAACATGTGTTGGCTATTTCTACAGCTCTGGACTGTGAAACTGAGACAGGAGAAAGGAGGTCTGTTGTGCATGTGAGCATGATCTAACTGGCTGTGAATACAGGGAATGAACCAGTGGTTAGTGGTCTGGGAGGAAATTTAGCAAACTGAATGACATGTTTGTGTGATCTGATGCAGGTTTTTTTTTTTTTTTTTTTTTTTGAGGAGTTCTGGGAGAATGGGGGTGAACCCCGGGCCTCTGGGCTACAAACTTCAAATCATTCCCAAGCATGCATGAGCAGGCACACATGAACACACATGCACTCACACTACTATAAGTCATTATGCCGCTAACCTGGTGTTCACTTCAACGGGTCACCCAGCTGGTAAAAGTGAACGAACAAATCCATGTCCAAAAAGTTGTTGTAAAAACAGAAAGCTTTGAGTTTCCAGTTGTGTTTTTCTTTAGTAAAAATGATTTGTTAAACATCTTGATAGTTCATGATACGGAGTTACAGTTTTTCTTTTTTTTTAAATTAATTTTTAATTAACTTGGAGCTGAGGACAAAGTGTTTCCACAGGAATATTCCCTGTGCTACTGGACAGTCTCCTGTAACTGAAGACAGATCTGGACCAGATACAGTATGAACCGGCTCAACGTCCAGCTGAAACAAGCCGGCGTGTTTTTTTTTTCTCCCAGGCCTATCGGTACCAGAGTTGTTTCAAGTCGTGTGAGCGATTGTTTAGCTAGACAGGTCAAAAGGTCAATGTGGAGAGAAGTCTTCTGTCAGGTAACAAAGCAGAGATGATTTTGTCAAAAGAAAGAAAGAAAAAAACCCCCCACTAAGATATCACCCCAGGATATGTTTCCAGTTAAAAGCCCTCCTTGTTACCCCCGGTTACCCACTGAACTTTTTTCATGTAGTAATTTATTTTATGAGGATGTTTTTATGAGGTTAACAGGCGTCAGACTGTTAACTATTGTTAGCATTAATGGGGTTTTTTTTTCCCCGTTGCAAAGTAAAAAAACAATCCACATCCAAATTATTACTTAAAGTAATGAGCCGTGACACGGAGCACTATATGAACTGAGCTGAGTGTTGAAAGTGGAACAGTTCACCTGCTCATTAAGGCCCCTCCCACAGTGAAACTAGTCCGACCTAAAAGGCTTTCATTTGCTTTTGTCCCAGTGTTTTTCTGGACCGTGCAGCAGCGATGCGTTTCTAAACGAATGTGTTTCAACAATTAGTTGAAAAAGTTACGGTTCTTTTGTCTGTTTTTTTT
>NC_024321.1:15811106-15815674 GCF_000523025.1 Cynoglossus semilaevis
ACTGTACAGCAGCTTTTAATTTTTATTGGCCTTTTTTTTATTTTAAGAAATGCAGCAGTTGTGCTGAAAATATATCTTCCCCAGTGCCGAGGAGAAATTACTCAAGCAGAGCAGCAATTATTTCCCCATCCTCCTCTGCTCCCAGTCCCTCCCTACTTGCCTTCAAGTCAGCACCAGTTAGAAGTTCCGTTGTGTGTGTGTGTGTGTTTGTTTGTGTGTGTAGGTTGGTACGCCAGGCTAAATTCCACCAGGATGCGCAGCAGTGTGCTGCCAGCGTTCTCCAGGATATTGATGTGTTGCATATTAGGCAGTGGAGTGAATCAGCTGTGTTGGCTGTAAATATTCTGTTGTCACTTTATGGCCTCTGTCATTGGCTGTGTCCAGGCTAATTCACTCTGCTGATGTTTCTGTCCCCTGCAGCTTCCACGGCAAATGTGTGTTTCACAGACATCTGCACCTTTAAAAAATACTGAGAGAACATTACAAAGAAGGTGAAAAGACAGGGAAACGAGAGACTTCACACACACAAGCACTCATGCACTGGGAGTCACACACTTTGCCTCAGGTTTTTTTTTTTTTTCTTGCTGTCACAGATGATCAGAAGGATTGTTGGTTTTTGCACAGCTCTGACCAACCTCTGGTCCTGGAGCCAGAGTGCTAAAAGGCATTAAGTCAGCACAGAGATGCTGCCCTGTGCTTCCTCTCTGCTGACCACAGGACACTAAAAATGTGAGAGCATGCATGTTTATAGGTCTTTGCGATGGGAACAAGGTGGACGGGGACTTGCACATGTGAACCATAACGAGCCTCTGCCTGAACAGCCACATGTGTAACCTTCTCCTTGGTGAGGTCAGATAGAAAAGAAATATTTGGCACAGCCTCTCGGTCTCTCTGGGCACGCCACATGGCTGTCGCAGCTCACCGAGCAGACTGTGAAAATTTTATGTAAATGACAAACCGCTCAGATGTGAAATCAGCCCTGTATTAAATTGTTTTGTTCCACTTGTCAGAGCTGATTAGTCCAAACGCTTCCCCCAAAAGCTGCGCAGGTATTGTGTTGATTTTATTTATATGGGAATGTGTGTAGACAATTGTTTACCTTGGTGGAGAGCATCTGTGTGGACAGTTGGGTGCAATGGCTTTTTTTTTAAGGGAGATCACTTGTCAATCATCTCATGCCAGATTAGTGTAGTAGGTCTTTGAGGACGCTAAGTGGCCCTTCACAGGTGCACACTGATTGCAATCCTCCCTATATGTGTTCAGGGACTCTTCAGCCTGCAAAGATTTTATCAAGGGTTAAAATCAAATGTTTGACAATTTGCTTCGATTGAAATAAAAAATTAATCACGTTTTAAGGTGTAAGGAATAGGTTACATTATCTCAAAAAGTCACCAATCAAACCATGACACTACACACTCCAGTACAGTTGGTGGCGTTATGCTTCAGAAAATGTTGATTGTGACCCACTAAAAAATAAAAAACTAGATGTCAGTTCCATCCCACTAAAAAAAAATAAAAAACTAGATGTCAGTTCCCTTTGACTTAATCAGAGGAGATTAATGGTGATGTGCAATGTTTTTTTTTGGTATTCTGCTATTTAAGATAGCAATTACAGTTGATGTGGTTCAGAGACCGTTTCAGTTGGTGATGGGATTTTGCATAGTTCTTACCAATAAAGGTTCATTGGATCATTTTGTTTAAAAGTGACGAAAACAAAAAAAAAGTAGAATCATATCGTATCGTGAGTTGAGTGTGTCAGTATAACTCTAGTCCCGTTAGCATAACCTCAGTCCATTTTCCGCTAAATGTCACAGTTCAGAAACTTTAGCCCTTAGGTCGAGCACGTGGAAATGACGCAGGTGCTACGATATTCACTTTTGTGATCTAGGATAGCAAGGGGCGGGGGGCTTACAGCAGGGTAGACAAAGATGTAAATGAAAAAAAAAAGAGGGTGCGGGGGCAGATATGGGGGAAAAAAAGTGAGTGCAGAGAAAGGGAGATGAAGTAGAAAAAAGTTAGACGCAGAGAGGAGATTGCAGAACAAGGGCTCCGAGCATAAAGCAGGCCTTTGAAAAGGGCAGACAAAGAGAAAAGGTCTCGCCAAATAGCTGAAAAAATGTTGAGAGGAAAGAGGAGCACGGCCACGGGGAGATAAGGCAGTTAGTCCCACACTGGGGCAGCTCCTGTATCATTGGATCAAGTTACCTCTGCTTGTGTGTGTGTGGGTGTGTGTGGGTGTGTGGGTGTGTGTGGGAGTGCATGCGTGCACTCATCTGTGTGCTTGTCCATTTGAGCGCCGAAGTCAATACTGGCCCTGCTGACATTCCGGAGCACTCTGTCTGCGTTCATGGTCCAGTGAGGTCGCTGACAAAGGCATGATGGGTGAGGCGGTCTCTGGCGCCTGCGGGGCGAGTGCGCGTTGGTGTGACAAGACCTGGACCCTGGAGGGTGACTGGAGCATCATGCAGGACTGTAGGGTACAAGAGTTTTAACAAGAGTTCTGACAAAGTGTCAGAATGTCCCTCAGAAGAACCACAACTACAACTACAACTACAACCACCGCTGGGGTGAATTCTGCAGAAAATCTTAAAAAAATCTCGTTGAAAAAGAGCAATGTTTGCTTTAAATCCTTTGACGCAATGGTTCCCAAAACTGCACAGACTCATCATCCCCCTCCCCTTTGTTCAACAAGATTGTCAGTTTTGTAGAAATGATATTATATATTACGTTCTGTGAAGTTTTGAAGCCAGAGTTGTGTTTGTCTCGATGTGGAGTGGTCGGTGATTTGGCAAAGTTTTTATTCAAAATGTCCTTCCTGACATTTCCAACCTGGGTTATGAGAACTTTATGAGAAGGTTCTGGAACTCACATTTTTTTTACAAGGCAGTTTAGAAACCGCACCACTGCACCACTGCACCACCACGACCCGTAGAACATGTCCTCTCTGAAACTAGGTCCAAAAACTATAAAGTAAATACTCGGCCTCCCGTTGGTGCAGTACGTGGAGTCCTGTGTTTTTATATTCATTAGTATGGATCACCGTTGGTTGTGTTAGCGCCACCTCTGAACATTCAGCTGAAAATGCAGTGTTTCATCTGCAAACGTAGCACAGATCTGGCATCAGATTCCCATGAGCCACTTGTTTAAGGTTCTTTGTGGGTCTTTAAAGGATCTTGAAAGGAGCCTCGACTTTGAAAGTTATTATTCAAGTCGGCGTTTTTTATTTGCGTGTGGGAAATCACCCTGCAGCCGTTTTGAAAGCTTAGCTACCTTTGAATGGACTAACATCACTTCATATAGAAGGATCTACTGAGCCGCCGTGGCAGCGAACCACTTCCTGTGGTGGTGGTGAGAAAAACCACAACAAATCTGCCGCGATATCAGAAGTGGTTGATGTGAGTCAACCTAAACACACGCAGGATTTATCAGTAGTCACTGACGTCTGATAGCATTTAGTCTCGCTCCAGCGCGGACTGACTCCTGTCTAATGATGTCATTGACCTTGTCACCCCCCAGAGGTCAAAATGTCCATGTTAAACCAAGCGTAATGGTTCCGTATTTAGACTTCAGGGCCCTGTCCGGCTAAATGGTGATGGATCACCTCTTTCTGCTGCTGGTGGTGTGTGTTGCATCAGATGATATGGGGCTCAACATGATACACAGTTGATTAAATCAATACTCCAAGGAAATGTGTGGCGGGATCCATTTCAATTCAATAACACACAGGCTTAGCTGAATGTGTGTGCGCAGGTCCCCTGAGTGTGTGTGTGTGTGTGTGTAGCCTTGAGAAATATTTGTGCAGCTCACAAAATGAAGGACAAGGACGTCCTGTTTGTTTTTTTGCACTTTGCTTTTGAAATGTGGTTATTAACAGTAAATTCACACCTTGAAGGAGTTATTCATGATCATCTGAACAAATGAGAGCAGAGACGCCTCCGCTGACAGCGGCGACAGTCTAGACGACGGCGTTTCATCGCTGCTATCGCTTTCTTAAATCTCAAAGTAGAGGTGGGTTTTGACAGGCAGACTGTGAAGCTTCTGTGAAAACAGTGGAACAGTTTTTCTATTTTCTTTGGTTTGCTTATTAGATCTGTTTGTACAAAAAGTGCCAGCTGCTGCTGCTGCTGAAGGAGAAAACTGGATGCGGCGGGTGTAGAGATGGAAGACAGCTGATCAGGGGGAAGAATATTCTCCATAAAGAATCTTCACCCATATGGCCACTGCTCTCCTGCACCGTGTTAGTGAGTGTTAGCAGGACAGGTGCTGCCCCGAGGCTGTGCACATTAGCTAACGCATACATAATGTTCAGCCGACTGTTGACACACAAACACAGGGAACAACCAAAGAGCTCATGACATAGAAAAATATTCCACATGAATTTACTGCCCCCGGCCCTTTTACCCCCTTCTACCTTTTTTTTTTTTATTTCTGTCTCACTTCAGTGACCCGTGGTGAACCCCAGTCTAATGACCACTGCAGTTTGACACTCTTTAAAAGTGGTCAATTAACCACAGGAACCTGAATCACTTTCATTAGGCCACTTGTAAAGATCTATTTTAGTCTGGTTT
>NC_024321.1:15815701-15828554 GCF_000523025.1 Cynoglossus semilaevis
GGGGGTGGATAGGGGGGGGGGAGGGTGTTTGACTTGAAGGAAGAAGAAAAGAACCTCAGAGAGTCCTCGGTTTCAGATTTGTTTGTTTGATTTGGAATCTGTTGTCTTGTGGAAGCAAACTGAAACGAGTGAAAGTTCTGAAAAGAACACAGAAAATGAGCTCTCATGAGAGAGAGGAGATGAAAAACACAGCCATCTGTGCTGAGTGTTGGCTCTCTGAAGACAATCTGGTCTCATTTCACTTTCTATATCCCTGCCTTGCAAGAGAGAAACTTTTGCTCCCCGTGCAAGTCACGGTGCGAGCTTCGAACCCACGTATACGTTGGTGTTCATTCCTGTGCAGGCAAATACAGTCGGAGGTGGGGTGGGAACGGTTTTTCGGATCGAGCATGCTTCCTGTTGGCCTGTGCTGACCAAGGCCTCTGGAGTCATCAGCCTGTGAAGGTCAAGTCTGATTGAAAGAGAGACAAGGCAGATTGGCATGGAAATGGAATCTACTGTCTCTGTGCCAAACGTCCAGACTGACTGACTGCCCTCAGCCTCTCATCACATCCAAGTCTATCCTCTCAACGCATCATCTGCTCCTCCTCCTCCTCCTCCTCCTCCTCCTCATGAGCGGCTCTGCATACCAATATCAGAATAACATAGAGGAGGCCAGCGTTGAAATAGGCCCGTTTAATAATCAAGATGTCAAACAATGTCTGCGTGAAAAGGAAACACAAATCCAGCTGTTAGGTGCAGGGAGGAACCATCTGCTCCGAGCAGAGCCGTCTCTTCTTATTGTCTTTCTTTTTTTTTTTTTTTTTTTATAAATATGTCACGTTTAGCCCTAAGCCACTTTAAGCAGTCGTTCTGTAAATGAAACAAGAAATCCACTTATGGAGCTAATGGAATCATCAGCAGTCGTTGCTAAGAGATATTGTTCAAATGTTTATTATATTTTTATGAGGGAAGTCAAGTTAGATGAGTCACATTAGAGCCGTGCAAGTGCGTGTAAGTGTGTGTGTTCCGCTGTTGTATGTAATGAGCATGCGCTTTTGATATGAATGAGCGCAGTGAGGCGTGAGATGAGTGTGGACCTGCTGGTATGGAACAAGTCCTTGCATTTCTTGTGTGTGTGTGTGTGTGTGCGTGCATGTTTGTGTTTGTGGGTGAGAAAGAGAGAGGGGGGGGGGGTCAGTGTTCATTACAAAGGAATGGGTCCTTGCCCTTCATGAATATTCAGTTACCCCCTGTGTTTCACTGATGTCTAACTGATGTCAGCTTGCGTGTGGGAAAAAACAGGTCGCCTTGGAAACAATATTCCCCCAAAGCTGTTTATATTGATGAAAATTGTTTTTGTAAGATTTGAAAAAAAAAACAAAACAAAAAAAAACCCCACATATAATGTGGTTTAAGAAGAATCTGGCGATTCGATGAGTATCACGATACAGGGGCAACGATATGATATATTGCGATATACTGAGGTACTTTAGGCAGAACGATATATTGAGTATTTCTTAAGCAATTTAATTGTAGGTGAACTATCTAACATATATAACATTGTACAAAGGATCTACATTTGTAATCACTAGAGAAACATTGTACAGAGGGATCTACATTTGTAATCACTAGAGAAGAAATAAAAGCATTTCCAAATACAAAGTGGTCGGAGGTTTATATGCAACACAATTGAACCAATGCCATGAATATTTCCATGCATTTGTTAATAAAAAATAATAGATACTGTATCAGTGTATAGACATTTTCTTACACCCCAGTAGTTTATTACAGAATGCTGGTGTGGAGACAACAATCAAGTCCAGTCCAGTGAGTTTGTTATGATCTCATGAGGCCGGCGTTCAAACTAGGGCAGCACTTAGTTCACATGTTTAGGTCAGTCACCCTTTACTGAGAGATTCTCTAATGCATTCTGTCAGCTGCTGCTCAGACGCAGAATTGACCTAGCAACACTCGAACACACACACACACACACACACACTGACCACACACCTGTGTCCACTCGTGACGCTTCCTCCTCTGTGTGTTCGTTTTTCAGCGGAGAAGTTACAGGTCTGTTTTGATCTGTGCAGCTGACATTGAGAGATCCTTCACAGCTGCACAAACTAAAATATATTATTATTGTATCACTGTCAGTGTCAGAGAGGCTTGCAGGCATAGGCACTAACACACACACACACACACACACACACACACAGCAGTGCCCTCCCTCTTACACACACTCGATCTGTCAGCAGCCACCATCTCTGCCCCCACAGATGTTGTCTAGTATTTAGGTCAGTTAGTCTGCAAATGGGTGGTCAGCAACGCTCGTATTAGCTTGGGTTTCAGGGATCGGATACAATAGACAGGTCGTCTCTGCGGCCACCCCGGAGGGGCCCCGAACCACGGCTTCTTTGTTAATTATAACCGTCAGTGTTCACAGGAACTGCGGTGAGCTCCGGCCTCTGAGTTTTCCAACAAATTATAGATGGCTGTGATTTAGTGCATGGATTCTTGGGTGCATGTGTGAATAAATTCTACTCTTGATGCAAAATTGATTTTATACAAGTACTATGTTAGTGGGTGAGTGTGAGTACTACATGAGATTCACTGCCAAATACAGACTCTGGTGGATTGTAGCTCAAATCGTAGACCAAAGTTAACCAGAAGTTTAGGGTTTCAAGAGACGAAACCAATTTTTTTAAAGTGTATCTTTGTTGTTTTTCAGATTGAAATAAGAACACATGACAAGCAGAGTGTACAAAAATATAAAGATAAAGAAGTGAGGAAAAAAGTGTTACATTAGCAATAATCTGGCGATACGATATGTATCACGATACATCAACAACGATACGATATACTGCGATACTATAGTCACGACGATGTATTGAGTTGAGCACCCCCCCCCACCTGGGAATTGGTGAGAAAAAAAATGTAATTAATTTGTATCGATATTTTCTCACACCCCTAATCTGTTTTTGAAATTTACACCTGACACATACTCCAGAAAGACTGTTAGGAGAAACAATTTTACTCTCGACAAAAATCCCTTCTTCTTTTAATCGTATATTTTTTCCCTTTGAAGGAATTATTGCAGTTTTTCAAGGGGAACATTTTTCACAGTTTTGCTGCATAAAAATACTTCCTGCTGAAAAGTCAGCTGGAGTGATGATGGCAGAAAAGTGGAGATGAACTGATTACCATTATTTGGCTGACAGCATTCATGGAAAAATAAAAGTGTGTGAAGGAGTTAAGGCTTTGAGGGCATCACAGTGCAAAAGTGTGTAAAGCACTTTGGAGTCACATGACACAAATGGACGACGGAGAAAAGGTCCGTTGTTCAACCCTGGGTCTAATCGAGAGGAGAAGCACAGTGATGGGCAGCAAATGAAGTGTGGGTTTTAAATTGGGGAAAGGAGATGGGATGTTTTCAAAGACAATGTGGTGTGGGGGGGGGGGCTGGGAGGAGGGAGAGTGAGGAGGAGGAGGAGGGGGAAGAAGCTGTTTCTTTTTAAATGCCAAAGGAAAAGGAAGAGGGCAAGACAAAAAGAAAAGAGAGAAAATAATTTCCACCTCCTTCCTTCTTGCTCCCCACACCTGTGACCCAGCAGTTGCCTAGTCAGAGTGTGTGTGTGTGTGTGTGATTTGTGTGTGTGTGTGTAAGTCTCTCAGGTTCTTTCACCCGGTGCATGATTGATGAGTCTCAGTCAGACCTGGATCCCTGCCATGGCCCCGGTCTGATCAGGCATGTTCTGGTCATAGCAGCGCTATCAATACATCGCTGACGGCTATGTGTACGTGCGTGCATGTGCGTGTGTGTGTGTTTAAAAAGCAGCACACGATGACCCCCGAGACGACCACAGTGGTGAAATTTCCATGTCCTTCCTCTCTGAGAGATTAAAGAGGAACCATGTTTAGTTACACTGCCCCCCCGAACCTCCCATGTCCCTTTATTGGAATTTAGATCATATTAATTAGGTCTTTCATGAACAATCCATATGTTACTCTTTGACTAATGATCTCTTCTTTCATGCCCCCCCACCTCGCCCCCCCGCCCCTGTTGATTTGGCAGCGTGCTGTCTCAGGTTTCCCGCGTTCAGCTCAAAGATTGACCAAAAATCTGCTTGAAATTTGATGAGCAGCGTTTGATGAAGAGCATTAGCCACGTCTGAATTATTGATGAACGGCGAGTGCTGCATTAACCCATTAAATATGTATACGTACATTACATGAGAAAGAACACGTCCCATAGCATGTCATATTGATTATGGTGTGAGTTACAGGCTGCCTGTGCGATCCATACGGGGAAAAAAAAACATTAGTGGATGCCACATCAAAATCACTTAAGAGCTATATTGACAGGCATCCTCCTCCTCCTCCTCCTCCTCGGCTTCCTCATCCTCGGGATATGCGGTCACAGTTGAGGAGCTGCAGAGTCTGAACTCCCTTGTTTGAACAGATCAAGGATGTCTGCACATGCAGCAGATTTTGTGTGGGAGCAGAGTGTGAGAAATAAAGTGAGAGGAAACGCTGCCAACTAACACTGTTAAAGGAATTGTACCAGCATTATTGAATCCTTCCCTCTTATCTGGTTAGCCATCACATTATATCTCCTGGAGACAACTGTATTTCCCCCATCATGCCTCCTGGTCAACTTCTTCAGGACTGGGAGCAGTTTTTTTTTGTTTTTGTTTTTTGTGGATTCAGAGGAGTTACTTAAAGCTATGCTAATGATTTCAGCATCTTTTTATCAACCTGATCCTGTCACAGACGTACGTTGACCTGTGTCATTACCAAAGTGAAGCCAACTTCAGCAGAGAAAACTAATGAGTTTCAGCCTTCTCTAGTGATTCCAAATGTAGATCCCTCTGTTCCAGTGTTAGTGACTGATGTTCAGATGGAACAGAGTCTGAGATTAGGATCACACTTAGGGAAAATATATCGTCGTGACTGTAGTGTCACAATATATTGTATCGGTGCCTGTGTATATATATCTTTGTGTCTATAGCAACACAATATACTGTAAATCGTAACACTGCCCCCGTATCGTGATAACATATCGTATCGCCAGATTCTTACTTTGATGTGATCGCTGCTCTTTGTTCCTGTTGTTGTTAATTTGTTCACACTACCTGTTGGATCAACATTAGTCTAAAAAAATCAATTTGAATATGACCAAGGTCAGACAGTAACACGTTATCAACTTTATACTTAACTACCCATGTGACCAACTGAAACTAGTACAGACTGGTACAGAGTAGACTTTGTCCAACTGGGAAAAGTGGATGAAATCTAACTAAACACCTTTAGTGCGGTCAGTAAATTTATTATCAGTGTGGTAAAAAATGAATAGCAAACATGCTAATGAATGAGCAGTCACCAATCATCAGAGGGATGCAGTGGCAGCTGCAGTGTTTTCTGCCTCAGATGAAAAACATTTATCTTTCTTACATTTACAACGTCCCTCGATGGTGTTTTCCTTTTTTCTTTTTTTACTTGTAATTACGATAGTGACCACGGCTCTAAATTTACGTGATGCAATTTTATTTCCCGAGCCACACTTGAAATATCTCCATCATCATCTGAGACGTTCAGACTTCAGTCATTGCTGATACTGTGCTAATGTGGAGCGGTCAACTTGTTTTCTGCAGCCTGAAGAGAAGCAAGGCTTGAGGTTTGCTTCCTTTAAATTGGTATTCACGATCAGGGATGTGATAGAGCCGGAGTTAAATTGTTCCCGTGCCGCAGCAAACTGCTGGCAGCTGCTTCTTTCCCAGGTGACTTGTTTCTTCTATAAAGACATGTGAGACACCATGTCGTACACGAAAATAAAACAACGTGGGCTAATACGGCGGCTCACGTCGAGGTAAAACTCAGGAGGCTGTTTGAGCTGCAGCTGAAAAATGTGTCAGCTTCTAAATATGTGAAGTGAGGTTTAACCTGCAAACGCTGAGAGAGACGGAGTGCAGAAGGTGCAGGAATGGCCCTCCAAGGAAGTGCTTTAGACCGTGTTCCTTTAAAGGTGGAGTACGTAGAAATTTCGCATGACAAACTGATAATGAAAATCAATAATATGAAATTATTCACCTCGGCTTTTAATAGGTCGCAGACCAGATATTGTATATGGTTGAGTTTATATCTGTGGTACTGTATCATGTACTACCTTCAGTCAAGGGTTGTCAAAATGAATGGGTTTATTGTGTTAATTCCTTTTAACACTCATCACTTTTCAACATTAATAATCGTAGTTGTAAGAAAATATCAATACACTGAAATATTGAGATATTTTGTCTCACAAAACTGTTGATATTCTACAGTATCAATTTATTTTTACCACCAATTCTCAGTCCAATATTCCTGGTGTTGGTTCATTTTCTTTTTCTTTTCTTTTTCTCTAGTGATTCCAAATGTAGATCCCTCTGTTCCAATGTTCTGGGGAAAAGTCTAATTCTCTAAACAAACATTTGTTGTGTGGTGGGATTATATATATATATATATATATATATAGTTTAATGTGGTGGTTATGTCTCAAAATAATTAACGTTTGTCACAATCCTGTAGGAAGCGCTCAGCAATAAAATGTTTATGGTTGCAAAAAGTAAGCAAGAATCACTTCTCCTCCCAACAATAACCATTTAACATCTAATTAAAATTTAGCCGAGCCATGCAGTTGTGTTCAAGTCCAGTGTGCTACAGTAGTAAGATGCCAACTTTGCAGCGAGACACTTTGGAGTGGTGAAAAGAACCCTGACACTGGATTCTGGGAGAGTGAAAACATGTTGTGTGAAGTGATGAATCATGGTCCTTTATTTGGCAGTCGGAAAGAGGATTCTGGGTGCGATGAGTGCCAAGAGAAAGTTACATGCTTCACTGCACTCTGCCAACTGTAAAGTTTTATAAGAGACATATTGATATTTCTTTAGGGCTGGCTGACACTGTTTAGAAGTCTTAATGCTTAAAGTTACCGAGACATGTGGACGGCTCTGTGCCCCCGACTTTGTGGGACAGTGTGAGAAAAGACGTTTTCCTGTTCCAGCAGGATTGTGAGACGAGGCACAGTGGGGTACGGCTGGTGAAGGAGAAAGGCTCCGTCGCCTGCTGAGAGTCATGATTTAAACTCTGTTAAACTTGTTGGAGATTAACCAAACTGGATATAACCAGTCGCGGTCAAGGAATTTTGCCTGCAGTGAGTCAGGGTGGCTCAACATGTGCTATATATATTGTTGTACCAATTTTTTAATGTAGCTATTTAGGGAATGTTATTAATTACTAAATGCAAATAGCAAATGTTTTTCGTACAACTACAGCAGATCATTTGAAGACTTTCTGGTCTGTGATGCCTGTCATCTGGTCTATTGAGCTAACGTTAGCTCTGTACCAGGACTGTTGTAGCTAACATTAGCCCTAGTGTCTGTACCAGGACTGTTTTAGCTAACGTTAGCTCTGGTGTCTGTACCATTAGCCCTGGTGTCTGTACCAGGACTGTTGTAGCTAATGTTAGCTTTGGTGTCTGTACCAGGATTGTTTTAGCTAACGTTAGCTCAGGTGTCTGTAACATGACTGTCTGTACACCTGCCTACAGGGCTGGAGTGTGTGCACAGAAGTTAATGAGTGATAACATGTCTTTAAAAAAAAACAAAAACAAACAAAAACACATAATTATGTCTGTAATCAAATTTGCTTCATTTAAGTCTCAGTTCTCCAGTAATGTGATGACAGATACTGCCTCAGAAATACTGTGTGAATGGTAACAAGGTAAAGCTCTCCAGTAATGTGATGCCTTGGAAATACTGTGTGAATGGTAACAAGGTAACAAAGCACACATACATTTAATGAGTTGAAACATATGAATTATGAGGCCTGTAATTATACCAGGGTCTGGTCTGTTTGAGAAACCATGTAGAAGAAAGCACTGCAGGGCTCACTGCAGCAGGAAGACTGCTGTTATTTTACTGACAATGACTTTGCTGTATAGAGAATGAAGAGCCCTCCTTTAGGGTTCGTCCTTTACACACACACACACACACATTTAAAGGAGCCTCATAACAGACACCCAGTCCCATACAGTAGCTCGGTTGAGGGAAGGTTTTAATAAGTCCACAGTATTGTGGATCCATGAGGCCGTCTCGGGACCCAGCCAGGAAACTAGATGAGCGTACCTGCCCTGGGGCACAGAGAGTTACAGCAAGTGTGGGGGCGGGACCAGGGTGGGGTGAGGCAGTGAAGCCACAGGCACATTATGTCTTTCATTGCTGCGACTTTTTCTCTCCCCTGCAATCAGGATCTTCACTCCCCCCTCTGGGTCCCCGCTCACATCATCAGCTGCACAGAGCCGCGGCCGCACTGATGTGTTTGTCAGAGAAAAGGTCCAATCACTTTAATAACATTTCATGCCATCTCTGCTTTCACCGTGGACTGCAGTTTGTTCTTTCGCCGGATAAATGCGGACTGTAATTCAAGACAAACGCGGTGGAAACGCTGAGCGCGGCCAATCAGATTTAATTATGTATAAAGGAATGTAATTTTGGAGGACACCAGGGCAGGAGGAGCTGATACGGATATTATTTACTATGTGGAAAGGCGTGTCCACACTCCCCGAATATGAATTCATGATGGGCTGCTTGTGATTTCAATCTGACTAATGTATCAGAACAAACCCATCTGTGCAGCACCGACCCCCGAGGTGAGGGTTGAAGGGGACTGAGGGGAAAACGCTGTGAGCGTGGGCGGCGGGTTTAAAGTCCCACCATGAGCCACGGTGGCCAGAGAGACGAAAATCAAATCTTCTGTTTTCACATTTGTGAAGCTAGAAACGAGTAAATGAGGCGTTCAAGGACGACAGACCACAACAACTTCCATGGGAAAAATTTTATTCATCAATAATGCGGATGTTTCCAAACTGGTGGAACATTATTTCCATCGTAGCTGGTGCCAATAGGTTACGCTGAGAAGCGGCAAAAAAGTGAATTGCAACAAAAGAAAAAAAAAGAAATAAAATAAAAAAACTTGACAGTAATGATTCAAACAAAGTCAACAGGTTTTTGCTTACACATGCACACTGAAACATAATACTGTGGCTTTGAACAATAGCAGAAATCAACTGACAGTAAGGCTCCTCCAGCGACCGGCAACCTTGTTCTAAATTAGGAAAAAGAGAAATGACACAAGAGAGCAGTGGAGGGAGGGGGTGAGAGAGAGAGAGAGAGAGAGAGAGAGAGCAACTTTAAAACAAAGGACCGCCTGGGAGATAATGAGTGGTGTAAACCAGATGATTTATTGGCGAGTGCAATACGGTCACACTCTCATATGTGGCCCCTTTTTCTTTTTTTACTCTCTTTTCTCCCCCAGCTCCCACACCCTCCTCCACCCCCTCGCCCTCACCCTCTCTTCCTCTCTCTGTCTCGCCCAACAGACTTATTAAAACAGAGAAAGGATTAATCACGTTGTTGTTATACTGAACATTATAATGCAGTGAAGTCGTAGATACCTGAAGGCAGTGGAGTACTACTACGCAGAGTTAAGTGCCGCCCGACTGTGGTGACGCTGATCCGTTTTAAAGTTGCTCAGTGAAAACCTTCAGTTACAATACGAGTGTTTCGGAGCCACGACCATCCTGCAGGACTGCGGCGTAAAAACTGTGAGAGTGTTTCGGAGCCACGACCATACTGCAGGACTGCGGCGTAAAAACTGTGAACCCATTGGTGGATTCGTTGTGTTTCTCTTTAATACGTGTGGTAACAAAGTTTCTTGACAATACTGGACACTGTGAAAAGAGACAGCCTCTGTGTCCGTTGCAATATTCCGTTTAGGTCTAAAAAGAAAATAAAATAAAGACATATTGCAAACACAGACAAAAATGCAAGAATTCTTACAAAACACCCTTTTTTAAAAAAGACAGCTATTTACAAACTTTCCTCCATTACAAAAATCTAATTTTAAATTTTTTTTATTATGAGCAGTGTTCAGGTGAAATTACATCATAAAATGGGCTCAAAATCCATGTATTTACATTTTTTGTTTTTTTTACTTCTGATATCTCTTCTTATTGTTTTCTATCTCCGCCTCCCGCCCCGGAATCTGAATTTTAAAAAGTGGTCTGAAGAATGAACGAGAATGAGATATGGTTGGTGATAATTTGGTAACGACTCCCTTGGCTGGTTTAAGTGAACGGATGTGAAGCCATGTGAAACAAAAATATTTGATCTGGATGTGTTTCACAGAGAGCCGCCGAGGGGCTGCATGCTGAGTTAAAACGCAGGACCACAAAAGCACGAGCAGCTGTTTAGGCTGTTAACTCTAAATTTAACGACACGCAAAAGCCATTGGAGTCTTCCCAGAGTCTTCAAGCTGGACTGCCTTTTATCTCAGCAATGTAAATCTGCGAACGACAATCGTTTGTGGCAGCCGACGATCGGTCATTCTCCGCCAGTGGATCAGCCACAGCCTGACCTTATGTCTGGAGAGATCAACCTGGACGTGTGTGTGTGCCTGTGTGTATATGTGTGTGTGTGAGAACATGTTCATGAAACAACAGTTTATCTCTCTCTCACACACACACACCGTCATGTGACTGCGATGCTTCTTACAGTGCAAACGCAGAGAGAAAAACTGCAAATATAAGCAAAAAAAAAAAAAAAACACACAGAGATCCAATCATCCAGCTACAGGCAGAGCTCACTGTACACACATGTGTGTGTGTGTGCTAACATCCAGCTGCAGTAAATCTGCCCCACGGTCTCTGCCCTGGACTGGGTGATAGCTGAGCTGCAGCGTCCTCGCTGCCTTAACACCTTGACTGAGGAAAACTCGGCACAGCATTTTTATTCACAGCACAACTAGTGAGCGGATGGAAAATTGAATGCTAAACTGCACTGCCCCCCCCGCGCCCCCACCCTCACCCCCACCCTCGCCATTTCTCCCCTCTGTTGCCATCTTGCTTTAAAGTTGAAGCCAAGTCACAGGAACATTTTCTCTCTCTCTCTCTCTGTCTCTCTGTCTCTCTCTCTCTGCCCTGATGGCACACAGATGAATCACATGCTGGTGACATCACGGACTGCCGACTCCACCGACTCATTTACAGATGGCAGCAAATTGGCATCTGACAGTAATGCATCCCAATGTTCAGCCGTTCATCTGGTACACGCGGGCCACTCGTTGTCTTTAGGCTAACGAGCACCAAATCACCGCAGCCATGTTTGATCACCGTTTCATTACTGCGCCGCAAATCTGTGCCACCAGTATTTGCCTGTTTGCAGTCCGTCGTACAGTAACCTAATGCCCCGCCCCCTAAAGAAATCAGTCTGCCTGGATACCACACAAGACAAGACATGTCCAAACACACACCCAGAGGACACAAGTAGGTCATAAATACCAAAGTAACTGGTAAAGCTGTCATCAGGACAGCGGAGGAGGGAGGTTAGCATATAAACACACACACACACACACACACCTTTAAGGGGGGCAACGAGATGATTCTTTTTGGCGGGGGAAGTTGATGACATGGCTAGTGAAAGGATGAAGGGTCTAGTAATGACCATCTATTAAATTCTATACATTGTGCACTTGTAGGAAAAGTTTAACAAAATACAACTGCTTTGTGAACTGACTCAGGGTTCGTGGAAATCCTCCATCAAAAATAGTTAAGTAAGGCAAACATCAGAGGTGCGAAGGGAGAGGAGCACATCATTTCACACACTGTGTCTAATACCTGAGCTATCTGGAGAGTTTCCTGGTCCAGCACTGAGCCATGACGAGCACACTCACACGCACCGACATGCACTCATGCACACACACATTCGCGGACGCACATCTACGCCTGCACACGGACTGCAGGCTGAGTGGCGTTCGGGGGCCTGTGTCTGCCTGTTTCTTGCTGGTGTGCTAGGGTGGTGTGTTTAATTGGGTGTAGCACAGACTGTACTGGAGGGAACGGAGATAAGTTATATTCTGCCCATTAAAGCGGACAGCAAACCAGGAAGCTAAAGTTCCATCTGTTGATTTGCTCCAGCCCTGTTCTCCGTTGGTGCACAACAGGGGGAGGGGGGGAGGAGAAGTTTTGGAGGGGTGAGGGTGAGGGTAAGAGGAGGAGGAGGAGAAGGAGGAGGGTGAGGGTTTTTTTTATTTTTTTTTTAGTCAAACCAAACAAACAAAATAAACCTCTCATCAGTCAGCTCACAACCCAGACAAGGAACTGGTCAGTGCGTGTCTCTCCAGATTTGTGCAGCAGGTGGTAGAAATAACAAGGGCTTGAAAAAGCATCAGGTCCCAGAATGCAAAGGAAGGTGATCTTCCCAGGAACATAAATCAAGCGCTCCTCCTTCCTCGCTCCTGGTTGAATCGCTGGCTGTGCAGAGCCTGTCAGACCTTGTAGTAGATGTTGGCGGGGCTCTGTGGGGGCATCTCCTGGACGATGTAGACGGGGTGGCCATAGTCGCCGCTCACCTTCTCATAGTGAGGGCAATAGTTGTTCTCTGTCCGCAGCGGAATGATGATGTCACTGGGCTCAGTGCCAGCTGTGCCCCCGGGTAGCTTGGGATTGGACAGCGTGCTGAGTGATAGTGCGGAGGGGCGGGGCTGAGAGTGGGTGTTTTTCCTCGCCCGCTTGCGCATCTTGATGAGCAGAATGATGAGGAGTAGGATGAGCAGGAGGAAGATGACGCAGCCGGCCACGATGGCAGAGAACACGGCCACTCTGGACCCAAAGATGCCGTCTGTGTTTGACGAGGAACCCTGGTCCTGATTCATGTGGTCTAGACAGAGGAATAAAAAAAAAAAAGAGCCGCGAGTTAGAGACAGTGTTTCAGGGGGAGGCAGGGTCACAGAAGCAAGGGCGTATGGGTAATTTATTTCTGCTGAAGGAAGAATATTCTTT
>NC_024321.1:15828990-15829861 GCF_000523025.1 Cynoglossus semilaevis
ATATTCTTTCCCCCCATATATCTATTTTATATATTTAAGATTTATGATACAGAAGAAAACTCTCAAATAGGTACATCAAAAAGATGGTTTTCACATGTGCCACGAAGTCCGACTGGGCCATGTGTAGGCAATATGAGTTGGGGCGCAAAAGCCCTTCAGCACATTCATCTGTTTCTGTTTCACTCACTTGGTAACTGTTAAAACGGTTTCTTCAGCGGCTCTTTATTTACAAATCGAAAGTGTTTACACGTGTAATTTCCACATTTGTTTGAACAAATTTGATGCAGTGATAAATTGCAGAGACGCTGCTGCTGTTCTCTCCTCACTGAACTCTGGGAAGTATTTTAAACCTCAGGAGCTCCCTGTGATTTTTCATCTATTAAAACATTAATAGACGTATCGATATTCTACAGCACTGTATTGACTGTTTTTATTTACATTCGTGGTGTCGGTTCATTTTGTTCTGCTTTTATTTCTTCTCTCTCTCTCAGTATATCGTTGTGCCTTTACTATCGCAGTATCGCAGTAATATCGTATCGTCAGATTCTTGCCAATGAACACCACCACTATTGACAGTTGATGTTCTGTCAGCAGAATCAGCCATGATCACAGGCCTCCTTTGTAGTTTTGGTGAAATGACTAACAGTCTCATTGATGCTTCTTAAGTCACCTGACATCAAAGCAGGTCCTGCTCCTATGGGACGGAACCCATGCGGGCTTCATGACACTTCGCTATGGCAACGGCCAAGTGAGACATCAACCAAAAATGGTGGAGGCATATCTGAACATCTGACTTTATTTATCCTTTTGTCTGAAGGGTTCAGGACGAGGGGAGAGAAGTCAAAGAGGAGGCGTTCTTACTGGATGAGGG
>NC_024321.1:15829934-15832042 GCF_000523025.1 Cynoglossus semilaevis
ACCCACATGGACAGACAAAAGCCTCATTCCTCCAGAGTCTGCCCTCCCCACTAATGACTGACGTCTGTGCGCTCGGCCGTCGGGCGTGCACTCCGCTGTTTATTGAGAAGTCTTATCACGACTAAATGACATAATTGAAAGCTACTGAATTCAGCCTTATCTGCGAAATCAGACACAGGAGGAATTTTTTTTTTTCCCGACATTCTGAGTCACTGGAGAAGGAGGCTGTCAGAAATCTCATTCCTGGAATATCAGCCCCTGAAACCACACTGACATGTCCTTCATACCCGACTCTCCTCTTCCTCATTTTACATTATCGCTGATCTAACAACGGTGGGCAGATAAACACGCCCCCAGAATAGGGAACAGTGACATTAGGGAGGGAACCTTATTTTATTTTTTATTTTTTTAAATAAGGAAGCTAATGTCAAATAAGCAATTATTCAACAGGGACAGCTTATCACACTGAGGCAGGCAGTACACACTGTACTGGGAGGAAGTTTGTGACATACAAAGTTGTGAAGTAAGTCAGAAAGTTACTGTAGGGAGAGATCTAAAAAAAGAGAGCGAGCGAGAGAAGCTGTTCCCCCAGTGGGAAGTAGCAGCTATTACAGGAAACCTGGAGGAGCCAGTCCATCCATTAAGGCTGAGGTGACTTCTTCACTCAGCTGTGTTTACTCTGTGTCAAGGGTCTTAAACGCTTGTCAGGCCATAGGGCGCCCACCCCACTCACCTCCCCAAAAAAACACACACTAAACAGATGGCAGTACTGAGCAGTGACCCCCCCCCCACCCCTACTTTGTTTACTGAATACATTTTGGTGTTAAATTCAGCTCAGTTTGTCGACTTCATTCAACATATTCTGTTTATGTTAATAACACGGTGGATTAGTTTGATGGTTGAATAATGACAATTAATCATGATTATTTGAGACAAATTTGACAAATGTCCATAACAGCCCAGGTTAATGTATGTACACGGATATTTAAATGTGTGTAAAAAGGAATTGATGAATGAAAATATATAAAGATCGGTTTATTAACCAAATTCACAAACTCGTTGCAGTTCCACCTTTGACCTGTAGGGGCAGCAGACCATCTTTAGCATATTTTTTGTACGTTTTTAGTCGATGACTGTCCTCGGCTACGTCACAGTCAGACGGTGGTGACTCAGTGACCTCTGGTCATTTCCTGGGCGGTGTTCCTACGTTTGTAAGATGAACTGAGTAATAATTTTAACACCAAGACCCCCAGATACAGGAGTGTCTTCCTGTATAATTCAGTGTTTTTTCTTTTCAGGCTAATTGGGATTAATTATTCACACAACTCTTCAGGCTGTGAATTTTTGTCTTTCCTACATTTTTAAAATCATTTTCATTGTAAAATATTTGCTCTCAGTGAACTCCCGGCGTGCTTCGTGGGGTTTTTGTCTGTGGTTCTTCTCACCAGAATTTCCAGGCATCACGGGATCCTTGCGACCTTGGTCGGGGGGACCCGGACTTGACTCTGGTATGGCGTTGTTTTCCGGAGCGTCTGGCGCTGCAGGGTTTGCTGCATTGGGAACTGTGGGGATGAAAAAGGAGAGGAAAAGTCAGCCTTGGCGAGCGGCATGCACTGAAATACGATGATTTGTTTCTCTGTACCAACAAGGATTATTTTTTACTATCTTTTGATAAATCATTTCTGCGCCGAGATGAAGTTGCTTTAACTGTATCTCAGGAGCGAGGATGAAAGCAGCAAAAAAAAAAGAAAAAAAAGAAGAAGAAGAGTTAGCCAGCGTCTGTGAAACACGCCAGGATCTGTGTCCTCTCATAAAAAACACGCTCACATCTACATCAGCTGCTCCTTCAGTAAACACTCAGACAGGCATTTCCAGCACTGACACATTCATGAGAGCCAGCCGACACACACACACACACACATGTACACACCTAGAATACACTTACAATACACTTAGGCATGAGGCAGAATGAGGGTAAAGTAGTTATATATTAACTTTTTATTGTTTTACATTATTCATCACGTTAAAAGGCCATAATATGCCTTATTTATTGCTCCGGCTTTAACTCTGCCTCAGAGAGGCGCACTTCTGAAAAGGAGAGAATAGAC
>NC_024321.1:15832074-15843120 GCF_000523025.1 Cynoglossus semilaevis
AAGGAAACAGACAGTTTATCTGTCTGTCTGTTGTGATTTCAGCACACGTACTTTGAAGTCTCCGTGCGGTAAACACTGGCGGGTCCGCGCCGTGGCTTTTACGAGGGCAGGGCCGGCAGACGGACTTTTCTGAACTATTAGCGAAGCCGGTCGGAGAGATTCCAGAGCGTGATATCAGATCTTCTCTCTGTCTATCAGGTCTTATCTGCATCTGCCCAAAGGCCTGCTGCAGGGCTGGGTGTGTGTGTGTGTGTGTGTGTGTGTGTGAACTGGCAATTTACATCCAAGTCCCTGGTGGGGAGTGTGTTAGGTTGTGCACATGTCTGTGGCGTGTACGCATGAGGGCCTGACAGTCCAACAGTCCAGACGCTATTTCCATCTCAGTTGGACCGAGACGTGTCGTGAAATGTCACGAAAGGTCTGGAAATTTGTGAAACTGAAAAAAAAAATAGGCTTGAACTCAAAGACGAGAACATTCTGGAGAGTTAAATTAATTAAATGGCTGTTTATTTTTTTTTAAAAAAACCTGAAATATCCTGATACTTCCTCTCCTGATCCTGTATCAATCTCCCTGATACTTCCTTTCCTGATCCTGTATCAATCTCCTCAGTCATTGATTTTTTTTAGTCCAATATTCCTGGTGTTGGTTCATGTCTCAAATCTCGTTGTACACTGTACAAGGACAATAAAGGCTATTCTATTCTATTCTATTCTATGTTCTTCTTCTTTTCTTTCTCCTCTAGTGATTCCAAATGTAGATCCCTCTGTTCCAGAGTTAGGAACTGATGTTCAGATGGAACAGAGTCTCAGACCAGGATCACACTGGGACTACTGTTAGACTGAGGGGGAAAATATATCGTTGATTGACTGTAGCATCGCAATATGTCGCAGTATATTGTATCGGTGCCTGTGTATCGTGATGTTTATCTCATCGCCAGATTCTTACCAACTCACAGCCCTAATAATATTTGAACTCTGATCATATGAGATCATTGGCTTCAGTTGTAATATTATTAGTAGCCCTTAATGAAAACAATGGAGTACAAAGTGCAGTACAAAGTGCAGTACTCCTTGGCTGTCGTCAAGTATGGACCGCTCTACTACATACTGATGGCAGTCGTGGTGGAAGTATCCACGAGCTGTTGTGTGCTGTCAATAATTGATGAGAAGAGACAGGAGTGAGAAGGGGGAACGTCCCTGCACGGATATGAGAGGACACAGTGATCTGATTCACTCTGTGTCTACACCCCCCCTCACCCACACCCCCACCCCCTCACCCACCGACCCACAGCGTGTGTCCAGCACTGAGCCCCAGCCTCTTACACTCCTAATGTTCGGTGCCCATTTTTCTGTGTGTTCTGCTGACAGTTCACTTAGCCATGCAGACAGCAACGGGCTCCGAACTGCCAGCCCTCCAGGAGGAGGGAAGGGTGCAGAGAGGAGTGGGGGAGTAGATGGGGGGTGGAAAAGATCCAGTGGCACTAGGGAGAGACAGATATGTTGGGAGAGGTAGAAGCCGAGAAAACTGGAGGTGGGGTTTGGGGGGGTTCGTGCATGCATGCGTGAGAGGCAGTGAGTCAACACATTTCTAATGAGCACACTGACATGATGTGCTGCAGGAAAAAAAAAAAAAGAGTGCTGAACAGCCATTATATATAAAATATGGGCTCCAGCATCTTCTCCACCCTACCCCCCCGCCCACCGCCCCTCATTCTTTCCGTTTCCCCTTCGTTTTTTTCACTTTACACATGACACAAAGACAAAAGACGGAACGTGTGGCATTCAAAGCCCAATTAGATTTCCCAGATTCAGAGCAGGCGGGCTTCCCACAAACGGGATAATTCGACGTGATTGAATCTGGGAACGTTTCCACAATTACATGTAAATGTAACGCTAAAGGTTCAGGGTTACATTCTCTACATTTTCTGTTTGCCTGAGCTATAAAAAAAATAAAAAATCATCCCTGCTGTGATGTGCATAGAATTAACAGTCGACATATGGAGCGATCTCAGAGATCTGGCCGGAGACGGAGATGGTTGGCATTCAGCTGCAGAGGCAGAGTAAACACGGATTCAAAAAGAATACCATCTTGGGTCAAAGCAGTGCCTCTGTGTGGTGGGGGAGCCGGGGGGTGAGGGCAGCCGGGTGGGGGGTGATGAAAGTAGAGCTGCATTCAGTTTAAGGACTCTCTGAATCACACATCTGCCTTTCAGGGGACTTTTTTAAAACATTGATTTAAATGTCAGAAAGTAGTGTGCCCTCTACAGTCTCCAGAATGCCAATGCGACGTCTGCTCTCGGTCCGAGTGCCAAAGGTACTTAATTTATAATTCATTAAAACACAGGAAAGCAGTAGATTATTCTTTTCAAAGTCCGGATTCAGCGATTGTTTTGTAGTTTTTCTGCCTGTTGGTGATGTGCTTGTATAAATGACTATAAAATGAATTTCCTGTCAACACTTTGGCCAATAAATCAGCAGAAGCGTTCAGCTCTCACTACTGCCCTTGGGACGCCTTCATTATTTTTTCCAGGAAAATAAAGAATTACAGAGAAATTGTCCACAGCAGCATAATCAAAGTTTCCTTCAGAGTCCTAATTCCTCACAGCCCTACTTCTAATTATTACTGGGTTAGACGCAGCCACATTATGCATCGCGCACAGAAATAGATTTAGCATAGATTTGTACAGATTTAGTCGGAGCAGCTGGGCCAACAACATCCTTTTCTAACAGGGTTTTTAGGCCACGCTGATCGTGAGTGACAGCTCGCTGCAGACGTCTGTGGGAAACGAGTGCACGGCTGTGGTGAAGTGGACGAACAGACGGCAGTCACAGAAATAGACGCAGGAGCTGAGGAGGAACTTTCCTAGAACCGAACCTTTCTGTGTTTTTTTCTAATTTCTTTAATCTCTGTTGTTGGAGCTCGACTCCAACAACAGAGCTGAGCCACGACGGTGTTGCAACCCTGGGCGGTGGAACGCTCTAATTGACCTACATGGGAAGACAATGCCATCTCTGTGTGTGTGTGGGAAGGTGTGTTCACTGGGTTCCACTGAATTTGTTCCAAGTCAGGCCCAGCTAGCATCAGCAGCTTGTTAACTTCTATTCTCTCAGTGACGCCCGGTTTCACCGCTGTCATCCGACCAGCCAACATTCAGATATCTGCACACAAATTTGCAGACACATATATTCTCTCTCTCTCCGTCTCTCTCTCTCTCTCTCACACTCAGACACACTCAGACAGATTTCTCAACAGCCCCCGGTTTATTCCTGACAGGTTGAGAGTCAGCTTTAACGCTGGAATAATGGTGGCAGGCAGATGTTCCTCTCAGATGATTAGTGTCTAATTCAGTCAAAACAACCACACTTAGCACAGGACGGCTGTTTACTCAGCCCCACATCTGTGTACTACGCTCTGTCAAAACCAGGATATGGATGTCCACGTACTGAATAGCGGTTGTGGCCCACGGTGAAATATCGTGATGCGAACCAAATGTTCTGTGGAGGAAACCTACACACAGCTGCTCCGTTTACCTCCACTCACTGTAATCACAGATAAAAATGTACACGTGGTGGAGAAACATCTAATGAGGAAGTGGAGTCGTTCTTCAGCCTCAACACTTCCAGTTTGTATATGAAAACACATTTTCACACCAAGTCCGTATAAGGCCATCGGTCAAGACGTCTATTAACACATAACATTTCTCTTTAAGGAAAAAAAAACCCCAAAAGAGTCCATTTTTTCTCTTTAAGAAAAAAAAACCCCAAAAGAGTCCATTTTTACTTGTAATGTAAATGTAAAAGCCAAAATGACATTTTAGTTTAATGATGATTCTTCAGCACAATAAACATTTACACAGCTGAGCCTCCAACAGTTCCAGGAACTTCATCAGACCGGAGGAAAAATCCTGTAAATCCAATACAGGCCTCCATGAGGCGGTGCTGTTTATTGATTTGCAACGCTGCCTAGAATGACCTAATACTGCCTGACTGGTTAAAGGGACAGTCTGCTCCGTGCCAGTGGTTTGCTTAGACAAATCTCGTTTATTATTCATAGCGACCTATTTTTCACTGGGTGCAAAGTACAGCTGCTAAACCCTCACCGTGAGTCATTTATTTATTCCACTGAGCCCAGTGTTGCGGTTCAAACTCCACCGAAGGTCTGCGTCATTAAAAACCATTTGAAACCAACTGAACCTCATTGGTTTGAACACGCCTACGACCAGCTCATAACATTCTAATTAGCTATTGTAACAGGAAATTATTTATACCTTAATAGATATAATTACATGGATGACTTTATTACTCCCTGCTGTGATAAGACCATGTGATGTTCAGTTGTAAGTACTGATAAGTGCTTGTCACTGTTTGGATTTTTTTTTTATTCCAATGCCTGTCCAATATAGAGGTTTGTATTTGTACAGTTTTAATTTATAATTTATATTATATTTAATTTATATGAAAAAAAATAGTTTCCAGTTTTAGCTTCTTCTTCATTTTTATTATATCAACCTTCAGAGATGTTGATTTCATCTTCCAGCTCCAGGTGAAGGAGCTGCAGAGGCTCGTACCTAATGTTTGAAGTCACTGAAGCCACAGGGCCAATCAGAGGGCTGCTGGCAGACGGAGCCCCGCTGCCACACATGGCGACAAATGAAAATGTCACGCCAAAGTGAAACATGTCTTTAAGCACCGGCACGCCATTGTTCTCTCTCTCTGTGTGTGTGTGCGTGTGTGTGTGTGAGGTGAGAGCATTAACCTTGTCCGACTTTCATGATGACTTTCATGGCTCGGCTCCTGCACACGCCTCCCTCACGGTTCTCCAGGCCCTCAACTGTGCCATTGGAAGTTGCTGCAGGGGGAGGATGGGGGGGGAGGTAAAAGAGGAGAGGGGGGGAGTAAAAGGAATAAAAAAAAAAACGGGGGAGGCGAAGGGAGAGGGAGAGAAGATCAGACAGTTAATGAGCATGCCCATAACGCACAGAACTAATCAATAGTTACGACAAGCACTGATTAGCTGTTCCGGTGATTAGCTGTTCTCACCCTCAATCAGCTGCCAGCTCTTCTCAATACTAGCTCTCATTAGCACAATAAAGTGAAGTCAAATGAACGCAACGACACTGGAGTGTGTGGAGTGTGTGGCTGAGACCTCAGGTGTGTGTGTGTGTGAGAGAGTGTGAGAGGAAGGGAGTGTGTTTTGGTTGGTACATAGTTCAGCAGTGAGACACAGCAGCGAGAGTTCCAGCTGCTGCCAAGTCCCTGAGCAGCTTATTCCCTCTGAGCCACATGTGTCATTACTGCTGCTGTTGCTGAGAGCTAAATACTTCCTGTAATGTTTGTGCATACGTGTGTGTGTGTGTGTACACGTGATATTTTTACATAATATGCAGAAATATTATTGTTCTGGGGACACTCTGTCCTCGTGGGGACGTCGACCCATTTGTGGTTGTGGCTCGAGCCATAATCCTGTCAAACTGGGAACAAAGGTTCCTTTATTCAAAACAACAACAACAAAAAATAAAAACCCAAAACTCCAAAGTTAAATTAAATTTAAAAATAAAACGACATTTCCATTTAGACATAAATTCAAATAAATCTGAACCAAACAAACTACTGAAAAAAAAATCCATCAGCCGCGGTTTGAGGAACGTTTCTCTACTAAATATAAACACACACAAAAATAACCAACTCCATAATTATTTGACTGGTAAATGTTAATAAAATATCCATACTGTATCGTGAAATGAAATATCGCGATATTTTAGCGTATCGATATTTTCCTACACCCCCAGATATTTACATATTTGTACCAAGTTTTGATGAGAAAAAAAAACAGCCAATCAGAGCATCGTCGGTGTGGAGACGACAACTCGTTAACACCTGCTGACCAAACCAAAAGACACACACACACAGCGCGGTTCGCACATAGGCTACTGTGGTTTCTTGTCGTTTTTGGGCAGTTCGCACGTAGGCTACTGTGGTTTCTTGTCGTTTTTTTTTTTTTTTTCCCGTTCTGACTTGGGTAAGGAGCCGGGGGTCGCTGGTTGTTTATTCAATGTCACACTGACTTCAGACACGCTGACATAATTGGCCGTCTATTTTCGGACCCGTGATAATGACCTAGGGAGACAGAGTGTGACTCTGACCTTTACACTGAGCCGCAGAGCAAAAGGCACTGGGAAGGTGTGCTATTGTGTGTGTGTGTGTGTGTGTTTGTATGAGCACGTAGAGCACGGCTGCTCTAATTTTGGAATTCCCCAAATGTCCATTTCCTCCTAGTCTGCTGTTTCACCCCCCCATCCTCCTCCCTCCTTCTTCTGAACTGCTTTTGTTTCTTTTTATATTATCAGTCTGTTTTTTTTTTAGTTACCTAATTTGTTGTTGTTTTTTCTTCCCCCCACTCTATCTGACTCTTCCCCTCTTCCTTCCTCCCTCTCAGCTCGATGACCATCTCCCGGGTGACTGCTTCAGACGACTCCCTCATTACGATGAGATCATCACGGAGAGAGCGAGCGAGTGTGCTTATCTACTGATGACAACACGAGGCCGATTCGCCTACAGACCGGGTAGGAGTGCATATATCGTTCTTGCTAATCCGCTGACACGTCCCTCCCCGATGTGATTCAACTGCTGTGAACTCATGTTATAACGAGCCGCGCTGAAAACTGGCTCTGCCGCTGACGCCGCCGCTGCGTCACAGACTTGTGCTGTTGATTCATGACTCCTCATTCCTGAACGTCATTGATGCTGACAGTTTGTTGCCTTGTGGGATTCCAGCTTTGTACTCTGAGGCAAACTAATAAACTGCACTAATGTTATGTTTTGCTATCAGATCGTAGCCTTGCTCCTGATTACAAAGTCGACCACAACACGTTGCCAGTGCGGCTGGAAGTATGTGCTAATTTGAGAAAATGATTGTGATAACATGGTGTCAGGAGAGCTTAGACAAATCCAGCCCATACTGTAGACTCAACAGGACTTAGACAAGCCAAGATGTTTATATACAACAGTCTGTCCAGGGCTGAGACCTGGTGCTGTGAACGTACACGTCAGGACAAGTGGCTGTGAAGTTGTTCTACTGTTGGTCAGATTAGTTCTTTCCGTGATGTCGGCATGACATGTTATTTTTCCTAGCAGGATGTTGTGTTTAACAGCCTTGTTCTAAACGTCTGGTTTCTGCGCCTTTATCTTTAAATGCATGCTCCGCCCACCTCTTCGACAGGGGGCGGGCCTGAGGAGACTTGGGTTGTTACAGTTGATTAATGCTTAATTTAGCTCTGTGCTTAAATATCTGCTGTGTGAAGTTTTTTTTTTTTCATACCTGATTGCGATCCGACAGTTGCGGATCAGTTTGTGACGTCACAGACAGTGTTTTTTTTTATATATTTACATTTATGCATTTAGAGGAATGTCACAGAATGGCATGTGTTTTTTTTTTCTATATTTACATTTATGCATTTAGAGGAAGCTTTTATCTAAAGGGACTTACAAGGGGAGGATTAATAATCAAACATGTGGTTCTCGGTCTCTGCCTCTGAACCCGGCGATCTAACCGCTCCACTATGGCACACACTAAGAAATCTGAACAAATCAGGACACGGGCGATCTAACCGCTACACTATGGCACACACTAAGACACGTGTCCTGATTTGTTCAGATTTCTTAGTTGTTGAAACTCACAGATGAGAAGTAGAAAAATATGTTGACTTTCTTCTGACTCTAGTCCTACATCGGTGCTGCCACCAGTCTTTACCTCATTCAGGGATTTCCCCCCAAACTCCCAGCCCCTTCTTACAATTATAAACTATTAGCACAAGGTTGTACAAAAATGGCCTTTTTCATAGATCAAGCTCAAAGGCAGTGGAATTATCTGACTAAGAATGAGCTCTGGATTTTATATCTACCCAGGGAAAGCAAATCTTCTCCGCTCTAACTTATTCCTGTCATCTAAATGAACTCCTCCTTTCAGACTGTCGCATTACTCACAGTGTATGGCTGGATGACGGGTCGGCCTCTGGAGGAGTGTGTTTAGACTAACAGCTGAAATGGTACTGGATTTATCAAGGAGTGATCAGTGTCCATGTTGTTTGTGTTGAGGCCGTTCAAAACGTCAAATCCTTCAAGGTCCTGACTGTACTCCTGGAAATTCATAATGTGATTATCCGTGTCCAATTTTAACCACATTTCCTGATGTGAATGCGTCCTTTAAGGACTATTCATGATGTAAATCAACTGCAGGAGTCAATGTTGAGTGCATTAAAACGCTCTCCGAAGATGTCTTCTCTAGAGTACCTGTACTTTGTCTGTGTTTGTCGTTGAAATCCGTTTTTGATATCGTCGTATTTATATCCCCCCATGTCAAGAATTCACTTAAAAAAGATGGACTGCCAGCCACATGTGCCAAATCTATAATCCAAGTCCACATCAAGGACACGCTGCCAGCTTTTTCTTTAATCTCAAAGCTTTTTACTTACTCTCTACCTCCTCTGTCCCTGGACTCAACCGTCCTCCCTCTAATTCTCTGCCTCCACTCTCTGTCTATCTCTCTCTCTCCTCATCTCGCTCTCATTTCACCCTCAAATACTGATGTTAATCCAAATCTGGATTTCCAGACATTAAAAGGTCGACAGCTAATGTCATGTTTTGGAAAGAGGAATCTAATGAAACCGGTTCCTTCCTTCCTGTATTTCTTAGTGCAGATTAAAAATAATAATAATAATAAAAAATAAGGGGACAATGTAACAGCGGGGTGAAGAACAAAGCAACGAGTCTGCCACTAAGGATTAAGTGGAGAAAATAGTTCAACGCTAGCGTCGCAGAATACAAAAAAAAAATAGTCCTTTTCTTTTTCTTTTTTTTTTTTTCAAATAAAGCTGTCGTCTCCGAAGAGAGTTTGGGTTAGATTTAGGGCTTTTTTGTGGGTGTGGATCATTGGACTCAGAGTGACTAGTGGGAGAACAAAAGATCTCCAGCTGCTGAAGTCATGAGAGAAACCAGTTGCCAAATGTCAATGTTGGGAAATCGCTAAAGAACAAAGCAGGAGCCAAAAGAGAGCCGTATAAGGAGGAACGCTGGCCTCCGAGAAACGCTCCTGTCTCAGCGCTGTACGCAGATCTGTGCTACTAACACATTAACAAGGCCTTGGAAATGCTCACACCTGCACATGTGAATATGCACAAAGATTTCGCAATGACATTTGGGGCAGAACGGAGGGACCGCTCCCAGAGGTGCTCAGAGGAGGAGGAGGAGGAGAGTGGGAGATGTGTGTGAGAGATGCAGTGCTGGCTGCTGGAGGAGGAGGAGGAGAGTGGGAGACGTGTGTGAGAGATGCAGTGCTGGCTGCTGGAGACGACAAACACACACAATCTGAGTGTGAAGCGGTGGTCTATATTTATTCTCAGGTTTGCTAAATGAGGTCACTCAGGTGGTCCTGCCGAATACATTCCCCATCTCCATCATGAATCATCTACTACTTATTATTCCTGGCCGGCCCAGGGGAGGCTTGTTTTTCGTACAGTGCAATGGGGGCTGTGGATCCCTGCATGTTCCTGGGCTCCAGTGTCTACGCGGGCGCGCGCACGTTCACGTGCCTACGGCGCCGAACGAGGAGATGGATACAGCCCATGTGACAGACAGAGAGCAGGTTGTTTAATGAGAAAGTGGATGAGAGGTGACATTCATTGGCTACCTTTCACACACACTCGCTCTCTCTCTGTGCCTGCTGCTGCACAGCATTCAGACCTTCACTGAGACGAGCCAGCAGGAAGTGGCTACTCCCAGTCACCACCGCTGCTGCAATGTCCGAATTAAACAAGAGAAGAGAGGGGAGGAAAAAAGGCTAAATACTCGAGCAGACGGAACCACAATCTGATCACTCACACTTAGCAGCACCTCCAAAAAAAACGAACCCTGAGTCCAGGTCAGGCGGCCAAACAAAGGACTGAGTGACTGGACCAAACAACGAGGCTGGGAAGAAATTGGCCCTTTATCATCTCTGCATCATTCCCATCTCAGTTTTTGTTTCCATCACTAAACCTCAAGTAACCGTGGGGAGGAGGAAGAGGAGGAAGAGGAGGAGGAGGAGAACCTATTGACCAAAAATATTTCACTCCTGAATGAGCACAGGGAGGGTCAGGTTTATGGGCCTGGATCCACAGATAACCCGGCTCCAGAGATTGCATGCAAGCAAACACACACACACAGACACACATTGAAACATGCAGAGAGAGCTTGGCAGACTGCAATAACACTGGGGGGATCTGGATGTTTGCACTTTGAACCCATTCTAATCCTGAGTATTAGGCCACGGTTAAAGCCTGATTATGGCAGAATGAAATGGATCTAAAGAGATGTCCCAGCACATCAGCCCTGCACGTCTTTGTCCTAGAAATAGAAATGGAAATCAGTTAGCCACCTCTGAACCCGTTCACTTGCCATCGCTCCACCACAGGTTTGGCATCAGCAAAAGAAAAATTCCCCCAGACTTATCATTTTACATGAATTAGCGGCTCACGGCGAGCCAACGTCTTCTTCTGTCCTAAGAAAAATAGAACTTGACAGACAATATTGAGGAGACGTATCTTTGACACCGGTGCTGTGTTTTCCACAATATTTAGGGAATTAAACGGAGCTGGTTTTGAATCCGGTCCATGGACGCAGCTGATTTTGAAATCCAACTCTTCACTGCTGGAACTTTCCTGCAGTTTGTTTTTTTGCGAAGCGTTAGCATGTAGCATCTCTGACCCCCCAACGTTAGCAGCAGTAGTATTAGGGTTAGGGTTTAAGGTGGTTAACAGCTCAGAGGACACGTGAGGACCATATCTAATTTTTTATGTCAGTGTGAAAATCGTGGATTCAATTTTATTTTTCCAGCTCTGACCCCGGCCACCTTCAGATGAGCTCCTTAATCAGATTTGTATCCATTGTTTTTCCACGGAGGTTCAGTCTGAACGCTCAGGTCTGACCTTCACGTCAGTTAAAGTGAGTCAGGCGTCGCACTTCTGTGTCGCAGCAGCAGCAGGAAGAACACAGAAAATAAAAAGGAAAGAG
>NC_024321.1:15843163-15844354 GCF_000523025.1 Cynoglossus semilaevis
AAACAAAAAAAAACCCCAAGCTTGCCACAGTTCCCCCCGCCCCCCGGGAGGGGGGGCGGTGACGAGAAAAGGCTGGGAGGGTGTAGAGGTCTGTCGCTGTCCCACCTACAGGGGGAGTTGATGATGCGATTGATGTCATCGCCGTCAAATTGACAGGAACGGATTGAAAAACAACTGGAAAATCGATAGATACAACCTGACATGTGCTCAAGTACAAGTCTCTCTCTGTCTCGCTCTCTGTCTCTCTCTCTGTCTCTCTCTCTCTGTCTCGCTCTCTCACACACACACATGTGTGGTGCAGAAGATCAGGCAGGACTTAAAAGCTCTTCTGGCAACAAAATTACCTCTAAATCCTCCCAGCAGAGAGCACTATGGGATAGTGAGGTGTGGGGTGAGGAGGGTTGCTGGCTGCAGCAGTGGGTGAGGGAGGGAGGGAGGTGGTGAGGGAGGTGGTGAGGGAGGCCAAGGTGTTTAGACAGTATGTGGAAAGAGGAGTGAATGTGTAGGAGGTTCCTTTTTTAAGCCATGAGAGTCAGGGTGGAGTGAGACCTGATCCGTCCAGAGTGTGTGTGTGTGTGTGTCGTTGAAGGGAATATAAAAGGAGGTGATGAAGTGAGGAGTTGAGAGGAAGGGTAGGAGGAAGAAGGAGAGAGAAAAAAAAAAAAAACCAGGAGAGCTGGGCGTTGATCCCTGTGTCGGAGAGCATGGCGTGTGTGCGTGTGTGTGTGTGTGTGTGTGTGTGACTGTCAGGTTGCTTTCTTCTCACTAACACTCGACATTTCTGTTACATTGTCTCTGGAGTCTCTCGTGCCTCCTTTGGTCTGGGCGAAGACTCCGTCCTGTCCCTCGGACCGCGTGTTCTTTCGCTGGTGTCTACCTGCGTGCCTCAGAGCAAACAGCAGGGCATCACACCGTCTCCTCCGCCACTTCCACCGCAACGGACTACTTATGACAAATTTAACCTCTGCCAAGGACCTGTCAGCAGCTCCCAAAGTGTCTATGTGCATACGTGAGTGTGTGTGTGTGTGTGTGTATAGACACAACACTCAGGCTGCAGATAGAGACAGCTTCACTGTGTGTGTGTGTGTGTGACCTCAGCAGGGTTTTTGTACTGCTGCAGGTTGCACTCCCTATTTCCTAAGTCAGCATGTTGCAAAACTCTGCAATTCAAATACACAGCCAAAATCACCC
>NC_024321.1:15844524-15850443 GCF_000523025.1 Cynoglossus semilaevis
CCCCCCCCACCCCCCCCCCCCCCATGTCACACACGGCAGCATCTACGGCAGGACCGTCTGCCAGATCAGTGGGAGAGAAGGGATGCAGAATAACAGGAGGACCTGGGGGAGCAGAGCAAGTCATCTGTCTCAAACAGGAACAGACTGAGCACACGGCAACATGACAGATGCAGAAACCTTCGTCTTAGAGCAGGCCGCATCCTTAACTTTACCCCCCCCCAACCCCACCCACCCCCCATTCACCGCACGCAGACAAACAAAGACTGAAGAGAAATTAGGTTAAAACGTGCTCACACACAGGTAGGCACTCTGAGGCAAGTCAGGTTAAAATAAAAAAAAAAATGGTTGATTGCAGTAGGGCTGTGTATTAGCAAGAATCTGGCGATACGATACGTATCGCGATACGCTGGCAACAATACAATATATTGCGATACTGTAACTATGACGATATATTGAGTTTTTGTCCCCCCCCCCCAGTGTAGCTGTAGTCAAAGTGTGATCACAGTCTGAGACTCTGTTCCATCTGAACATCAACAGGAACAGAGGGTGTCAAACATATGGCCCGTGGGCCAAAACTGGCCCGCTTGGGGTTTTAATCCGGCCCGCTTTTTGAATTTTGTAAATAAAAAAAAGTCTCAAACACTTTATGTTCAGGAAATGTTTTTGTAAAAAAATATTTTTGCATAAAAACAATGGGGAAAAAGACAAGACTTTTTGTTATTAATACGTAACGTATGTGATGATTGCACTGGTCCGGCCTGGTTGACACGTAATTAGGTTGTATGAAGCCAAATATCGCAAAATTTCAGTGAGTCCATATTTCCTCACGCTCGTAGTTGATCGACACGATGGCAGAAAGAAAGCGGGGGTGCGGTGAGAATTCTTTATGATACCGTGAGCTGCTGTACATACAGTGGTAGTAAAGTTATGGGCAGCGGTGACGGTGTTAATTTCACCACCGCACTGACTGAAATCCCAGGCTGCTCTGGTTTTACTTTTCTCAATATGGAGCATTTTTAGACTTCAGTGTTTTCAGCTATTTTAGCCGTCATCTACTGCGTTGTGTGTCGACGTTGCCAGTAGCCCACACAGTCCTCCCTAATGTCGGAGCAGCTAATTGGCTGTAATGGTTCTTTTCACCGGTATCACCGAGCTGGGCCTCAGCCACATAAAAAAAAAAAAAGCAGCAATTTTGACATAAATTATACAACGTGGGGAAACGGGCCGTCAGCGCGGTGCTGCACACGCTCTCTTCCGTCTGACCAGCAGCTGTACAAATGTAAAAGCAGAAAAAAAAAGCAAACAGTAAAATGAAAACGGCTTCGCTTTTGCAACTGTTATTTTTCTGTTTGCTTTTGCTTTGTTTGCTCCACACCAATTACCAGATTATTTTTAAAAAAAGTGGCCCAGCCTGCGTGGGCACGTACACATTAGCCCTCTTAAAAACACAACATTAGCAGGTGAACAAACATGTTGTGAGGGACACACACACACACACACACACGCACCCTCTCAGACTGCACATTATTGGACTAATAGCAGCTGAAATGTTGCGTGTTCAATAAAATAAGCAGAAGGGAAACTGGGTCATAGAAGGGGGGGGGGCATTTTACCTTCCTATTGGTCCGAGTTAAAAGGTTGGAAGCATTACAGCACATGTTGCAACACACACACGTGATTCAACAATAAAAAGCTAAAATGTTAACATTGTCCACGAGGCGTTCAAGTACCTCATCTGCCCTTTGACCCCTGTTTGTGTGTGAGCTCTCGTGTTGTGTTAGCACACTAAGTACGCAGAGTTTCAGCTTTGTTAAAGGAGAGTCAGGGGGGTCGGGGGGGCTAGTAGACATTAGTGTTTCATTAATCCAGTCACATGTCCAGTTTCTCTTTTAACCACTGAAATATCTGGGCCGGACGCCAGCAGTCGATGACCAACATGGCCATTAATTCACATCAACAATCAGTCAACGTGACGTGAGCCGTGTGTGTGTGTGTGTGTGTCCTCACTAAAACCCAGTCCTACGACACAGTGCTGTTGAACTGACTGATGACTTCTCATGTAAACAGCCATCGACCCTCAGACTGTCCCGCGGCCCCCACTTCACTTCACTGCAAGTTTCCAAACACAAAATTTACTATTATTGTTTTCAAACTGGGAGCAAAGAAAGTAAGAATTAAAAAAAAGATTTTATGGAAAAAAATCAAAACAACAACAAAATAATTCAAATAAAATCCAGGCCAGTCAATGATTCATCAAACGTCTCATCAATCTGATTTAATTCTTTGTTTGCGTGGCGTATTTACTCGGCGTTACGTCAGACCGTTTACCTTAACTGAACAGAATATACAGCTGGTAATTACACTGAAGTGTTTGGCTTGATAATCTGAATAATATTAGTGTGAGCTCTGTACATGAAGCAGCAGCCAACTCAAATGATTTGCACCAGTGACTCCTAAATATTTTGGCCTGCAGCCCCTGAAAATAAGACCCCGTCTACGTCTGACCCCCTTCTCTCCAAGTCACCAGAGATATTTCTCTTGTATTTGAAGAGCCCCCCCCTCCATTTTCTAGTTCTTAATATTAAGAGGAAACTAGTAAAAATAAACAACAAAAAAACAGCGTGTAGCGTTCTATTTTAATGTTTTTTCTTTAATCTTTTAAATTCTCTCGAGCGCCTCGTCTTTGTCGCGACCGCGATTTGAGTCACAGTCCATTCATTTGCAATAGACGATGTCAAAAACGCCGGTTTTTCTTGCGCGTTGGTAAAAGTGGAAACAAATTTTGCCCCTATTCAAAACTAAACACAGTCTTCTGGAGTCATTCTCATTGTCATAAACCTTAGGAAAATTACAGGCTGTCAGGGAGAAAACAAAGAGCACAGAGCTCTAATTATCCCATTATTGTGTCCATGAAAGTGCCTTTGTAATTGTATTAGGTTTGAATCCCAGTAGTTTTCCTGCGAAGCAGCCAGTCACGTCCACATTAGTGAGGGGACCGTGGAATTGAGGTTGTCAGGATCCCCATCAGCTGACGAGTGTCGACTGAAGAGTCCTGCGGCTCGGCAGGCCATTGGCCGCTTCATTTACACAGATAATCACACGAGTTGAACCAGGGTTCACTGGCTAAACCCCGGCAGATGATCGAACTGATCCTCTCTCTCTCTCTCTGGCCCGTGTGGTCGTCTACAAAGGTGGAGCGGGAACGTCAACTGATCTAAACTGTGTAGAGGGAAGCGCTGGGATAGATCGGAATGCAGTGGGAGATAGTGGTGGGAGGTCAAAGGGCAAGAGACGTCACAAATCTAGAGCTAAACTCCCACCTCCACCCCCCCATCCCTGGGGGGGAAACAGTCAAACACTCTTCTGCAAGAGAGTCGGAACATTCGCAGTGTTGTCCGCTCAGTAGGGTAGTGTACGAAAATATTGATAAATTGAAATATCGTGATATTTTGTTTCCCGATACCGTATCGATATTCAACAGCAATGTTTGGATTGTTTTTAAATTAACAATTAACAATCAAATATTATAATAATTTGAACTTGTGACAGTTTTACTACAATCACGTTGTTGAAAAAATATTGTCATGCCTGTAGTATCGTAGCCCCGGTATCGTGATACGTATCGTATCGTCAGATTCTTTCCTGTACACACCCCTAGTGTTCGGGCTGAGGCACAGAAAAAGAAAAAAGAAAGGTGCTCACAGCGGCTTTGTTTGTGTATGATTAAGTGAAAATGTGTCTCTGTGTCTGAGAGTGTGTACCAGAGCGTTCAGCTGACACACACACACACACACACTCTCCGTGTTCATTCATCCTGAGAGCAGCTTCATTTTCACTGACCTTTTCAAACAAGCGTCCAGAAGAGCATTACGACAACCACACAAACCTGGTTCCTCAGCACCACGACATCCTACTATCACAGACGGGAGCCAACAACACTCTCACCGCAGCCTCAGCACTTTCAGCTCCAAAATATGCAACAGTAAACAAATCAGCCATCAGCGGTACGAACAGAGAGAGAGGAAAAAAGATGAAGGAGCCACGATAAGACGAGACACAGAAGGAACAAATACATCTGGGCTAATGAAGTCCTGCTAGCTGGTAAACAAACATGGAAGGATCCAGGGTAGAGTTAATTCATTTTAATATGTAAATAACATTTGGAATAACTCAGTCAACAAGATGCCAGAGAACGATAGACACTGGTCATGTTGTTGAATCCAAATGTCTGTACATCGGACTGAAATACTTCATCATGATGATGATGATGGAAAACAGAGAGGGACGAGGCGTTTAGGAAGTTAGGAAGGAATTATTTATACAACAGGGAAAACACACGGCCAGTCGACGGATGTTGGAGATAAAACTGGTAGACTGGACCAGGAGACTGGACCAGGAGACTGGACCAGGAGACTGGACCAGGAGACTGGACCAGGAGACTAGACTGTTTTCTGAAAAAATAAACCAAAAAACTCTGCAACAGACGGAACAGAAATAGAGAGGGAGAGAGAGAGAGAGAGAGTGGACAGTACACAGTGTGTTTGTGGCTGTGTGTGTGTTTGTGTGTGTGTGTATGCCCCTTGGGGAATTTCTTGTGCCTGATAACACAGAGACGAGTGAACACGGCTGACTGCAGCAAATATGGACCCAAGTTAGTTTAACCCAGAGGGAGAGAGAAACACACATACACAAATACTGGAGCGTATTTGAAGTTTCTTAATCTGTTTTAAATGTGGAATATTTATATAATATTTATTTGTATATTTTATCTGTCTTAGAAACACCAATGTTGGCGAAACGGTTTGTTTTCTGCAAACAAAACGTCTTTTTATTTGTTATTGCAACAATTTCAAAACGTGGACGATGGTCCAGAAGGTTCTCCAGAATGACCGCAGAGTTATTGATACGTCTATACTTATAATAATAATAATAATAATGATGAATAATACTGTAGCATGAGTGGTTGCTTATTAGCTGCGAGGCTAGAATTTCCCCGGAGTTCATCAGTTTGTTAATATTGATTCACCACCAGTCAGTCAGTCAGTCAGTCAGTCAGTCAGTCAGTCAGTCGTAGAGTTCAGTTTGTTTTTGCAGTGCAGTTTATTTTTATGCAAAAAAAAAAGCCCTTAAGACTCCTAATAAAGGAGCACTTGACTTTTTCAGCGGTTCTAAGAGACGTTTTAAGAGGGTTTTTTTACGCTGCTCTGTGGCCACGCAGCAGCCCCAGAACATTGCATTGACTACAAATATACTCATTAATATATAAATATAGTGTCTACACATGTATTTAAATATATATATATTTATGTGTAAGTACATGTAGAGAGAAAAGAGCCCCTCGTATGAAAGAGAAAGAGAGAAGAAGTCAGAGAGCAGGGTTGGATGTAGCTGATGTGTAAGTAAGTGTTAGTGCCAGAGGTTCAAGCGAAGCCCCAAACCACAGTTAAGGCTCCTCCGGCTCCGAGTCTTCGACACAGGGAGCAGGAAGAGAGACACATTTTTCCTCCCTTTCCCGTGTTATTTGCCAAAACCCCAATCAGAGAGCAGAGCAGACCACAGAGAAAAGCTGCTGATTACATTCTAATACACAAAAAGCCAGCAGCTGACGCACATACACAAACATGTACACCGCACACACACTAACACACACACACACTGATTACATTCTGTGTGCTGCTTCTCTGTCCTCATCCCTGGTATCACTTACATGGTAAAGCCACACTGATGGAGGATCAGTGTGTTTCGGTGCAGACGGTGAAAAGGTTTCGGGGACTAATCTCTAGTCCTGCAGCAGTGAGAGACCCAGGCCTTAGACCCCAGTGCCCCCCCGACCCCCCCTCCCAGCACAAATAAACAGCTACGACTGAACTATGTTGCGAGACTCGAAACAATTTCCTGCAGGGATCTTTCCCAGGACGG
>NC_024321.1:15855333-15858059 GCF_000523025.1 Cynoglossus semilaevis
AGAAAAGGTGAAGTAGGGACATGAAGAGAGGAGGAAGTTTGACATGTGACATCATGGCCCCCCGCCCCCCAGAGTGAACACCGCACATTTATATGTGATGTTGTGAAGTGTCAGTCAGCATCCAGTTATAACGCTGCTGTGACGCTGCACTCATCCTCACCCACACGGGCCTTAACGTACAGTCCGTGAACAGACGCGGCTCACACACGTGAACACGTCGTTGGGTTTTTGTGCATCTATTTGCCCGGTAGGCATATATATTTAAATTTGCTTGTGTGGCTGTGTGTGTTTATTTATGCCTGTGTACTAGTGCGCACACACACTCGCCTCTTGTGTCTGTCTGCTCCTGTTACTGTGTTTGTGGAGCTGTGGTCGTGCTGGAATGGAACATGGACATTTTGCCACCGAGCTGTATTCACAGAGACGGGCTTGGTCCTGGCCTGCTGTGCAGTATTTAGACTCTGTATTTATGTGTTGGACGACCACAGCAATCCCTATCACCGCCGTATGATTCATGTTTGTTTGCTTTGCTCGGGCAGTGATTTGAATCCGTCGAGAATCCTTTTCTCTTCTTTTTCTCCACCGAAACCTTTTCCGCAGAAATGTTCACGCCATCGCCGGTCAGGGTTTCATCAGCCACCCCTCATCGTAGCTGACCAAGCATGCAGTGGTTTCCATAGCGAGGATGCGACATTAAAACTAACAACCTCTATAATTATACATTCATATTTCTCCAATGAGTTTGTGTAAACAAGAGCGGGCTCCAGCTCGGGGAGGCGGACTTCTTGGCAGACCCAGGCTGAGGGTGCCACTGAAGGGCTGTTGGAAAACAAAGCCATTTCAGAGTGTGCTCTTGAAAAAGAGAAACCACTGTTCTTGGGATAGTGCAAAGAGAGACAGAGAGAGACAGAGAGGGAGAGAGAGAGAGGGAGAGCTCCATCTGACAGATTTTTTTTCGTGATTTGAGCTTAGCTATTGGCCGAAGAAGAAAGACACTGAGAATATGTGTTGTTGGCAGAGCCAACGGCAAACAACCTCAGACATCTCAGATGGAAAAGGAAAATATGCATTTCTCAAGTGTTTTAGATTATGGCCTGTCATTGTTTTATCCTGTGCTTATGTTTTTTTTTAAACAGCGATACAACGTTGTCCGCTGCCATTTGTCTGACGCTCATCGTCTCTCATGTCCTACATTTACTTTTCCTCCTCACGGTGAACTTCAGCTCCCTCCTAAGATGTCTTCTCTACTTTTTTTTTTTTTTTTTTTTTTTTTTAAGTTTCAAAACCACTGAGATGTTTTTTGTGCAGTAGAGGAATTAGAGAAAAAACAGGAAGTTATTATGAACAATTGAAAATAGCTGGTGGAGAAAAGAAGAAAAAAAAACATTTCTCAAGCGAGTTTGTTGAAGTTCAGGGGAGTGAGAATGGAAATAGAAATCAACAGTGTTGTTGTTTCACATAGTTTGCTGTGTTGTTTCTTGTGGTCTGTTAGCTCACATTTAGCTAACGGAAAAACTTTCCACAGCACTGACACACACACACACACACAAAGGAATCCAAAATGTGGGAGCAGAATATTAGAAATAATAACGTCTGTCAAGGATTAAATAATCTGATTAATCAAAGGTTAGCTACAGACCAATCAGGATTAATCAGGATCTCGAGACGCTTCTGTGAAATGAAAACTCTTTTTCCCCATAGTGTGTGTAAATGACAACACGTGTACTGACTGTGTAATTTTAACAGCACTGGAAATAATAAAAGAAGTTGTTTGAAAAACAGAACGGAAGCAAACGATAACAGAAAATAAACATTAGAGAGAGAGAGAGAGAAAGGGAGTGAGACGTCCCTCCACCGCAGGTAAATAAATCTAATGAGAACAAATAAGCAGCAGACCTGAGAGTGGATGTGTATCTGTGTTTGGAGACGCACTAATCGAGGTGTATAAATTAATAAATCTGCTTCATCGAGAGCAGACGTGTTGTGCTGTAACCAATGGTTACCGTTCACTTGTGCAGCCACACGAACAGCCCTCACTCAAAATGAAAATCCTCACGGCCCTCCTACCCGCCGGCACCCTCGCCCCCTCACCCCCTCCAGCCCCACTCCAAACAAACTCCTCTGTAATAAACGGAAGGCAATAACCAGCCACAATAACGCTGCGCCTGCGAACCCTCTCCCAGTGAAATATCCAGAGAAGAAGCCGCGGTGGCAGAGAGAATAGATTTGCAGAGCAGGCACAACGTCGTACGTTATAATGCCACTGTAATAAACACTTGACTATAGACACTCACCAAGGGGACGGGGGGGCAGGGGAGGGGGGCGGGAAGAAAGTCAATCTCCATATACCCCGGGCATAATAAACACTTGACTATAGACACTCACCAAGGGGACGGGGGGGCAGGGGTGGGGGGTGGGAGGAAGGTAAATCTCCTTATCCCCCGGTCATGCTGCTTCACCGGTGCTAACCTGGGCTGTTAGCAGGGTTTAGTTTGAAAACGAAATCCGTTAAGGCCGTCGGATTAGCCGCTTAACCGTCGAAAAAACCCCGAATCAACAGCTTTGATACGAGTCTCTGTAAACACGGTCGAAAATGTTGAAATAAAATCATCACAATCGAGCGCTGATTAAATTTAAATTGTTTAAAAAAAAAGAATTTGAGTTCAATAATTAGCTCCAGACTCCAGGAATATAAATTAATAAAGCGTTTGGAATGTTGGGGGGGA
>NC_024321.1:15858217-15872010 GCF_000523025.1 Cynoglossus semilaevis
TGTCTTTTGGTTGTAATTAAAACATTTCAGTGTGATTTTACCGAGAGAGGTTCGCCAGATGTGAACACTTGTTGTTTCACTGCGAAAACAAAGTTGTTTAATTGGAGTTGGAAGTGTGTGAGTTATTAACATTTCTGTGATCAGGCCGTCAAAACGTCTCCGACTCTTTTTTTTTTTTTCTTTGCTGCTGACGAGACGACAGTGCTTTTGATTAGAATCGTTTCATCTTCGCTCCAAAACATGACGGCTAACATTTTCCTCCGATTGTCGCCGTATCACTGCGGTACATTTGTACTTTTTTTTCTGGTACACACTCACACAAGTTAAACTTGAACAAACACGTGTGTGTGTGTTCAACAGTACCTGCGTGGGAGTGTGTGTGCACATATGGAGTGTTTACGTCCTCACAAATGTAGGCCAGAGGAGGATCTTGTGGATTTTATCCTTGACCTTCAACTCCCCACCAAGGACAGCAACGGGAAAGCGTTCAGGTCTGCGGCGTTGGAGGAACACAGACCGCACAAGAACCTCAGTCCAGTCGATCCGTGTAGAGTTTGTTGGATTAAAACACACGATCGATAGAGAAAATAAGAAGTAAATGTAAGTGAGCGGCGGCGTAGCTGCTGAAGCTAATCCTGTCAGGTGTGAGCTCCTCAGGAAGATCATCCCTCGGTGTCAGATGTGATTTGTCAGAAAGCGTCTTGCGCTTTGTTTTTCTTAGATTGGGTCAACACGCTGTGTTTAAACAAATTAGCAAAATAAACACAGCGTTTTCTTTACCAACTCATCCATGAATAATAAAAGAACTTATCAGTCGCTGCATCGTTCCCAGGCCGTGATGTGCGGAAAGTTCCAGGGGAACTCGCTCTGAGTAGAAAACTTGTTTGTTGGTTGTTACCGGCGGCAGAAATTTGATTGAGTGTGTTGCAACGAGGCAAAGTTCTGGAGGTGAGGAGGCGTGTTCTCCTCTGCTGCAGCTGAAGTCAGTGTGTGTGTCAGAGCCACTGATGGTTCTCTGAGATGGAGAGTGACAGCTGTCAGGAAGGATCAGGGCCTTCTGCGCTGCTGCACGGGAACTCAAAGGAGTTGAAGGAGAGCACGGTGACAGTGTGGCACTGTTTAGTGCCTCGTGGTCGAACACACAGGCCGGAGAATTTGGGGCTTGTGAAACACTGCAAACATGTCTGCGAGCAGCTGTGGATATTATTAAAACTAATGACAAACTGTCGGGAGGAGTTCAGGGCTGTGTGTTGGCGAGAATCTGCCGCTACGATATGATATATGTTCAGATCTGCTGCCGTACTATAGGCACGATGATGTATTGATATTGTCATCATAGTCTCAGACTCTGTTCCATCTGAACATCAAATCCAACAGAGGGATTTACATTTGGAATCACTAGAGAAGAAAGAAAAGAAAAAGAACATGAACCAACACCAGGAATATTGGACTGAGAATTGGGGAGAAAAAATATTTTCATGGATATTTTCACGCACACTTAGAATATTTGAAGTTTTGTTTAGATCATGTTACGAATGTCTGTTTCCTCTTTTCTTTTTTGTCCATGTTGGTATTTTTCTTTTTTATTATTATTTTAATTTTTGTCATGTTTTTTCATCACTTTCCTCCAGACAGTTTTGACAACATGATGAAATACATAAAAATCTGTCCCCTCATGCACTGAAGACCGGAAAGTGTGTGTACTCATACAGTATGCATGTGCACATGCCTGTGTATACAAAGGGAGGGGGGGGCAGTTTAGAGGGTTTGGGGCGGGGGGGTGATGATGATGGACAGCACAGCCTGGTGCTGGTCTGGGGTTTAGATCAGGGCAGGGTTATCATTACTGACCCCCTGCTGTGTTTCCGTGACCCCCCTCCTGCCCGTGAGTTTTGACCTCTAACCTCCTGCTTCACATGACTCCTGTCAAAGTCCAGCCACGACGGACGGGGCCGAGTGGACGGGATCCCCTGCGGTGACACCGAGGCATGGGACACACACGTAAAAAAATACACCCACACCATTTGTTGTTGACATTACCTCACACCTTTTGTGGGTCATTTACCCTCAGACTAGAGAATGCAGGAGTTGATGGGGGAGGGGCTGGGCGGCGGGGGGGGGCAGAATCAGAGCGGAGACAAGAAATAGGCGGCCACAGACTTCAGTGGAATGTCCACTGGTGGCGTGTCTCCTTCTTTGTCTTCATCCCACACAGAGTCTCCTGCGTTGGACCATTAATCAGGTCAGATAAGCCTGGACTTTGGAAGTCGGGGAGATTTACACCGACAGCCAACCGTCGGACGACTGGATCTCATCCCCAACACTGGGATCACACACACGCCAGAGGGCCTCGGTGTGTGTGTGTATGTGTGTGTGGACACAGATGGACTTTACTAAAGACGCCCAGTCTCCAGGTCACAGCGGCAGAAACTTCTCTCACCCCGACGCCATCCTCATGTTCTCCACCAAATATTTAAAAAAAAAAAAAAACTCAGTCGTGGCGTGTGCACCAGCTGCAGCGGAATAAATAAAAAAGGAAGCACTTCCTGTTGCAAAGAACAACAAAATTAACATAATAACGAGACGAATGCCGCATCCGATTACTGCTGACGCGAGGAACGTTACAGTATATGAGTCTAATAATGATCCACCATCAGGCGGCGTCCTGCAGCCGCACATTGTTTCCCTGGGGGGGGGGGATTTACAACCGCCTCCGCTGTGAGATTACAGTCACAGAAACAATCAGCAGCAGCGGGCATTAAGGCCACGAGACGCACGTCAGCACGGACGCCAGGATGTGTTGTGTAAACGCAGATTTAGGCGAAAGTACATTTGATGTTTCTGCTGTGGTGTTGTCAGAGTCGAGATGCCCACACACACACACACACACACGTCGCTGGAGCCAGTTAAAATATTTATGATGAAAATCGACATGAGGTGGAGCGGCTGTGCTAACCGCAGATAGCCGAAGCCTGAGCCGACGCCAACATTCCCCAAGGTGTTTTCTAAATACATGTGGATTTAATACATTTAGAAAAATAAAAGCCCCTGTGATATCCTGCCACAGAAGCTGCCCCCGTCCCCAGAACCACTGCTTGATAACATCGCAAGCCTTTATGCTTTACGGCGTTTTGTCTTTGAGGAAGACTTTTCAAAAACCCAGCGCTCTGCCACAGATCTGAAGAAAATCATATATGAGGTTCTATTTGGCGTGGGCCGCTCCTTCACTGGAAGGAGATATTAAAAAAAAAAAAAGAAGAAACTTAAATAAACTTTGGCTTGTTTTCATTTCAGCTCAGGGGAAAAATCTACCTTCATCGTGCAGGGAAGTGACAGGGATATAAATGTGCTGTTTACTGCCCCAGCATGGGCAGTTTGTACAGCAGTGACTCTGACAGGTTAGGGTAGAGTCAGGCACAGTTCCATTTAGCTTCTTGAGTTTTCAGTAACCAGTTTATTAGGAATGTAATCAGTAGCATCTGTGCCTTTTAACTAGTCTGAGTTACTGTAACCATCGACATGAACTGTTTATGAAGTCGGTCTCAGATAAGTTTGGAGATTGAATTTATTTAAATGGAAATTTATTATATAAAACATTAAGGATAAAGCAGTGAAAAAGTATAAAAAATCCTATATATATTTATAATAGCACTGAAAGAGTTGCTATTATACAAACATCTTGATATATTTATATATATTTAACTGATTCAATAAATCTGCTGCTCTGCTCAACATTGATTAATTGCGGCGCTGCAGGATGCGTTATTTATTATGTTTAATTAAAAACTCAAATATTATTCCAGTGCAGCTGGCGTGTACTTGTTCAGCCGATCTCCTCCTGGATACTGTCATTTACTCCCTCCTGTGATATACGGTGCAGTGAATATGGGTTCTGTTAAAGGACGTCTACGGAGACATCAACTGTTACCGAGTCACCTCAGCGTGCTCCAAGTTCTGACGTTGAGTTTCAATCTGCTCTCAAATATATTAGAAGTTTAGGAGGAAAAATTCCAAATGCTTTTACTGCGCGGAATGTCGTGGAAATCTAAAGATCGTAAATATAAAATGGACACCGTCTCCCAGGGTTCAGGACTGGAAGTTTAGAAACTGTCCTGCGAACATGCTCCATTCAAGCAGTGCTAGCTGTCAATCACTCAGTGTCTACTTTTATTTGTGATATTGACAGTTTAAAGTTGGGCTGTACACTGAAATATCACGATATTTCCTTTCCTGATACCTTATCAATATTCTCCATCAGTTATTGATTTTTCTTTCTCACCAATTCTCAGTCCAATATTCCTGGTGTTGGTTAATTTTCTTTTTCTTTTCTTTCTTCTCTAAGTGATTCCAAATGTAGATCCCTCTGTTCCAGTGTTAGTAACCTGATGTTCAGATGGAACAGCAGCAGAGTCTGAAACCCAATATATCGTGCCTGTAGTATTGCAGTATATCGCAGTATATCTTATCCCCAGTATCATGATGCGTATCTTGTTGCCAGATTCTTGCCGATACTCAGCCCAGGTTTTAAAGACTTTAAAGGAATTCAAATCTACAAGAATGTATCAAAAAAAAGCCAAAATGAACGTATCAACTCCTGTGTTACTGCTGCGTAGACTGTTGATGTTTCAGTCAAACACCACTCTAGGATGTTTTATCTGCACAACCACAAAGTACCAGTTCATCTACCAGCATTACCACCGAGAGGCCAAACTCCACTCTGCTGCGCTTCCTGCCTCAGTTAACACCCGGCTGAACCTGTATGCAACAGCCAGAACGGAGATAATGACACCCCGTCCAGATTAGATCTCCAAATTCCTCTGTGTCACAGAGTCGGCTGAGATTGTTCCAGCTTGTCTGTTTTACTAGATCAAAATTGGGAGGCTGATAAAAAACAGCCGAGCCTCGGAGAGCACTTAGAATTCAAAAGAGCACCAAACGGTGACAACCCAACCTTAACCCTGTTGACACCACTCACAGAACCAACACTGACAATAGAGGGGAGAGAAATGAAAGTCCCCGCCAAGAGAAGGACCAAAAGTCCAGCAGACAAAACGACTCTTCTGTGTTTGAAGCTCTGCCAGTTTTTTTTCTCAACCTCTCCTTGAACCTGTGGTTTGTGCTGTAGTTCACTCAGACATCTAGACAAAGAGGGAAAGAAAAGCAGCTTCTCTCCATGACTTTAGAAAATGTTGCTGTGCAGCCAGTGGACCAGACCTTGGACCTGAGTCTCAACTTAAATCTAGGCCACGATAATGATATTTTAAAAAGTGTGTATACAGAAAAAAGAACCTCTGGAGGACACTCCTGTGATACTAATGTTGACAGTTAAACTGGTTGAGAGTTAATCTGCTGAAGAATGTTGGGATGAAGTCGTCAGTTGTCGTTACTCCGCCCTTTAAGAATGTGATGCCGCCTCGAGTTGTAATTTCTTTGTTTTTTACCAAATAGAATTTTTTCGTCTTTTAGAATTTGTGGATGTGGAATTCCAGATCACAGTTACAGAATGACTGTTAAACCATGTTTCTTACCACGGTGTAGTTTACTTTAAATGTCATGGAATCCTCTGTACAATAGTACAATAAAGTTCATGAAGTTTTTGTAAAATATTGTATCCCCCGTACTGAGATACAGAAGCCCGGAGAGAGTTAAGAACAGATATCCTACCTGGCATTTCCCACTAGCGCTCCTTTTCTTTGAGCTAATCTTATTACAAGCTACTCGTTGCTATGGAAATGCAGTTTTACTTGGAAACTCCCAGGTGGAGCGGTGTGTAACTGGGTGTGAAGCAGGGGTTATAATCCCTGGTTAAACAAAGTCTCAGAGCCATCTGAGCTGGAACTGGTGTGGTTGGATGAAGGACTTACATGTGATGTAGTAGTTGACGTTCTTCTTGAACTCCAGGCCCATGTAGTTGGGGCTGAACTCCTGGAATTTGATGGTGAACTTGATGTCCTTCTCTGGTTTGTTGCAGTTGACCAGGACATTAGGGTCGAGAACTGTACTGCAGCTCTCCGCCTGCTCCCTCTTCACCAGGTACAGCTTGTAGAACTCATAGTCTCTGCCTTGGTCCGCTTTGGGACAAATGATGTCCAACTTGTCCCCGATGTCAGGGTAGATTACCAGGCCTTTTCCAGGCAGGAACCTTAGACAGGAGAGAGAAAAACAACAAGTGTTACTAACATAGGATAAAAGGAGCGGAGAAGAGCCGCCACATAATTCACCAACAGTTTACAGAGACTTAATACACCGAGCCCGGGCAGTGATGGGTTCAGACGGGTCTGGTCCAGGCTTTTAGTGGAGCAGAGTTAATGTGGCTCCAGGAACAGTCTACATGTAGCAGCCTGACGGTGATCTGCGCTATTCAGCCGAGCGGAACACAAATCTGTAAAGTTGGACGTGAATCAAAGCATACCAAAAGTTCAAACGCAAGGGAACGAGATGGTCAAATCCAAAATGGCTGCCAGAGACATCACTACACACGGGATTATGTCCACAGATTGTTTTTTTTCATACCCACCTACCCCCCCCCCACCCCTCCCAGTCCCAGATAAGTAACTCTAATATCGACGGTGGTCCTTCTGCAGAGGGGCACAGGGGTCTTTGGGGAGGTTAAGGCTTCCTGGTTCATCTCCCATCCAACCGTCATCATCCACTGCTGGATTAAGATAATCCACCTGGCCTTACTGTACCTCTCCACTTCTCTCTCTGCTGCCAACACAATCAGATCAGCCTTTGTTCTCTGTTATTCACTAAAGGTGAGGAAGCAGGAGGAGACCTGCTCTGTGTGTGTGTGTGAGAGAGAGAGAGGGGGGGGGGCGGCGAGTGTGTGTGTGTGTGAGCCTGTCGGTCAGCAAATTGCGGCCTGGGTGGAGGGCGGGGGGGCCGGGTGGAGGGGGGGATAAGCAGACGGGCTGAATCATTGTTCTGGACTTGTTGAGGCTTAAAATGTCAACATGGTTCAGCTCTGCTGTCCCAGTTAGCCAAGCATTAACCCAAACAGCCGGACTGACCACGGGTGTGTGTGTGTGTGTGTGTGTTGTGGTCGTAGACAGTGGCCACAGCAGCAGGACTATCTCCTGGATCTGACCATGCCAGCAGATTTAAGGAGGATTTAGCAACGAGCAGTGCATTTGTTGTTCTTCCTGATCCCTCACATTTAACAAGACATCAAGGCAGGGTCTCTCACCCTCTCTCTGTCTCTCTCTCTCTCTGTCTCTCTCTGCTGTCTCGTTCTCTCAGTCTAATCTCACCTTATCTCCAGCCCCTCATTTCATCATCACACACATCATTTCACCACTAAATAAGTCACTCTGCAGACCGGCCGCGGGAAGTGGAGACTGTGATGTCTTGTGAAAAAGACTGATCATGTGATCCTACAAGAGGAGGGGGACATGGGAGGGTATGGAGGGGGGTATATGATCACCCCACTCCTCTGATGTTAAACCCTGGCACATGGCCAACGTTGTTAAGAAAAAGGAAATAGTTTTTATTAAATATATTTTTTTAAGTATCCCTGAAGAAAAAGACTTAGATTTATTTTTGTTCTCCGTCAACTCTCTGACGACGGAGCGATCACTTCAGTGATCGTGAAACAAACGAGCAGGAACTGTCAGGTGGCTGTCTGTCATTTCCCCACGTCCTCTTTCTTTGTCCACTGAGTATGATGTCATGAAAGCATGTTGGCACCAGGGCTTGGGTGCAGGGCTTGGAAGTGGGTGAGACATTATTTCCCCGCTATTGTGCGACGCCGATGGCGGTGAGCGGGGTTGGGGTTGAGAGGCGGGGGTCGTCTATTCCCCCAGCCGATAAGGGAAAGAATGTGGGCTGTCCTTTGTTCTACGTCTCCCAACTATTTGCTGCTTTTCAGCAACAACACACTCCATGCGCTCATGGACGTGTCGGTGAATGCGTGAGTGTTTCTGTGCGTGCATGAGTGTGTGTGTGTGTGTGTGAGTTTACCCGATCACACGTGCGTGTGCGTACGTGTGTCTATGAAGACATGGACACAATCAGTCTCTAATTGGATCTACAAGATGCATCAGCGCGGCATAAACAGGTTTCCATGGCAACGTCTGGCTTTGTCGCTGACAACACCCCCCGCCCCCCCCCCATACTTCCAGTCCCCCGATCTCATTCCCTCCAGCTTTATCCTTCCCTCTCATTCACCTCTTCAACATTTCCTTCATTCTGCTCTTTCTCATTCCCGCCCCCACCATCCTGCCGCCCACCCGCCACTCATGGAAAAACACACCTAAAAAAAAAACAAGTGTGGAAATTAAAAGGCAAAAAAAGGAGAGCGGATGAACGTCTAAACTTTTTATTCAACAAGTTTGGGGTTTAGCTACTTTGTTTCAAATTCAAATTTGGCAGAATACTTTTCATATTTTTCGAATATATATAAAAAAAAAATTAGGGCCACAACAACCTTCCCGGTTAAACCGTTTATCCGTCTGGTTATCAGAGAGAGCTGAAACAGTTTAGTTCAGGATTTCCACGTCTGAGTGTCTTAATATCCCTGACAGACTTTATCACAATCCGGTCCCTGTCATTGATTCAATTTTCCGAGCAGGCCTCTTACTTGGCAGTTGGATAACTTTCCTAAGTGAATTCTCCGCTTCTGTTTCCCAGCCTTTGTTAACTGTCTGCTATAATGAGGCTCTGGCTGCTGTGGAGGTCTGGAAGCGCCATCGCAGATGGGAAAGAAGCAACATAAAAGAAATAGGGCAGCAATTAGTGTTTAGCCCAGTTTAAAAGCCCTCCACTTGGCAAGCTGTGGCCCAGCTCCAGTCCAGGATGCGAAACTAAACTAGAGGGCTGGGACTTTGTCTTCCGTTTGTCTCTCTGTTGGCTTAATCAGCACCACTTGGGTTCTACTCATAGTCATGCAATAGAGAGGAGGAGGTGAGTGACTGAAGATTATTGTTCTTTTGAGGAGGTCGAAAGGGAAGAAAAGGGGGAAAGAGGAGGCTGAACTGCATCTTTCACTCACGTCGTCGGGAGACTTTGTCGGACCTGTTGATTAAAGGACTCTGAGCTCACAGAGGAAGAGCTGAGCAGATACAAACGATGTTTCTGGGAAATAGCCCTGAACGTGAGAGACCCCTTTATCCCCCTTGTGTCAAACGTGGTGGATTTGGCCTGAACCAAACAAAATAAAGGGAATCATTCTCAAAATAACCAAACGAGGTGGCCCTTTGTTTCATCTGGACGGATCCACGCTGAGGCGGAATCCTGTAAAGAGCTTACACAAACAGGGCTACGTTACAGCGCCGCGGAGAGAGAGAACGGAGAACAACAAAGCCGAGAGAAAGAGAGGCGAGAGAACACATTCTTACATTCCACTGGTGAATATGAGCACATGATCTCACATATGCTCCACTCCCCGCCGCCGCTCTATACACACACACACGGATGTGGGAGCGCACAAAAGCACTGTGGGGTGCATCCTGGACCTTCCCAGCCCAACTTCCCAGCCACCCCTATTCAAGTGCCGTGCCCTCGCCGACTTTCATATAAAACGCCGCCTACTCTCGGGCCTTCTCAAAGCCCCTCGCGGAGCCTCAAACCAACCCTTCCCCCGTGTTCTCCACCCCCGTCCAGTCAACTCAGGTCTCTGCCCCGAGCACTGCACTGGCAGGCAGCCTGAGCTGCTGAGTGAATGGACCCAGGAACAGGAACTGTGAGAGAGAGAGAGAGAGAGGGAGACGCAAGTGATTTTATATATGAAATAAAAATAAAAGATTGATTAGATTAATATCCTTCCTCAAATCTGGTGTCGATGACTAAAACCAGTTCAGACTGGTCTGTCTCCCCCCAGTGTTGGGCCGTGATCGGGTTTTTATTCAACCCTCAAAAATGAAGCATTTTGAATTCTGTGGTGTAAACACCACCGAAGAAGAGTTCAGCTGATTCCTTGATTTACTACTGCTTCAATCTTTTAAATAGTGGCGCGGGGGTCAGGGGGAGGACGGGATGGGACGGGGGGGTTAGTACAACCACAGCAGTTACCAGCCAAAAGAAGTAGTTTAGTTATTTTCATAAGATTTTTATTATTATTATTTCAACTTCCTGTCCCAGGTTCATATAAAGACGTGCTCACCATTACCATATTCATCTTACATTATTGATGAAATGCTTTTCCTCTTGTTATTACAGAAGCCATTATCTGAGCTGCAGCTGTATTTATGGCCTTTCCAATAAATTTTCCAAGGACTTAAAGTCAGGGAAAGATTTTTTTATGGCTTCTCATTAACATGACTGTAATTCAGCCACATGACAGGGCTACACTTAAGTCTGTAATGAACATACAGCGTTGTTGGCCAGAGTGCCGCCGTGTAATAAATACAACAGCCTGAGGTTGTGTATGCTGTGTGTAATCACAGGCTACACACACATATCCTCTGCTCATCCAAGTCAATCAATAATAAATAATTTCCCAACAGCAGCGACGCTCTCAGGCTTCGACTGCCTTCAGATCTGTCACGCCGCCGTCGCCACCGCCGCCGCGTACTCGCTCTCCCCCTCAGAGGAGACATTCAAACAGATTCTGAAATGTCTCTGCTCTTGATATGTGGTTAAGACCCAGTGAGTGCTGTTGACACAGTGTGATCATTTTTATTCTTGGTGGAAAAAAAAAAACGTGTATCATGGAACTGTCGGTGTGTTTGTAAGGCCCGAGAGAAATTTACTCCGTCTGTGACGACGTCGAGATGTCCCAACGCTCCGTTACATGACAAACTCATCAAGGAGAGCTGGGTAATATCGCCCCCTGAAGTGCTGCCGGTCCAAGGTCTCCGCCTGTTGTCGGCAGCTGATCCCTTGTATACATCGCTGGCTTCTGTCGGGCAGGGCTAGATGTTCTCAAGGAAGTCCTGACTTACAATCGTGCATACATAAACACACGCCCCAAAGTGTACACACACACACACACACCGATTTCCTCACGTGTCAAAGACGGTAAACAAGTTGCCTCAATGCTCGCGCAGGCCACACACACCAAAAGGCAGAAGAACAAACACAAGGATCCTGAAATTAAGCAAAACAAGACCCATCTGGTTCCAGAACTGTTTAGCAACGCAGAAAGGATTTCACCCTTATTAAAGAAAAACCAGGACAAACTCGCCAACGGGTAGTGGTATTGGATCAACTCTAAACTCAATCCAAGTTTCATTTCAACCTCAGTAGGACGGAGTTGGCAAGAGTGACTTGCTGAAAAGCAGGAAGTGTGGTATTTTCCCCGAGGGTGTCCCCATTAGAGCCACATAAATGAAGATGTCAGAGGCAGAACAGACAGACAGAAGATCCTGAATTCCACCCTGCAGAGAACGGCTTTGTACATGTGAACACAGACGCTCTCTCTCCCAGGCACACACACGCTAACACGCTAACTCCTGTTAGCTCAGTCAACAGCCTGGCATGCACAGCCAATGAGAGTGAGCATGACTCACAACAGACACGTTACAACACACACTCACACATGAGTGGAGTTGACACACACACACACACACCTCCCATGTTCACCCAACAGGCTCAGTATGCCTGCTCTCCAACACTGTCACATGAGGGGGTTAGCATCACGCCATCAGCGGCTATAATGACCTAACAAGAAGACACCCAGATGGCCTCGCTACAAGGAGCACAGAAGTGGACTCCGTCACTAGACGAGCAGGCAGAAGAGGAGCGAGGGAACGAGTGTCAGAAGTCATTAAGGAGGAGAAGGAGCACGATCTGTTTCTTCTTATGGCCCGTGTGGTTTCTGTCAGTGCGGAGCCCGGCCCACTCTAAGAGCCGGGGAGTGGAGCGAGCGCTGGTGTATGTGGTCGTGATTGAACGTCATCCACGATATCACTGACAGCGAGAGAACGCCCAGGCCGTTGCTCTCTGTGTCCCCACTTCATTATGCCGCAGCCCTGAGACTGAGCCATTCCAGCTGGGGGGTGGGGGGGGGGGGGGGGGGGGGGGGGGGTGATGGGTAGGAGGAAAAGCCCTGGGGTCAGCTTCTTCTAGGGTTTAGGCTCATTCTGGAGTTGATCTCCGGCCCAAACGCACACAAGTCTCTTCCTCTTCTCGGAGATGTTTCATTGGCCCCCGATAAGGCGCGCACACACACACAGCCAGCTGCCTCCCATCACTGAGTAGCAGTCACAGATGGGCTCGGCATGCTCCGTAAAGATCTCTCCACAGGTCCAGTCTACAGTCGCTGCCAAGGCCGCCTGGCTGCGGCCACCGTACGTGCCAGTTTGTTCGCAGGAGCGCTTGCACAGATACGTATTCTGATGCGACCCCCCCGAGTAGGTGTGTGTGTTTCCACGCAGCGGTCGGGATGTCGGAGCGCCCCGGAGAGAGTAATTCCCCCAGGCCGAGAGCCGAGGAGGAGAGGGAGCATCCAGATCTGGACCAGGATGCTGGGCTGTAATCAGTGCCGAGCAGAGCAGGAGGAGAACCTCCCAGATGAACAATAGTATCTCTCTCACTCAGCCATTGTGTTCCACTCCCACTCAGGGAACTGAAGAAGAAACTAGAGAGAGGAAGAATCATAACCATTATCAAACCCACACAGCCTGCTCGTGTTGCTTAACCAGCGGCCATTTGTGCTCCGTATCTCCAACCTTCATTGATAAGCCCTCAGACGACGCACTCAGAAAAATTAGAAAACATATAATGTTGTTTCCTACAAAAACGAACACCTACAGCCCACACTCACGCAACTTAACATCACAGAACTCTGTCAGACGTAGATAGAGCCAAATGTAATATTTACAACTAAATTTAATATTTAACAATTTCCCTGCGTGGCTGGAGATAAGTGAAGGGAACGAGCGTTAGACTGAGGAATGAGGAACAGGAGGAGGGAACACGCTCACCGAGGACGAGATCTGAACTTTGTTGCTTGAGTTGGATCATTTCACAAATTGGTGCACAATGAGTCGACTCTGAGACAAACCCAGGAGGAGCAGAGGAGGAGGAGGAGGAGGAGGAGGTGATTATCTGCTCTACACACCAGTGTTTTGGCACAGAGATCTATCTGGGAGTCAAATCAGTGCAGACGTATCCCAAACAAACCTGACACCCATTACTAATGAGGCTTTTCTTGAAGGAATGATTTCACTTTGTGGGGAATATGTTTGCCTTCTTCCCGAGAGCTCCCAAAAAATTGATATCACTCTCATATCAGTGAGGCACCAACGGAGCCGGAGCTGAGGTTAAGATAAACAGAGAAGACGCCGGGAAACAGAACCTTCCTGTGAACTGGGCCGGTGGCACCGCAGTGTGTCATTCTGCCCAGGTTAAACAAATGAGGTAAAACACAGTGGTTAGAATTAATTATTCGATTTAAGGTTGTCTCTTTCATCGCCTTCATCTTTGCCAACTGTCTGTCTCATCTGTCTCCAGTCTTTTAGCCAAACAAAGGTGAGCTTGTCTTCGTTGTGCCGACAAAAAAAAAAAGTTGAATCAACGCCATCGTCAACAAATGTTGGACGACCACTAAAAAATGTTTTGCTTTTGATTTTCTGTGGTAAACACCAACGCAGCGCATTGTTTTGAATTACATTAGATTTAAAAGTTGTGTTTTTTATGTTGGTTTATGAAGTACTGCTGTTTGGTCGAAAGTCAAATAACTGCAGTTTTCAGGTACTTTGAACCAGTGTAGTCGTTTTATGGGGATTCACTGGAGTGTATTTACTGGTGGCTATTTTGTTTAAGTGATACTTGAAGTACTTCAGTGATAAATTCAACTTTGAAGTAATAACTTTGATCAACTCCGTCCTCTAGTGTATGTGAGTTTGTATATG
>NC_024321.1:15872357-15883062 GCF_000523025.1 Cynoglossus semilaevis
GGTGGGTAGGAGGAAAAGCCCTGGGGTCAGCTTCTTCTAGGGTTTAGGCTCATTCTGGAGTTGATCTCCGGCCCAAACGCACACAAGTCTCTTCCTCTTCTCGGAGATGTTTCATTGGCCCCCGATAAGGCGCGCACACACACACAGCCAGCTGCCTCCCATCACTGAGTAGCAGTCACAGATGGGCTCGGCATGCTCCGTAAAGATCTCTCCACAGGTCCAGTCTACAGTCGCTGCCAAGGCCGCCTGGCTGCGGCCACCGTACGTGCCAGTTTGTTCGCAGGAGCGCTTGCACAGATACGTATTCTGATGCGACCCCCCCGAGTAGGTGTGTGTGTTTCCACGCAGCGGTCGGGATGTCGGAGCGCCCCGGAGAGAGTAATTCCCCCAGGCCGAGAGCCGAGGAGGAGAGGGAGCATCCAGATCTGGACCAGGATGCTGGGCTGTAATCAGTGCCGAGCAGAGCAGGAGGAGAACCTCCCAGATGAACAATAGTATCTCTCTCACTCAGCCATTGTGTTCCACTCCCACTCAGGGAACTGAAGAAGAAACTAGAGAGAGGAAGAATCATAACCATTATCAAACCCACACAGCCTGCTCGTGTTGCTTAACCAGCGGCCATTTGTGCTCCGTATCTCCAACCTTCATTGATAAGCCCTCAGACGACGCACTCAGAAAAATTAGAAAACATATAATGTTGTTTCCTACAAAAACGAACACCTACAGCCCACACTCACGCAACTTAACATCACACAGAACTCTGTCAGACGTAGATAGAGCCAAATGTAATATTTACAACTAAATTTAATATTTAACAATTTCCCTGCGTGGCTGGAGATAAGTGAAGGGAACGAGCGTTAGACTGAGGAATGAGGAACAGGAGGAGGGAACACGCTCACCGAGGACGAGATCTGAACTTTGTTGCTTGAGTTGGATCATTTCACAAATTGGTGCACAATGAGTCGACTCTGAGACAAACCCAGGAGGAGCAGAGGAGGAGGAGGAGGAGGAGGAGGTGAAGTTGAATTCTACACACCAGTGTTTTGGCACAGAGATCTATCTGGGAGTCAAATCAGTGCAGACGTATCCCAAACAAACCTGACACCCATTACTAATGAGGCTTTTCTTGAAGGAATGATTTCACTTTGTGGGGAATATGTTTGCCTTCTTCCCGAGAGCTCCCAAAAAATTGATATCACTCTCATATCAGTGAGGCACCAACGGAGCCGGAGCTGAGGTTAAGATAAACAGAGAAGACGCCGGGAAACAGAACCTTCCTGTGAACTGGGCCGGTGGCACCGCAGTGTGTCATTCTGCCCAGGTTAAACAAATGAGGTAAAACACAGTGGTTAGAATTAATTATTCGATTTAAGGTTGTCTCTTTCATCGCCTTCATCTTTGCCAACTGTCTGTCTCATCTGTCTCCAGTCTTTTAGCCAAACAAAGGTGAGCTTGTCTTCGTTGTGCCGACAAAAAAAAAAAGTTGAATCAACGCCATCGTCAACAAATGTTGGACGACCACTAAAAAATGTTTTGCTTTTGATTTTCTGTGGTAAACACCAACGCAGCGCATTGTTTTGAATTACATTAGATTTAAAAGTTGTGTTTTTTATGTTGGTTTATGAAGTACTGCTGTTTGGTCGAAAGTCAAATAACTGCAGTTTTCAGGTACTTTGAACCAGTGTAGTCGTTTTATGGGGATTCACTGGAGTGTATTTACTGGTGGCTATTTTGTTTAAGTGATACTTGAAGTACTTCAGTGATAAATTCAACTTTGAAGTAGTAACTTTGATCAACTCCGTCCTCTAGTGTATGTGAGTTTGTATATGTGTGTGTGTGTGTGTGGAGACACGTGTATCGAATCAATTTAAATTGGCCATCGAGATAAAACCAGCTAGGCTAACCCTAAATCCAGATCTAAATATTAACCTCCTCAACCCTCTTTTTTCTTAGAAAGATTTTGATTAATCTTTTTTTAGAATACAAAGAGAAGAAGAAAAAAAATTGCTTCCAGTCTGCTTTTATATGGCAAATCGATAGTTTATGTCCATGTGTTGTTAACAGGTGCTAATGTGAGCCAGCCGTACGTAGCGTAGAGCGGTGAGAGCGAGCGAAGCCTTTCCTGGGAGAACAAAGGGAAGACATGGCACGCAGAAAGCAAATCAATCAATCTCTGTGAGAATACGTCTGGATTTGACAGCACGCCTCTGAACCCAGAAGTAAAAGATAGCAGGCAGCAGAGTTCAAAACACTTTCATTGTTCATCTGTCAGTGGCAGAGACAATTGGAAGAGAGGGAGGAAAATACAAACACAATATTTATCTTGCATCCCCTTCCCTTCTGACTCGCTCTTTTTTTTTAATACATTCCTGTTATTGTGAGGAACACGAGGAGATGGATGGGCGAAGGAGTCCGGCCGCTGATATGTGTCTGCTAACATGACCGGTGCAGTCGCTCACACTATTTCCCTTGTCTCTAGTCTCCAGCGGCAGCAATAATTCAGTCACCAACAAACAGCACCGGGGCTTTTTTTTTGTGGCATTTCAATTGTCGGCGGTCGGTGGTTTTTTCTTTTTCTTTTTTCTTCTTCGTCTTCATTGTTCCTGAAACTGCTTCCCTGGGAAACTGGGAAAGTCAAACAGCTGATGAGATGTCACCTCCTGAACTCTCTCTTCACTTTAACACTCACTGACAAACAGCCACGTTGTTGATCCGACACACACTCAGCCTCTCGGCCATTCTCTTTTATCCCCCCACCCCCCCTCCTCCTCCTCCACACACACACATACACGTTTTAAGGATCTCTCATCATTTGCTCGTCAAGCTCAATGGCACACAGTGTTGACCCAACAACCGACGAGCAGCAGCAGCAGCAGCAGCAGCAGCAGCAGCAGCAGCAGCAGCTTCGCTCTCACACCACTCTGAACTGTTGCCTTTAAGACGTGATGACTTTTCATTTCATATCAGGACTTGTATGTATGTATGTGTGTGTGTGTGTGTGTGTGTGTGCGTTAGATGACTGCATGCCTTCCTGCGTTCACAAGTCATGGAAAAGACTCCCAGTAAATCTCAGGGATTCTGGCCAAGTATAAACACATTCCTCTTAAATTAGTTATTCATTTGGCCTGCAGCAGCCAGCGCTGGAGAATGTGTGTGTGTGTGTGTGTGTGGGGCAATAAATCTTTGCTGTAACAGTCACTTGCCCGTAGCAGTACCTGTTGGTTGTGCGGGCCGTATCTGGGCGACACACACGCCTGTTGTGACCGGCGCTGCAGGGCTGCACGGGGAGTCGGTTTGACCTTAGGAATTGTCCCGTGTTCTGACGTGTGCACGCATGGATGCACAGAAACATGTATGCATACATATATATAAATATATATACACACACTAACATTCTTTGCAAGCCAACAGTAGCGAAACAGGAGAAGATAGGCCTCTGTGTGTGTGTGTGTGTGTGTGTGACTGACAGAGTGAATTACACGGTGAGCTAAAACACTAGTTTCCTGTAGCACTGCTTGGCTTTCTGATGGATTTTCACTGAATCTTGTACAAACACCGAGTCGATATCAGGGTAATGGCCGACGGCTGAGGAGGCACGGTTCAGAAAAGAATGTGCAGAGAATATGTGTTCGGGCCACTTTTTTCGAGCCACAGTCTTCTGCCCAGCCATAACAAGGGCCGGCTGCCAACGGGCTCCATTTTCAGAACTTCACCGCTGAGCAGAACACTGGGCTGAGAACGTTCTTCGGCCATAAATATAGACAAGGACTTGATGTTTCTGCACGCAGACAGGCTTTGGAGACAGAGAGAGAGAGAGACAGAGAGAGACAGAGAGAGACAGAGAGAGAGAGGATACTCGGCTGATGAAAAGCTGATCATTTCTGTCTCCGACGATTCAGGAAGCCATGAAATCAACGACAAATTTGTGCTATGAGCAAACGTACAAGACATTTTAATCCTTCAGCACTTTGCCTCTGATATTTATGTCACACGCCAGCATTTTCATTATCATTAGGCGTGTTTAATATTTATCAGCTGTGTGAGAGGAGCGGCTCACTACAGATGATTAAGTGCGCCAGATTTAGTGGCCCGTTCTTCTCTGCTTCTCCTCCTCCAGCTGTGGCCGTGCACTCCAGGACCGAGGCAAGGGGGAGGGGGGGGGGGGGGGGGTGACAGAGGAGGAAAAGAGTAGGAAGGGAGTGGAGTGGGGGGGGTTGTGCTGCACAAGCACACTGAGTACACGATGCCAACCAGAGAGGCCCACCATGCCTCAGCTCCATCTCTCCAGCTGAGGGCTTTGATTCGCCTGATTGTCTCCAATATTGAGACACACAATAAACACAACACTTGGCGTCCATTTGCAATTCTAATCAGTCCCTCTCAACCAGCCTGGACAACCCAGCTCCAGCCCTCTGGGATATCACTCATCTGACTGCAAAATAATGACACAATCATCGCCATGGCTACGCTCCTGCTGCAGCCCATGCAGCACAGAGAGGATATTAATACAAGGGAGTCCTCAGAGGACTGAATGAATTAGCCAGAAGATTAGTTAGATACCAGGTTAATGAATGTGCCACGCACACAACTTCTTCGTACCAGCATTTGGTGAGCTCTCCCACTCCCTCCCACCCTGGAAAAAAACGACTAGTGGCAAACAGTCAGAGCAGGCAGCAGGTCCACACCTGCTTTGGTGGGACAAGCTGCAACAGGATTTTAATAAACTATCTCCTTTCAACATGAAAGCAGGCTATGTAAACTCTGGTTGATGGTTTCCAGATTCTGTTCGCTCTCTCAGAGGTTTCTGATAAACCTGCGTTGTTATTCGGAATGAATCTATCGTAAAACTTTGTAAAACAGTTATGTCCTGCAGGTTCAGGAAATCAATGCATTTTATAGTTTAGGGTAAACAAAAAGAGGTTTTTACGTCCTACAGGACATCCTTGGATATCAAAGGTTTAGGGTAAACAAAAAGAGGTTTTTTTTAAAGAGGTCCTACAGGACATCCTTGGATATCAAAATTAGGGGTGTAAATAAATATCGCCATATTTTGTTTTATGATACTGTATCGATATTCTACGGCACTGTATCGATTTATTTTTATCTCTAATTTCCAGTCCAATATTCCTGGTGTTGGTTCATTTTCTTTTTCTTTTCTTTCTTCTCTAGTGATTCCAAATGGATATGATCACCGAACATATAGTAGTATCGCAATATATTGTCACTGTCCCTGTATCGTGATAGGTATCGTATCACCAGATTCTTGCCAATACACAGCCCTGATTCCAACTGTAGACAAAGATATCAGTTCCTTTTTTTTTCCATTGACTTGACAACGTAATGGTGAAAGATGTTTCCAGATAAATAAGAGCATCGTGACATTCAATCATCCACGTTTTAGAAGTCTTGATGCATTTGCTCTAACGGCCGCACCGAGGATGAGGAAAAGAAATTTATTTCCGGAAATAACAGGCACGTCTTATGAAACTGCCAATTTGACTTGCAAATCCTTCAAATGATTCATCTCAGCCACTCAGGCCTGTCTGCTTGCGGATTCCAAACCTGCGCGTGCCTCTCTACATCAGGTCCGAGGGAGTGAGTGGAAATTCACACAGATATGTGAGTGACAGGCTGTCAGTGAAAGAAATGTAATTATCTGTCTGAGGTCTGTGAGCTGTGACCGGGCCGTGATCACATCACTCCTGGAAAATTGACCCTCTGTGGAGAGAAACATTCCTGCCTGATGTCCCTCTAGAGGGAAGACACCCGCTCACCACAATCAGAAATGTTGCCCTAATCACAGATTAGACGTAGCACAGTGGGTCAAAAAGTACTCAGATAGATTTTTTTTTTTTTGGACAATCACAAATTGTCACTTTGAAGCCAAGTCAAGGACTGAAGTCCAGTTCCTTTCAATGTTCTTTGATATTTCTTTTTTTTTTTTTGGAATGTTCTTTGATATTTCTTTTTTTTGTCTGTTGGAGTTTGTTTGTTGCAATTTCATCATATTTTTTTCGGTTTACTTGCCGTATGCCGTTGCAGACGAGTTAGCTGAACGTTCCCCTGGTAAAATGTAAATTTGCTTTTATAATTTTCCATCTTGACAAATTTTATATCATCCAGTAATTTTGACCAGTATATTTTAAATGCCAATTTACACTCACTTTGTATTTTATGACCGAACAAAATATAGATTTCTCCAGGTAGTTTATCTCCAAACCCGTTTAAATAAAAACCTGATCAAATCAAAGGAAACAGTGATAATAAAACTGGTCCAAACTGAGACCAGTCTGGACTGAACTTAGACACTTGCAGAAACCCACACATCTGTCTGAGAACTTTTCCACCCAGGCTCGTATGCATGTGAGACAAGAAGCTATTTGTAAAAAATAATGACTTTCTTCCCTCTTTGTTCTAAAGGCCTTGACCAGGAGGTTCTGGTGAACCTCTCCCTTTCCCTCTCCTTAGCCTTTGACTCCGTTACTGTGTAACAACAATACAGAGGGGTTTGAGTTCAATGTCCTGCAGTCGATCTGTCGGGACACTGATAAGAGGAGCTGATGGATAGCTTTAATCAGCAGAGCCCAGGGATCAAGTCTTAAGAACAGATCAATCAAAGGCAGTGTGGTTTATGAAAGAGACGGCCTGTGGGTGTCGACGGGGTCTGCGCGCCTAAGCTTTTTTTTGCTGATGGAAGGCAAAAGTATAAGCACAGTAAGCTAAATATAAAACAAATATTTTACGGCTAGCCTCAGAAAGCTGTGTTGACAATCAAACAAAATACGTCGCTACCAAAAAATAACATGGGTCGTAGGTTACGGTAAAAGAAATATTCAGGCATAAATAAGACATCTGTAATCAGTAGACGGAGCCTATTAAAGTCCAGCTGTAACTCTGTATCAAATCACGGCGCTAAATGCGTCTGTTGTTTAGCACACGTAAAACCTTGTGACAGAAACCGAAATAAAAACCCAGCTAAATCCCCGATGAAACATAAAAATTCGACCGAAACAAAAGCAGCCCCGGAATCAGCGCCGGGCTCAGCGGTATTTACGTCAAACAAACAATAGACGTCCACAGAAGACAACGGGGGCGCTGGTGTTTTCCAGGACACGCAGCTTTTTAATACACATGCTGGATTTGTGTGTTCAAAGCGACGTCTTATCAGAGGACGGGGGTGATGAGGCTATTCCTGTCTGAGTCCCGGCTCGTGATTGTAAACGACAGCTACACATGTCCCCTCCAAGCCAGGACCAGATCCATCCATCCAAATTAGCTGCTCTCCGGTTCCTTCCTGGGACGGCAGATCTTATCCAGGCAGACATGTTTAAGTTGTCAGTGGGTTTGTAAAAGCCATATTGAACAGCATATTGACTGATGCAATCGCACAGACACACATCATTAGGCTCATTAACGGTTGAATGTAGAGGCGAGGGCGGTCTAACGGGTGTAGTCGTGTGAGTCTGTGTCTCCACTGATAATGCTGGTCCTTAACAAGCCCAGTGCAGGCAAGACGCAGGCTGTCGGCATTAAAATGAAATATGCCTCCGCGTGTGATGTGGCTGCTAATAAATAGCTTGTTTGACACAACGCTATTCTCATTTACACACAGTTTGCCGTGTGATAACCGGATGGGTTGTGGCCTCGTAAAGATGCTCCATGTGTTGTTTTAGGAAGCCATTACAAACTGTGCCGTCTCCATTACCAGGGCTATCTGATCATTATTACTGCCATCTGTACTCAGACCCTCATCTGCCCAAGCCAACCACCACCAACGACACACACACACACAGACACAGTACATTCGGCTGTGTATTATACTGTATGTGTGCGCACACCCAAATGTGACCCGACAGCTGTTCCCTGGTCACCACGTTTCGGTCTGACCTACGTCGGCACGGCTGGACACGGCACCACGGACCTGCTGGAGACCAGAGACTAACAAAACTCTGCACACGGATGAAGCCTAACGTTCCCTTGTGGTGAAATGCGATTTCAATTTCCCCAGCCGGAGCCGCCCGCTCCCTTCAAAGACCCATCACAGGATACAAGTCTAATGCAGAGAGAATGCCGGTTAAAACCACAGCCAGGCATGACGCTTTGAAGGCAGAGCACCAGTCAGTCTGATACGAGCCAAATCATTTCCCTTGCCTCGACAATTCCATTGTGTGGTTCGCCAAGTGGCTTTGTGTGTGGGTCATCTGGGTCGGCTTCAAGGATCACCCCACTCCATTCCAGGCCTGGACCGCTACAGGAAATGAGATGGCCTCAAATAAAAAAAAAGGACTTGTGAAGGATAGATCTTCTTTTCATTGATGTGATGTTAAAAACAAACAAACGAGGTGCTACAGTCTGAAGTGCACCAGGAATGCAGCAAACGGAGCTACAACAACAACAGTCAGCAGCACAGGACCTGGACCTAATGTGGCAAAAAAAAAAGACTCGGAGGTTTGTCTCCAAGAAAATCTTTCATCTCCTCGACGAGAGAGGGGAAGAGAGGAGGAGTGATGTGGTGAGGATTCAGGCTGTCATGTTTCACAGTGGGGGAGTTGAGAGACAGATGAGGAGAATAGTTAAAAGAAGTCAAACTTTTCAGAGCCAGGGAAAAAGTGGAAGATGAGACGGCGGAGCGACGGGCCAGCGTGGCACTGCAGAGTTGCGAGGTAAAATCCGGGTGTAAAGTATAATATTACGGAGCGTTTCGACGGAAAACGACCGCATTTACTCAATAAATCGTCTGGGCAGAGCCCGGTGTCTTTCTCCGTGCACAGTTCATAAAGTGAGCCAAGAGGGTTAGGATACTGTGTTTGCTTTAGCAGGATCTCTCTCCTATTTCCAATATCTGGGAGATGAGAGGCTTCCATGCCCAAGAACATCACGGGGAAGAATAAACACACACATCTAATGGGAAGCATGTGTGTGTGAGATGAAACGGCCTCCCTCATGTAAATAGAGTGAAATATAGACCCGCGTCCTGCCGAGCTCCAATCACGGCAGCACGGCCTGAGGGTGAGGGAGGGGGGAGGAGATGACAGACCCCCCCCCCAACAGGTAGTCTCAGTCATCACACACAATCTGCCAATAAGGTGGTTCTGCAGTGGAGTCATGAGGCGACCAGTGTCTGACAGTGACATCTCCATTCTCTCCCTTTCCCTCCCCAACACACACACACACACACACTCATAGAGGGCAACAGCTTTGAGACGAGGAGCAGTGCAAGGTCAGGAAAAAGCCTTTCCCCCTTTCATGGGTCTCGGTGGGGTTTAGCACGGCATTATGGGAAGATTAGACATTAGAGACCTCTACTATCTGATGTCATTGTTGGTTTTGCGTCGTCTGTGCAGCTTGTGGAGCCCGGGCCTGATGGCAGGCACAGTGCACTCCAAACAAAGTGCCCACGGTTGCAGCGGTGATTGATTGCAGGTTCCTATTGTATCTGTCTTGTATGGCTCTATTGAAGGAAGAATTAGTCGGACAAAAACTTATGGAAAAGGCTACACATCTAAATCCATCAATCAAGTCAGCAATCAAAATAATTCAATTAAGAAAGTTAAATCCCAGTGGATTACGAGTCCCTGCTCCAACAGCCCAGAGACAAACTCGATTTACTGGCAATCCATATATGATAGCATTAACTCCACTTTAAGGCTCAAATCTTTTTTCCATTAATTACATTTTGAGAAAACAGAAAGAGAAATATCTGAGTTATGATGTTTACGTTGGGAACAGACCAGTCAGAAGAAATCAAATAAACAACAGCCACTTCCATCAGCCAATGAACGAGCAGACGGGCAGTCGAGACAAAACTCATTTGCACGTTGTTTACAATGCCACTTGTTTGCAAACATATAAAACTTTGGAATTTTTTTATTTTTTATATATATAACGGGGCCAGAAAATGGCCGTACGTCGGAGCTCCTGGACGGCGGTGGGGGTGCGTGTGGGAGGGGGTGCTGAATATGTGTGTAATTGTCTTTCCCCCCCGTTTCCGAGGTGTGAAAGGGAATGCAGGATTGTACTGGGGCGTCCCACAGCGAGGCGATTGAAGCGTCAGTCACAGCTGCCACACAGATCCATGGCACGCAGCAAATCCCAGGCCCGGCCCTCGCAGGCAGAGGGGCCCGCGGCCGGGCCTGGGAGCGGCAGGAGACCCACAGGCCTTTTCTTCCAACTCCTCTCACCAGCACAAGGGGGACTGGGGTCATGCTGGGAGTTTGCTTAGAAAGGGCTGAGGCGGGATTGAATGGGTTAACAGAGGCATGCATACACACACTCACACACCAACTGGAATGCTTTGGAGCTGTCTGTCTTGCCTTAGGGCACGAGGGGGGACGGGGGGGGGACTAAGTGGGGGTAAAAGAAAAGACAAATCAAATCTTGACTCAACATCCTAAAAATTTAGGACACATATTCTTTTGCGAAAAGAAAGTGAGGTAGTGCTCGAGACAGATTACTGCAGAAATATGTGCTTTTCGCCTGATGCCTGGAGCGAAGCAGCGCTAAAGTCCTGGGGATTAAACATTGTGGCATTCACATGCCCCCCCCCCCAACCTAATAGTCTCCATATCCTGGCTGTGTATGGCATAGATGGATTATGATGCTTCATAATTAACGAGGATGAGGGGCTGGGGGTGTTCAGACCGTCGATCAGACGCTGACACACTTCCACGCACCATCCCTTGGGAAAAGGAGGCTGCTGCCCCAC
>NC_024321.1:15885320-15893459 GCF_000523025.1 Cynoglossus semilaevis
TAAGTGGGGGTAAAAGAAAAGACAAATCAAATCTTGACTCAACATCCTAAAAATTTAGGACACATATTCTTTTGCGAAAAGAAAGCGAGGTAGTGCTCGAGACAGATTACTGCAGAAATATGTGCTTTTCGCCTGATGCCTGGAGCGAAGCAGCGCTAAAGTCCTGGGGATTAAACATTGTGGCATTCACATGCCCCCCCCCCCAACCTAATGGTCTCCATATCCTGGCTGTGTATGGCATAGATGGATTATGATGCTTCATAATTAACGAGGATGAGGGGCTGGGGGTGTTCAGACCGTCGATCAGACGCTGACACACTTCCACGCACCATCCCTTGGGAAAAGGAGGCTGCTGCCATACTGTTCCATTACTTTATCGTTCTATCATTCTATTATCCTACCACTCTATTCAATTACACTGTCACTCCATTAGTGCAGTCATACGGTGAACAAAGAGCTCCGAGATGATCGCTGATGACATCTTCAGGACAGACTGGCTGCTGGTCCTGCTCCAGCAGGTTTCTGACCAATGTCGTCTTTAACTGAACCTAAGTTTCAGAAAGTTTTTCTAGTTTGTCTTCTTTTTTTGTCCTGCATTTGTTCTTACGATTTTAGTGTGGATTTTTGAACTTTTTTTTTTTACAATCTCCATGTTAAACTAAATCTAATGGGTTTATAATTTCATAAAGTAACATAACGCCATTTAATTTCCACTCCATCAACCAATGCTATTTAGACTTCTTGTAATTAATTGTGATTAATCACACTGTTACACAAAATCCAACCAGAAGATAATAAATATAAATTAATTGTTGGCGTTAATGAATTAATGTGTTAACCCATTGAAATGCCCAGACCTAAATATTATATAATATAATTAAAATGTAATAAATATAAATCTATTTTTCCAAACTTTTTTATTTTGACTTTAGTAAAAAAAAACATTATATAGAAAGTAGAAAATTCCAATTCAATTCAGACAACAATAAAGTAAAAAAGTCCCAGAGTAATAGCTGCGTTCTTTAAAAAAAGAAAAAAAGTATTCTTCTTTTAAGATCTGTGTCTAAACTTCTTTCCGCATTTTTTTTTCCATTCCCTAAAAACCTCAAACTACGTCTTCACTTGCCTCACAGTTTATATGGTACGCTCATTCTTTTAATAAAACCACAACAGGACTCTCAGTCCTGTCCCATTCATTTTGTTGTCATTATTTGTTGAGCTCTGTCATCCCCTTCCCTAAAATCCTGGCATGCTACGTTCAAACTTTCCCACAAAAGTCTTTGGAGTTCCTCAGACCGGGGGAGAGCGCGGCCCTCGCTGCCTGTATGTCGGTGACAACTCCTGACATCTTAAAGGACCTGTAGTGCAGCCGGCTGTTGAGGTTGCCTGCAAGCTGTTTGGGCCTTGCATCTGATGACGGCCGGCTCTCCGGCACAGAGGGGTTCTCTGAGAAAGAGTTAAGTCTGCGAGGTCGGTCTGGAGGAGGAGGATATGAGTTCTCGAGTCAGAGCCGTGGGGGTAATGGTTTTAGAGATGGCTGTCACACAGATCCGTTCCACTGTCCAACACCGCCACTGATCTCCACCGAACCAACTCTGCATTTCAGACGCTCAACTTCTCTCTGTCCCTTTTTCCTCTCTTCTCCTCTTCTCCTTCTCCTTCTTCGCTCTGACACATGGAAGTAATCTGGGAGTGCTGTCCTGGACTGAAAGGATGTGCGGTTGAGCCCAGGGCTCCGTTTCTACATTAGCTCCCTCTCCTCTCCTGTTTAATCCCCTTATTTTAAAAAGAACTAAGATGGAAAACAAAAGGCAGACTTTGCCCATTCATCTCTTCTCTACTTCCTCTAACTCTGCGTCCGTATACATTTTCTCTTGACTTGGCAGAAGTGCAGATGCAAATTTCAGGGGACACTTTTCAGCAACAGTTTTATCTTGGCAGAGCTGGACGTTGTTACTGCCCGTTAGCACCCGAAATCTGACCCAAGTACTAACGTTTATGCTAGTCCTAAAACTCAATATAACATTAACTCACACTGACCCTTACTTTAACCCTAACTAAACTTATTATAAGCTTAATTTGAAATGATTTTAATGACCTTATCCGACCTAAACGTAACTTTTTATGTAAACAGAAAACACAAAATTCACTGCTGGGAGCCTACGCTTCTAAACACGTCTTTTAAATGAGCTTGAACTTTTCTGTAATTGTTGTCATAGCATTAATAACAACAGTAATTAAGATGATGTTAATAATAGCAACATTAACAATAATAACAATAATAATGGTGCTGTCAGTTCTAATTCTGTCGTCTTTATTGACTCACTCAGTTTCGGGACTTGGTCATAGTTTTGACTGACTGTCTCATCCACCTAACCCTAATCCTATTCCTAATCCTACGTCTGACACACCTGTAAACACCTTTGTGTTTACCTTCTCCCAACAAATGCTGTCAAAATCACGATCCTAACTCTGGTTATTCCTGCACTTTAGTTTATTTTTTATTATACTGATTTTGGTTTCTGGAAATAAAAAATAAACGTATCCTTTAAAATAAAAACAGAAAAGTAAAGTGCCCTAAAAAGTCTGATTTTGTTGATGTTAGTTGGCGCATTAAACATTTGTTTTTATTTAAGTTCATTCATTTAGATGTTTAAGGTCCACCAGTGAATTCAAAGAAACAAAAAATAAATATACAATAATGAAGTATTTAATTTAAATTTCTTAAAATAATGAAGTATTTAATTTAAATTTCTCTCCTGAATGTTTTGCTACTTAATCAGTGAAGCAATCCTTTCAAAAACTTCACTCCTAAAAATGGTTGAGTGCATTCAGCTGTGAATGCGGTGAATCTAAAACATGCCTTTAAAGAAAACCAAACTATAACTGTGGGTCACGAGCGGCAGTTTGAATGTCATGCAGCAACCCATGAAAACAAAAATAGACAAAAATGCTAAAAATGAGTTGCAAACCACGGAATGAGTCTCAGTTTCATCTAAACATCTGCTAGAATAAAAATACCTAACACATCAATAACACAAAAAAACACAATGATCAGTTTTCAGTGATGTGGCAGTAAAGTGGGTCCATCTGGACTGAGAAACCTTGATGAAAAAAAAAACAGAATCTTTTTTTCCCGAAACATCCTCCAGCTCCTCTGTGGGCCCAGGTGTCTCCCACCGATACCCACACCGAGAATCTGTTGTTACACACTGCTGAAACAACAGTCGTGAATGCCCCCCCCCCCACGCACACACACACACACACACATACATTAAAGCAAACGCAGCTGTCCTCAGACCCACACTCAGACACAGGCTGCCTTTTTGCAGCTCTACGGCCAGTTGCTTTTCCAGCAGTAACTCTCATTGGTCAGTCCTGGCTCTTTCTCTCTGAGTGGGGCTCAGGCTCTAAGTCCTTTCTGTGCATAATGAGATCGGTATCAGACGGAAACATGATCAGAGTCTGAAGGGGGAGAAGGGGGGAATCAGAGCAGCTTTATATCACACTGGGGCAGAAAGGCTGGGCAGCAGAGAGGCAGGCAGGTAGAAAAAAAAAAAAGAAAACCCAAAGAGGCCCCTGACCTTCTCAGCACCGACCCGCACTACGGCAGCGCTCTACTTTTTGCTTGAATAACCAAAGTTGTGTTTATAGTCTCATCCTGAAGTTTCATTCAGCTCTGGTTCAACAGGTTTCGTCAGTTTCGAGTCTTGCACTTTGTTTTTCTAACCTCTGACTGAAATATGTATAAAGTGAGTGTCGGCAGTGTTGAGCATGTGAGTGTCGGCACGAGAGAGAAACGTCAGGATGTTTTTATTTTAATTACAGCAGATCATTCTTTACACAGGAGTTTTATATAATCAACAATTACAGTGTTTATGTATTTATGTTGTTGTGTATTTATGTTACGTATAATTAGTGGTCAGTGCAGTTACAGGAAAATCAAAGTGTCTTTGTAATTAATTAATTACATTTTTATTTTTTATAATTTTTTTTAACTGAATTACTGCCACCTACTGGGCTGGAGGGTGTGTGTATTTTTATCAACGTTATAATCATATCCAATTAGTGGTTGAATGCAAAGAACAAAAATTCAATCAAGTTGTTTTGTAATGAATTGGTCGCAATTAATCACATTTTAACTGCCCTTACTGCCCCCTACTGAGCTGGAGTGTTACTGGTACTCCAGAAATTAGTGAACTGAAAAAAGTAATGTAATTAAATGTGTTATTTTTTTTTAATGTGACATTTTGTCTTTAATTAATTCATCAAAGTTTTTGCTTTTTGGTCCCAGCTCTGATTTAAATGTGACATTTATTTAAGAAAATATCAAATCAATAATCCAACCAGGAGTGGAATTTAAACTCAGTGAACCCTCAGCAATTCTGCGATTAAAAACAAAAATTATCCACATGTTAAAGTGTAATTCAGGCAGCCGAGGGAAGGGGGGGCAATAAGGCGACCCAGTGTAGCCCACAGCCGAAGAGGCTAAAGTTGACCTTCATCAACTGTAACTGCCCTCACTGTGGGGCTGTTCTGTTGTTCTTTAGTGGGCTTCAAAATAACACAAAACAAACAGCCTTGATGATATGTGTGTGGGGGGTTCAAAGTGAGGGCAGCAGACCTCTGGCCGTGGCGGGTTTGTATATTCTTAGAGGTTTTCTAAACCATGGTTTTATTTGTCTCCTGTGTTGCTGTAAACAGACTCCAGGTCAGAAGGTAAATATTAGCTGGATCCTCTCAGCGACCCCTGTCAGATTACAGTGGAACTGGCATCACTGCAGCATTCCTGAGCTCACTGTCACTGCACACAGTACAGTGTGTGCATGAAGGATGTGCCTGATGTACATTTTTTTTGGTGCCGACTCCGGCGGCCACGCAGATGGGACGTGATCGGTCATAACAAAGTGACATTTTCTGCTGTAATCCCACTCAGCTAAATGAAGGCTAATCCGATTTGCTGTGATCAAATGTGAGATGGTTTCTCCCCCGGCCGGGCTCTCTGACACATCCAGCGTCAGACACATCCTTCTTCATCCCCCCCCCCGCAATTAAATATCAAAAAGGTTACATACATCCTGCAGCCACACTAAAACTTAGCGCTCGTTTCTTCTTCTCTCTTTTTTTTTTAACTAGATTGGCATTAGAGCAGATGATGTATGTCGCCTGTTCAAGCACGCTGGGTAGAAATTAATTAGTCCGACCCCAGTTATTGATAATGCAGGAGTAGGAGTGATGGCATGTTCACATGACGATCCATAACCGAGAGAGAAACATACATTACCATACACAAACACACACACAGACACACACACACTCGGGCCCCAAACCCGCTGCTTTCCTATAGTTTGTCTCATAACTCACGGCCTGTAGGGAAGTGCTGGTATTGTTATATTTTGTGTATGTGGCTCACTGTGAAAGCGGAGGGTCGGATTAATTTATTAGCCGAAGCTGCACTGCTCCCCAAAGTGGGAACAGGAAGTAAGACATCGTAAATCTAGATAAGTCACTAGATACTGTACTTTCTATTTCTCCAGACCGCTCTCTGTCCGTGACTTATGAGACTTTTAAATATATTTATATATATATGTATAGCATATATATAACTCATATATATATATAAAACATATGTTTATATCATGTATATATAACTGATATATAGTGTATGTCTATAACATAGATAGAAGGATAGATATACATATAAATATATAAATATATGTAGTCAGTCATTTTTAACAAAAAACTCCATAAAATACTTTTAAACAGAAATACGAGAATTTTGCACAAAACAATGCGAGGAACCGTAACAATGGTTTCTGTTGTGGTTGGTGTGATTACAGATTTCAATCTTGACCAAAATACTTTTATTTACATGTATTTTTTATACTATGTATATGCGTATATTAGAACACTAAAAGTTCTAAAACTTCTATAAAAAGTAACCGAAATATATATGACTTGTATAACACCTATATGAACTTCTGTATGTTTATACATATATAAATACATAAATATGTATAATGTAAATATATATATAATACATATATACACATATAAATATATACATGTTTATTATAAATATATATATAAATATACAGTATACAGTATACAATATATACACATACAAATAGAAACATATGTAAAATATAAATACAAATATATAAATATATAGTATACATGCACAATATATTTGTATATATGTGTGTAGTGCGGGTGCCAGTGAAGTAAGGTGGAGTGGAGCTCAGCCGACAGGGAAGACAGATGTTGTTTGCAGTGAAAATATTCCCTTCTATTGCCTATCAGACTCTGAAGAACAGGTTTGTCGTTTGTTATTACGAAGCCTGAGCACAGTGAGATAATTGTCTATTGTTTTCTAAGCGCAGAGCAGCAGGGTAATTAGGTTGAGAGTGAACACGTTGCAGAGTGCGTTATTGTTCCGCTGTGAACTTTATGAAATATTGGACGGTCGTGGGGATTTTACAAGGAGAGAAGCAGCGGAACAGATGGAGAAATGATCTTGCAATTCCTAAAACCAGCATGGGGAAACTTCAGAGACGTGTCCCCCCCCCAGACCCCCCCGCCCCAGGTGACATCATCTATCAATGGCTGTCTACCTTCATCTGCGTTCCATCCGTCCGCCCCTGACTGACTCAGAGAGAGAGGGTTTGGGAGCGAGGCTGAAGCCGTGCTGCCTGGCGACACTCATTGTTCCACCACCTCTGCAGTCAAATAAAAGCTGATGGGCCATAGTCTCACCATTAGGGCCTCGGCCTTCACACACACTTACGCCGTCACACACACACACACACACACTGTATCGACCTGCAGCCCAGTGAACATGGCAGCGATATTCATACTCACTGACTGCACAACAAGAGCCCACGACTTTTGACATTTGGGGAATAAATCATGGATTCACTTGAGTGGGTAACTTGTACTCTGGCTGAGGCTACTCTCCATTTCCTCTCAGTGCTGGGAGCTCAGATGAAGGTCAGCTCCATCCACAAAAATATACCTCACTTCTCTATCTGCCCCCCCCCCCCCCCCCCCTCTCCTCCCCCCCCCCCCCCTCTCCCCTCTTCTCTTTTTTTCCCCTCTCGATGCAAATGTGGGAGTGGGGTGTAAGTGGGTGATAATTGTTACCAGAGAGTGGTTTTTTTATCAGCAGTCTGGTCGAACTCTGCTTGTGTTTGATGGAAACTTAAAAAAAAAAAAATTTTAATTATTCAGATTTGAGGTTTGAAAATTAGGCTACGTCCACGCCTTGGCAAATAAAAAAAAATTAAACCGGTTTTCAACATTTGCCTCTCATTAGGTGTAAGTTTTTTTACGAGAGTTTTTATGTGAAAATTTAAATAGAATTTGTAAAGAGTTGGGACAGTTGGCCCCGGCCCTTCTGTGCAGACTAACCCACTCAGTCGGTTTGTTTTTGGGGCAGAGAAAATGAAACTTTCTGTTGGACTCCTTACTCAGCACTTTACGGCAAACAAAGAGTTTCTAGGCTCAGGTACGACTGTAGCGGTAACGCCGTAAGTTGATCGAGCTAACCACTTATTAAGTCGGATTAGTTGATGGATGTTGTATGTTTCAGACGTCGGTACCTGCTGAGTTCATGTCGTGCTGGGAAATTCCCAGCGGAAAAATAAATCAGCACAAACCTGTGCCGCGGAGGAATGACGATTAAAACGGATTAAAATTCGATTTCTTCTCTTGACACATTTGTCACATTTAACAAGTCATTAACCCGTTAAATACATACACAAAGGCGACTTTAGCAACTAAAGTCGACCATTACGCACACCCCACGGAGCGTTCAGATTCAGACGTAACTCGGACCCGGGACTTACTTGGTGTTCTGTGAGCTCCAGATGATGGTCTCCAGCGTTTTGGCCGCGGGTAAGGCGGACCTGCACATTAAAATAAAGATCCAGAGGTAATACTTCCAACACGCGAGTCCCGCCATGCTGAGAAACGTAGACGAAGTGAGTGGAGAACTCGTTGTGCGTCGGACGGTGCGCCTCGCAGCCTCTATCTGTGGTTCGCCGGGTGGGAAGGTGAGCGTGGATCAGTCGGGAGCATGAGAGGTGGATATCAGATACATGTCCCTCTGAGCGACTTCTTCAGAAACGGTTCCAGAGC
>NC_024321.1:15894712-15907247 GCF_000523025.1 Cynoglossus semilaevis
TCCCAGAGCCGCGCGTCCTTGGCGGACCCGCGGGGGGAAGACCCTGGTTTTGTGGTGGGTTTCTGAGAGTCAAGTGTCCGGGTTGACCCGCGGCTAAGACAAAACACCAACCCCTCGCTTTTGTACGATTCGTTGATAAGATCTACAGTGAGCCCGAGAGGTAGAACAGACCTAACCAGTCGATGCAGCTGCCGATGGACTGCGTTGCTCGGCGTCTTTGTCACCGCTCCCCCGCTGCGTCTGTACCTGTCGCTGCGTCTATCCCACAGATGACCACATACATCCGTCAGCCACGAATCCACAGCACGCTGGGAATCTGAAGGTCCGTTTCATTCCAGTCTTATCTTTCACTCCTCCTCCCGCTGCTGGTATTCGACGTCGCAGAGGAATTGAGTTTCTATTGTGGAATATTCCTCCCGGCTCTCAGCGTGTTGTCGCGCTCCAAGCAGGGCAGCCTTTAGTCCGACCCGGACATGCTGCGCTGCTGCTGCTGCTGCTGCTGCCCGGTTCGTAAACACAGTCTCTCTCTCTCGCTCTCTGCCTCTCTCTCTCTCTCTCTCCACCCCCGGTCCTCCTCGCAGGTTTGTAGCTGCACGGAGACAGAATTTTGTTGTTTTTTTTTTAAAGTCCCAGTGTGAGCTCAGAGCCTCTCAGCAGCCTCAGCAGGCTCCAAATCCGCTCGTCAACATTTCCACGCCGGCGTAAGAAAAAGTCACGGCGCTCCTGTGCGTGCAGCAGCTCCAGCTCGTCTGTAACCCGAGCCCAGCGCGGCGCAGGAGTGGGAACGGCCCACAGAGGAAGCCGCGGCCAATCACAGCGCTCTGTCCGAACTTGGAAAACATTTATGGGGACGTGGAGGGAGGGAGGGAGCGGAGCGGCGAGGGCTGTTATTGGGTTGACCCCCACATCTCCAGCGCCTCCTCCAGCCTGGAGCCGTCGGCCCAAATTGAAGCGGACTTTGGAGTTTGGCCTGTTCGTCATACTGAAACTGTGAGGAGAGAAACTGACGTGACAGTGTTGGACTGTTCCTCTGGTTCCTGGGTGAATGTTTTCAAGGATTTAGATTGTTTTTTTTTTACCGACAAAATGTACTAATCTTTATTTATAGAAATCTACCGACGAAATGTACTAATCTTTATTTATAGAAATACCAAATCTGTCTCCTCTCTTCTTCTTCTTAGGTGGTGTTTGGATCAGAGAATTCCTTCTCTGTAGAGTCCTGTAGGATGACCTTTGACACCAGGTCACAACCTGCGTCTTTGTCTGGTCTAAGGACTGAAATCCACCTCCTTTAAATGTTCTTTCAGTTGTGTTTGAGAAACTAAAGAAAAAACAAAAACAAACCATCATGTGGTTCTAGATCAGCAGGTTCTAGATCAGCAGGTTTCCGTTCCAGTTTGGTTAAAGATGCGATGTTTGATTTGGAAATTTTTTATTGTTGTGGTTTCAATGAAACATCTGATCAAATCAAAGGAAACTCCAGACCAGTCTGAACCGGTTTATATTAATACTATAATACTCGAGTTTTCAGGGATTTTTTTTTATTCATGGCAAATATCTGCTTTTTCATTAATTCAAATAAAGTGAATATCTTTCTTCTTCACTGACATCATTTGTCTTTCTGGACTATAAATAACTCCCAGTAAGTTTCAGTTATGTCGCTCCTACAGCGTGTTGATTACATGTTGTGTAATTTGATAGTTGTTTATGTGTGCGTTACACAGCGCTGCGTGTCTTTGTACTCGTCTTTGTACCTGAAGTCAACGTTCAAACTGAGACGTTTCTGTGACGTCGTCTGTGGAGAGGTCATTAAATCGGTTCCAGGTACCATCAGTGGGTTTGCAGTATTTCGTCTTAACGACTGAGCTACAATAATATTGTGAGCCGTCCCCTGATTTATATATACACAGGTATATGAAGCATTTGAAAAGCCCCAAGGCTGACTGTATAGGATTACAGTGTGTTATTTTAGTCCTTTCTTTTCCTTTTTTCCTGGCTGAAGGATATGATGATTAATGGTCTCTTTGGATCTCTTCCTAGTCGTCCCCTCCTGGCATAATGAACTGCATGAGAACTTAGTCTTCAGTGTCAAGAGACAATGGAGCGTCGGTTTCCTATAGTCATTGAGCCATTCATTCTTTGAGGAAGGAACGCTTGACACATAATTGATCATGTCCATGTCTGTGCCCCCTTTGTGTGTATGTGTGTGTGTGTATGTGTGTGTGTGTGACAGAGAGGCAGAGAGAGAGAGAGAGAGAGAGAGAGAGGAAGAGCAGTAATGAGTCCCCTACATTTCCTTGAATTTATTCAATCAATGCCGCCCCCTAATGGTTGTGACAAAGCTAAATACAGGAGGATGAATGGACTACAGTTGGAAAGGAAATGATAAGAGCCTGTGTGATGGTTCTTTAAATTATTTTCATAACATCCTGTTTGTAGGTTGACAGCCCATAAATGTTTTTCAAACAATGAGCTGAAAATCAGCCTCGTTTGCCCAAATGTTTACTGCTTTATAATTATCTCAGCGTGTGTGTGTGTGTGTGTCTGAGGAGGATGGGTGGGGGGTGATAACAAGGCCCACAGAAGTTGGAGTGCCAGAGTCTGGCTTCAAATCGTCAGAACTTTGCCATGGTAACAGCAAACACTCGCCAGTTGCCGCTGGGATGGCATGTCCCGTCTGATGGCTGAGATGTATGGGATACCTGATACGGTAGGAGCCAATCAGAAGGTCACAAATAGATACCTGATCTGCTGTGAGCCAATGAGACGCCTCCTGCGAAGGACTTTGACGTCGGCCACAGCTGCAGCCGAGGCCGACTGACCAATAGCTTCGAGACAATGATGGCCGACGTGCCAAGACCACAGTCGGGGGGCAGCAGAATCAAAAACGCTCTTCGTTCAGTACAGTACTGTGAAGGGGTTTTTCATTTGGAAGCAATGAAGGGAAAAAATGGTGATATATAGACCAGCAGTTTCAAACAAAGGGGAGGTTGGGGGGTCGACGGGGAGGAAGGGGGGGGCACAGCTGTAACAGAATGTGAACAAAAAAGCTACAAATTAGAAACTGATTTTTTTTTTGTGCGAAGACAATAACGCTTCTGAAGAAATTGTTGTGTAGAGTTTGATGCAAGAGCAGTGAATGTTTTTGATAAGATCAACAAAGGTCTTTACCAGATAAAAAAAGAAATGTAAGAAAGGGGTGTAAGAAAATATCAACTGAAAAATCACAATATTTCGTGTCACAATATTGTATCGCTGTTCTACTGTATGGATTTTTTATCACCAAATATTCCTGGTGTTGTTTTTTATCAGTATATTTTGGTCCAATGATGGACTGGAGAACTCTTCTTGGCTGTGAAGGAATGATTGGTAGAAGATGAATAGACAATTCAAATGAGTGGAGAACAAACGGGATGATGAAGGATCTTCAGCAGATAATAAACAACAAAGTCGTGACAGTGACAGAGGAGGCAGTCGATGTTAGAGTTCCCATCCAGACAACCATGAAATAGCGAGTGTTCTATGAAATGAGGTCGTCAGGTGAACCTTTACAGGCGGCTGATTATTGACACTTTAAATAGCATTCTGACACAACAGGAGTTCTCAGGCTTCACACAGAACCGTGTGATCTGTATTCATCTGACAGGCGAAGTTGAAACAACAACGAGACGTCGCTCCTGAAAAACCATTGCTGACATTTTCAAACTGCTTGCTCATCCTGCCGTGCCATTTACTTCTCAGGACAAAGTGGTGCTCTGAGAAGAATGCTAACATCAGCATGCTACGGTGTTTGGTGTACGGTGAGCTAACACGCTGCTGATGAGCAGATGTAAATGGGAGTCCTGTCCACACGTACAGCCTGCTCCGTTAGGAACAGAGTAGAACAGAATATTTTGAAGTATGAATGAATGAATCCATCATTTAAATTCATTTTTTTAATCAAATAATATATTTGAAACACATGTTTTTGTATACAAACCCAACCCAGAAATGTAAACACTAAAGTAAAAATATAAACACTAAAAAGTAGTAAAAACATTTAGAACTCAAAAACAGGAACTAAATAAATATCATGATAAACATGGCAGTACTCACAGGACAATATTTTGCAGTATAGTGAGTATAAATAAACCAGTACGTTGTGCAGACATAAATATATTCATCACATTACTCTTGTGTTTGTGTTGTTGTTTCCATTAGCCTGAATGTGGCAGGATTTTGGTTTTGTGTGTGAGTTTAATGCCCACTCTGCTCGGTCTGAGGTTGTTTGAACAATCTGTGTGTTTGAGCGGAGAGTGAGTTGGACGGAGTGTGTCTCTGATGACGCTCGGCCATGTTTTGTGTAGATAAAAATGACTCTCATCAATCATAATTATGTGAATAAAAAAAAAAAAGAACCTCTTTAGCCGCGGGCCTGTGAGTGAGTGCGGCTCTCACCGCAGCTCCATGTCGTCACTGACGAGCGCCATCGCAGTGACTGTACGGAGGAGAGGCTGCGCTTTTCAGAAGAAATTGATCACCCAAAGGTTAGGGAAGGGTTATGGTTTTTAGTTACAGTAAAAGGAAAGTGCTTCGTTTGCACGACATGCTCAGTGGAAATGAAAAATCACGGTCTTTAGCATCATTACAGCTGGAATCAGGCAGCTGAACTGGACAAATATGCTTGTATAAAGTTAATGCTCCTCGTTGCCAAACACCGGGCTTTCACAAGACCACAGTTTGACAGAGACAATGTTACGCAGGCAACTTCTGCGGCGAGTGAGCTAACAGAAGAGAAGCTGAAACCTCAAAATGAGATTATGAGCAGGAGCCTTGTTGTGTTTGCAGAGCTGATAGAACTGCACAGAGTACGATTGTGCAATGTGTGCGAGCGCTGCCTTTTTTTCTTCGCTGCCTGCCATGACATCTGAATATGATGCTGAACACGAAAACTCCTTCGGGCTTTTTGGCAAGAAGAGGCTTAACATAAAAAGTAAACAAAAGGAAGTGAACGTATTTAGTGCGCTGCCTAATGCAGAACCAGGTGATCTGCCTCAGTGTCTAGAAGACACAAAGTCACTGACCTAAAAGTAAGGACAAGTACCAGTTTAAGACTCTCTCTCTCTCTGCTGCACTTCTGTATAAACTGTAAGTACATCCTGAGGATTTTTTCCATCCCCTAAGAAACACGTAGTTAAGTTTATATCTCAGTTTGAGAGGACCTACTGCTGAGAAGGCTTTTAAAAAAACACTCTTGGAAAGAATTTGTTCCATTTACATCTGACTGGGCCAACGCTGAAAAATACAGCTGCGAAGACCATAATCAACAACTCCACTGCCATCTGATATTTGACTGCTCACCAAAGATAATCTCCCCTTTTTTTTCCTATCAGCATGAATATACGTATATTGTTTTCAGAAAACTGAGTTCACCTTCTGTATGTTTGTATAAACCAAAATTCACAAAACACGTTCAGCCTCAACTGACTTTACAGTTTTGACACGGAAATCAATTTCCCACAAAAACCTCATGTTACAGGATGGAAAATATACAGTAACTATAGAAATCTAAAGAACTAAAATAGTTTTAAAAAATGGTCTCATGATTATGTCTAAAAACATTTTTTTAATCAAAATTAACAGGTGTGCATTTTTGGAATGCTTTGAAACGACTGTCGCCACTGCGTCGCCACTGCCAAAGAACCAAGTTTGTTTTTCTTTTTCTTCTTTTGTGTGGAATCACTCTCTTCCCCTCGTCGTCTAATTAGTTTCAGCTCCAAAATGAAGAATGTTTTCTTCCTTGGCCGTAGCCTTTTCCCTGCCTTTCCTCGAACCTCCGAGGACAGAGATCCAACCCAATCTGTTATTTACACTTAGCAAACACCGAAACCATGACATCATGATTCTGGGATGAAGCTGCTTCGGCCTGCAGTCGCTCCAACAACCTCACACTGAAAATAAATCACGGCCATTTCTTGTTTTTGATCTGTGCTCAATAAGCTTTACAACAGTGGTTCTCAAACTGTGGTACACCTAACTCTAGTAGTACTCAGGATACCTCTAATGGCACGCAGAAGAATCACAGGCTCAGAAACTGAAATTCTAAAAAAGGGGGCGGGCTTTGGCTAATATATAGGCTAACAAGGCGGGCTTTGGCTAATATATAGGCTAATATTCACGAGATCATTTATTAGCTTATTAGCAATAAATGATCTTCCTCTCTTGCATTGGTTGTTATCAAATAGTTATTATCAATTACATTTCCAAACATTGTCATAGCACAACGATACCTTATAAAAGCCGTTGGAACTTAATTAATGACAATTAAGCGGTAATTATCAGACGATATAGATGTAATTTAAACACAGATAACCCTAACCCTAATCCTGATGAACCACGTTAACAAAAATGCTAACCTTGTGCCGTGTCGTAGGGTTGCTAATACCGCGAACAATACTTTTATCACCTCCTTTTTCCGCCTCTTTTCCTCCATCTAACTCTGCGTGACTACGATTTTCTACAGCGAAACTCCGTAACTACGGCAGAAACCTTTCAAAATAAAAGCCCTTATTATCACAAAGATGACAAAATAATTATTCAACAACTAAAAGAAAATTAGGTTATATACACCCCCAAAGTCAAAAAGTTATAATTGCTTCAAATCTCCACTGAGCTTTATTTATTACCATCCCCAAACAAAGACAATTAAATTACATTTATGCCTCGTGGCTCAATGAGGAAAATATATTTGTGTTCATGAATTCCCCGTGCAATAGTTTGCAACCTTCAGTGAACGAGGAGGGGGGGCTGGCACCGCCTACTTTAGGAAGTACACTGTACTTACCGGTACTTAGCTGAACAGGGTTGGTCTGTTGTTGCTGTATTTAAACACTAGTCATTCTGGTGTTTTTGGAGGAACATGATTTTAAAAAGAAAGGCGACATCTGTAACACGGCGGTGATCAGCAGCTGGACTGGAGACCAGAGGGTCAGAACCCAGGCGGAGGCAGAGGAGATGTTGCGCCAGTAGGGGGCTGCAGATGCAGGTAGAACTGGAGCCACACTGGCATGTACTGGGTCAAGTGGTTAACCCTTGTTATCTGCCGAGGAAAAGGAGCATGTGACTCAGACGTTCCAGCTGTAATCAATATCAAACAGCCATTAACCAGTGAGACAACAGAGCCTCACAAACACACACACACAAGCACTTAGCCACACATGTTTCCTGTCCATCTCCTGCTCTGCAAAGCATTCACTAAAGGAAACACAAGGGCATGAACGCAAACAACACGATCCCAGTCCAAACACGGAGCCGACCCAAACAGTGGGAAAGATCTGTTAATGTAAACCAACTATTTTCGGAGGCAGACACTTGAGGAAGTTGTTGTATGAGAGATTCATGCTGCTTTGATTTGACTGCAGCGGCAACAAGGCCAAACACGACAGCCGGGGCATCCAGAGCATCATTTCCTGTTTGTGGCTGATCGTTGTCCAGACGTCTTCCTCCTGCCTCTGTTCTGGTTCTGCCGCTTGACTCCACCTCCAGCTCATCGTCCCAGCGATCGGGACCGACAGGAAAGCTGCTGATTACAGACAAACAACAATCTGAGCTAAACATATCACACATGTACCGCCGCGGTAGGAGACGCACGAGCAAAACCCTCCACTTCTCCTGTGTCGGTGTCTCACATATCAGTAATTAGGGCTGATAACGAGCTTAGACAATGGATGTTTGGTGTAGCCATCTTTGTCTACATATAAACACTGTGGAATCTGGATAGAGATCCTGATTAGAAGGTGGATGTCATCCTCCCATCTCCACTCACTCTCTCACTCTCTCACTCTTTCGCTCGTTGCGTTCCAGCCTCTCAGCTGAGAGTAGAATTTGAAAAGAGAAAATAATTCTTTGATGCTTAATATCAAAGAGCACAACACTGAGACCAGGGGCTGGAATTTAGGACACGCATGCACATAAAGACACACATGTTATCAACTAACAGTGATTATTTGATAGCCTACACTCTGCGGCCCAGGCCTGTGGCCCACAGGGTTTAGAGAAGAGTTAAACTGATGGAGAGAATATGGCAAATGTCGGCCCTGGGGTAAATGTTCTGTCCGTTCTAATAGAATTACCAGCCTGTGATAGATGAGTCTTTCCTCGGGGGCGACTTGTCTGTCAAACATTAGGTCACACTAACCCTACATGTTTGNAGGTGATGAGAAAAAAAATAAAAGGGGAGCGACAAAAGTGAAAGGAGGTTCTGGGTAGAGAGGTAGAGGGATGGGTGAAAGAGAGAGGGTGAGAACTGGTGAGAAGAGGGTGAAAAGAGGGCGGGGCTAAAAGAAAGAGTAGAAAGTGAGAGGGCAACAAAGGAGGGCATTTGAATCCACTCTAATCAGGGTCTGTGTGATGGACAGGACCTGTGGACGTGCCTTCTTTTCAGTGTAGTGTGTGTATGTGTAGGGGGTGTGGGGGGGTTGGGGGGGGGGGGTGGGGTTCAAGTGTGTGTGCGTGCATGTGAGTTTTCCAGTCTGTTATTTTCTGACTGCTACATGCATTTCTTGGCAGCTCTGCGTGCAGTGTGGATTTCAAAGTGTGTCTGTGAGCTAGTGTGTACTTTCTGTCCCGTGTGTGTCCGTGTGTGTGTGTGTGTGCTGTAAAGAGCAGACTGCAGGATGCAGATATAATTGGAGCAGAAGATCTGCGTCATTGCCCCCTCCCCTCTCCTTGGTGGGGCTGGAAATGAAACAAGTAGCCCACAGAGCTGACGTGCTGAAGAAATAATTGTTGCCTAATGACACGCAGGGGTTTGAGATCTAATTTGATCCCAGCATCATCATCATGGACCGGGTTCAGTCCCTGTTCTGATCTGGTGGTGTGCATCATCTGAGAGGGTTTTGTTGTGGTGGGGGGAGAGGGCGGGGGGTTCTAATGATCGTCCTATTATCACCCCTCTGTCATCCTTAGAACTCCGTCCTCTGAGTGTGTGTCCCAGTGGTGTAACAGCCTCACACACACACACACCCATTTTTGGAGGACCTGGATCTGGTCTCTGTGAGGACTAAGGGTCTTGAGAAAATCAAAACAACAAAAGGGAATAATAATATATAATAATATAATAATAATAATACTTTTATTGATTCCACACTTGGGAAATTCTTGTGTTACCAGCAAATCTGCTGCAACAGACTGCCCCCTGCAGGCGCCACGTACGTGCTTCCTCTGGGAATCAAACACATGACTGTGTGTGAATGGCTAAAACTTCAGTATTTTCCAGTATGGGATTGAACCTGCGCCCGCCGTTACAGAATCCGCATCACTATCGCCTGAGCCAATCAGCCGCTGCGTACAGATGTATGGCTAATCCCGTCCTCCAATCTGATCCCAATTCTAATCCTAACTCCAAATTAAATCTTAAACCTTGAAATACTCTTTGACTCCAAAAGCACCTGCAGAATGTCCCCATGACTCTAGCGCCCCCGCCTGAAATGTCCCTTAAGGAACAGCTGTTCCGAGAAAACACACACACACACACACGCACATAAGTCATGGGACAGCGGCACAAAGTCTTTCTTAGTCCTCGAGAACAAGGAGAAAACCTGGGTTGATGGTCAGGGCAGGCAGGAAGATAAGAGTGGTGTGTATTGTGGGCTTTGTCAAGTGTGTGTGCTGACCATGGTGTGTGTGTGTGTGTGTTTGCATTCCTCACAAAGCTATCGGTCCAGTCTGAGCCCACTTGCGGCGGTTAAGAGTTAGATCAGACTCCAAAGCTCCACAGATCAACGTGTCGTTGTTCCTGCCTGGTGTGGCTGACATGTTCGGGGTGACATCATCACTCAGGAACACATGATTCAGTAGCGCTCAACTGGAGAGCCAATGAAATTCAAGTCTAATCTGAGAGCAGATTAACGAAGCCACAACCACCTCATAACCGTTGGATTTTCTCCCGTTAACACTTTGAGGCTGTGGTTACAGACATCGTCAGTGAATTTAAACTGTGGAGGATTTATTTAATTAATTGATTGATGATTGAATCAAGGAATAGAAATCCAGACAAAGCTTAGAACAAAATGTATAATTTTCATCACTGGTTCTCTGTACATTTGTCATCTGTCTGCTACATTCACAGATTAGTAAAAAGTCACAGTACAATTACAGCTGTCGTATTTAACATTTGAAGACTTTTTAAAATTCTGAACCCAATCATCTGGTCGATTGTGGTCTGGATAAACTGGTGTCTGTACCAGGACTGTTGTAGCTAACGTTAGCTCTGGTGTCTGTACCAGGACTGTTGTAGCTAACGTTAGCTCTGGTGTCTGTACCAGGACTGTTGTTTTTATGGTAAACTGCAGCCACACGTGAGTCACTGAGAAATCCACAGCGAGATAACCTTATCTGCAGATAAAATGTTATCTGACATCCCCATTATGTCATATGTTTTTTAGCCGAGTGCCAGTCTGAGCAGCTATAAATAAACAGCCCATAAAAATCCTGGAGTATGATGAACCACCCCCCCTTCCTCCTCCCCCAGTTATTGTGTCACGCTCTTAAGTGCTTTTAAAGATGCTGGAATTAATCCCAGCTAATGTACACGCCCGCATATGACTGTGAAGTACTACAGGGAGTAGTATCTGCGTATTTCTGCGTGCAGTATTGCACAGGCCTTTGTCAAAGGAGGTGCACGCCTAAAAAGTGAGACTTTAAACCCTGAGAGACCAACTCCTAAATCTGAGGGTGTCCTTGTTGGTAAGCAGCCGAGGGTAGAAAAGAGCCGTGAGCCGCATCATCAAAGCTTCTACAATTACCCCCACGTTCCTTACTGTGGCATAAATCTGCTCTTATCTCAGCTCGCTGCAGAATCGTGGAATATCAGCTGCAGCATCTGCTCAATCTACAAACCCAGCCACTAAAAGCACAACAAAGTGGCTGTGCGGGCATAAATAAGAGGAGGAGGGGCACTGGAAGAAGAGTGTGTGGTGGGGAGGATTGGGGGGAGGGGGTAAATGAAAGAGATCCAGGGAGGTAGGTGCAGAGGTGTGTGAGTTTCTGCTTGTTCATATTTGCCTTGAGCGTTTGTCTTTGTTTCTGCTGCAGACTGTCAATCAACTAGTAAAAAAAACCAACTACAGTTATTTTAAGTAGCCTAACGCGGCCGGAGGAGAGACTTCTCACAGGAAATTAAGACATACGACCAGAAGAAAGATAAAGAACTTTGGTTGAGGTAAAAGGTCAAAGTTGAAGATTTAGCGGTCGGGGCAAATATAGAGTCTCAGGCTCAGATGTCATATTTATTGGAGGGATTACGACAATTACTGAGTCTGTTTGTCAGAGGGGCCTAAGAACAGCAGCGGGGTCGGGGTCGGGGTCTGCTGACGTGATGAACAGATACTGTCGGAGTCCAGGTCCTCACACCTGGACCTGTGCACAGATGACCAGGTATCCAAAGTACTACAGGTTTTTTTTTAGCTGCTGAACTGAAGTACCATCCTTCTTTCTGACCTCTTTACTGCAGCTGTAACCCTGTCCTCCCTCCTTCTCCCCCGTCCTCCCGTTTCCATTCTTTCTCCCGTACCTCCCTATCCTCCCTGCGTTTTCACCTTCCTGTCCGTGTCGTCCACTCCCCGTCACCCTCGGTCGACCACTCCCTGTTCTTCAAACACAGAAACAAAGCTTGCTGGAATGTGATGTATTCCATTGATAGTCAGCAAATTTACAGCCGTCCACGTCTCCACGTTCATTTATTCAAACGTCTTCTACGACTTAATCCTTCACAAGGTCGTTGGTGGAGCTGGAGCCAAACGCTACAGTCGTCCACGGAGGGCGGGGTTACATGGACAAAAGAACCACTCACGTCCACACCTATTTCTTTTATTCTTTATTTTAAAATGGCTTTTCTTTTCCTCATCTGTCTTGAAACTTTTTTTCTTTGTCTCTGCTTATTCTTCGTGTCTTTTCCTCTTAGATCCACACTGTTTCTGCAACCTTTTTCACCTTTTAACGGCTGAATCACACTTTTAATTTGACGTCAAGTTTTGGACCAGACGAGAAAGTGAAGAGCCAGAAGTGTCCCACGACCCAGGAGTTTGAGAACCCTGCTTTAGTGTTAAATATTAAACTAATCCTGCATGTTTTTGGGACTGCAGGGGAGTGTGTGTGTGTGTAGCGGTCGGGGGTTAGATACCTGGAGAAAACTCGCGTCCACTCAGGCAGAACAGGAGAGAAAAGGCAGAGAATCGAACCAGTGATCGTCGTGCTGTTGTGCAAACACGCTCTCTCCACGTCTTCCACCGTGTGGCCCCACTTCACCTTAATAGAGACAAAATGTTACAACTTAATGTTATGAGGAAATACCTCAGCTCCAGGTGCTGGGTGAGGGTCAGGGGTGAGAGGTGGCGGGTCATGCACCACCCCTCAGGGCTGCCTGAACCCCGACCTCATCAAAACTGATGAATAGCATGCTAGCAGGCTTTCCTCTACCGTGTCTGCACTCTCTCCTCCTCTCTTTGACGGAGCGGTTGTTTTCCCCCCTCCGTCTCTGGGGCTCTGGTCTGAGTGC
>NC_024321.1:15907330-15911089 GCF_000523025.1 Cynoglossus semilaevis
CCTACTTTTACCTGCTGACCCTTTAAAGCGCCTCAGCATCTGTCATTTTCCAGGGAGTTATAATTATCATCAAATCACATTCAAACTAGACAGCGTCACACTTCTTAATAACACAGGTCCAATCCACCAGATCATGCAATACTCCAGGAAAAGATTGAATAGATGATTGGGTTAGGTGTTAAATCTGGGCCGCCAGTAATGAGGCGGCGCTGCGGCGCCTCCATCTGTGCAGAAGGCTAATAACAGGCACATGTGCAGCTCTGCTCCCGCCGTGCACACGTAACCCGCACGTGCACGCCTCACCTCCACATGAAGCACAAGTAGAAACAGACACAATGCGTTCATGGACGTGACACACACACACACACTTTGAACCCACACCACACACCATTTTCACAGTTATACGATGAAGCCAATTAAAGAGATGAGTCTTATTGGAGTGGTGTCCCAGCTCTCATTAATCACCGGGGTTTCCTGGCTCGGCCGGGCGAGATGACGGACTCTCTGTCATCTTTATGAGACCTGTCACATCATGTGCTTATAAGACACCCATCCAAACTTTACTGAGACTCATGATTTAGCAGAGCAGACGTGTGTCCAGTCACCTGTGATTTATTCAAACACGAGTTGTAAGTAGGTCTCCAGTCAGAACCTACGAGTCCCAAGGAAATCCAACGCCCTTTTTTCCTTTGGGCGTGCCCAGTCACGTCATTGGTTATCAAGTCATAGAGTTTGTCAGGTCACTTCAGGTCAGGTCAAGAATCTGGACTAGAATATACTCTCTATATATATATATATAGTTTGTCAAATTAATGTAAAGATAATAATTACAGGGAGCTCGCCAGTTGTCTTTACGATTTCCATTTGACACATAACGGCTCACGGCTCATGTCTCTCAATCATAAAACTCAACATTTATGTTTAGGTTTGACTGAATGACGTGGTTTACATGGACGGAACCCATTCATATCTTGGCTAAATTTTTACATTTTTGAAAATATATATATACTTTTTATTCAAACTGAAGTAAACGTAATAAAACCAAACAAAGTCCAAAAAACTTTTTATTCAAACTGAAATAAACGTAAACGTAATAAAACCAAACAAAGTCCATCAAGTCATCATATCTCCAGTCAAGTCCAGTCCTGAGTCTTAGACTATCGTCTTCTGTTTCCTCTTCCTGCTGGGAAACACGTTATTATCCCTGCTGCAGAGCCCAGTCCCACTGGGACCAGTGAAAGTGGCACCGCAACAATGAGTGTGAGGTGAGGAGAGAAGGTGGAGAGAATCAGATTCCAGGGTTACCCTGGGTAAACATCATCCTGCTCCCTGCTGAAAACGGCTCTTGTTTCCTCGCCTGCCCGGCCCAGAGCCCAGGACCACCTGCAGTCCTGCTGACGACAGCTTCCCTCCACACGCTGGACCATCGGTGCCAAAAGGGGACTAATCCCCCTGCCTCTGTCCTCTTGTACAATAGTGTTGTCACTCGTTCACTCTCTCAGCATACCTTTAGCTGCTCAGCCTGGGGAGTCAGTACCGAGCCGACCGACAGGAGGAGCGCTCAGTTCCCACGACACTCGCTATTCATAGCGTTCTACTGGAATCTCTGACCTGTTCTGACTCGTCTCATGAAACCTGCTCCTCATAATGACGGGCATTGATTGTCTGACACTTTTTCAGTTCACCCTGACATCTGTCCAATTTCTGAGATGTGTCTCAGCGATGTCGAAGCCGTGGTTGGCTGCAGCCGAGTGTTTGAGGAAATGTGTCTGAACATGTCAGTGACATGGAAGTTGGTCTGTGTCTCTGAGGATGTGGCCCAGAGTCTGGTCTAGGGATGGTTCTGGTTAATGATTTCCCAGGGTCAGCTGCTTTTTTCCTGCCCTTACAAGCTGAGCAGATTACAACCAAGCGCTTCATTAATGATTTATCCACGAAATTAAAATTCCATGGGTTTTTCTTCTCACTGGAGACCGTACGAGAACTTGTCCTCCACGGACAAAAGCTCCTCTGACACTTGTAACCAAGTCAATTTGGCGATTCATTTGGTTTCTAACCGTCTGGTGAATTCTACATATTTACACTTATTCCCTGTCCTCCTCAGACTTCTGAGACCTCAGCACCAGCCTCGCTGATAGGACCGGTGTAGGCCTTATGGGTTATCAGGGGTAAACATGGGCAGGAAGCCCCACAGACTCTGTGGCTCTGACTTAAACTCTGCAGCCCTGACCTCCACACCAAACAGATACACAGCTGTGAGAACAAATCACAGCCACAAGAAGAAAAGAGGTTTGTTTTTTGGCCCAGAAGCATGAAGAGAAGAAACACAAGGTTCTCCACTGCCGTCCAGTGTGTTTGATGACAGCTGTGCACTAATCTGAAATTTCCCCTCAGTCGTCCTCCAGAAAGTAGGAGCAGCTTTAAAGACCGGCAGAAATCACTGCAGGGGAAAGTTCTTTTCTGTCTGTTACTCCAACAGCAGATATGTGACACGGTGATGGATGAGACGAGGAGACGACGAGTCTCCCCCATTGTCACGCGCTGCACTGATCACAGCTTCTATTTTTATTAATATGCACTTAACACGAGAGTGTGTTTCCTTAATCCTCCTCCGTCTCCCGGTCTCACTTTCATCATCACATTTATCTGGTGCTCCGTCTTTACAGAACAAGGCATTGATTGCCAACATAAATTGAAACGCCATTACACACCAGATGAGAGCAGTGAAGAGGTTTTCATGGCCCTTTTAGCACAGCAACCTTCATGACATGCAGAGGAGAGCGGTCTTCCTGGAGTTCTACTGCCCCCTTGTGCTTGTCTAGGTTCAGTTCAGGTGAACATAAAACAGCACATCAGTGAGGATTTGTGCAACTTTTCCACTGAACTTTGCACAGAGACAGAAAAGACTACCGCGAATCTCTGTGGTGTTTTTGGTCTTTAACTGTGATCGATTCTGGGGGTTTTTTCTAATCACTGTAAAACTCCTCCTGTTCCACTTTTGTCTTTGTCCACTTTGGTGGTACGACTGTTCCCGCTCGCTGTCATTCCTCCCCTCTGCTTTCTCCCCCTTTTACTCCTTCCTCCTTTCATAGTGGTTGAACACTGACTCTGACACTAAATGCTGCTGAGTGTATGATTTAATTTGTCGTCTAATAACATCTGTGAAGGTTCTTCCATTTTACTTTGCATTGTTAATATAAACTCTGTTGTGTGCAATCACAGCAGGTTTAATAATACAAAACAAAAACAACAACCCCTCCTGGAACTGCAATCTTAACGTGGTGGAGGGGTTTGAGGGGTTTGAGTACCGAATTAATCTAGGAGCTATGTTGTCGGGGGCTTAATGCCCCCGGTAGGGTCTCCCAAGGCAAACAGGTCCTAGACGACGGACCAGACTAAGAGCGTTTCAAATTCCTCTTGATGATGGCAACAATAAGAACTAAGAAGTTCACATTGCCCCAATTGGCGTGTATTGGAATTCTCCACTTCCGTTGAAAACATTTTTTTTTCAATTTTTTTCAAAAAAGTTTTTTTCTAGGAAAAAACTTTTTTTAAAGAAATTTTTTTTTGAAAAATCTTTCAGAAAAAAATGTGATTGAAAAAAATAGATTCTTTGAAAAAATGAAATTCTAAAAAAATTTTCAATAACATTTTTTTCTAAAGACATTTTCAATAAAAAATTTTTCTAAAAAAATTTTTTTTCTAAAAGAATTCTTTAAAAAAATTTTTTGTCATGTTTTAAGACCTAGTCTTGCATTT
>NC_024321.1:15911189-15919140 GCF_000523025.1 Cynoglossus semilaevis
AAAATGGCTAACATAACATAAAACTGGCCATTATGTAGTTTAAGCGTAAAAAAAGTGTGTTTAAAAGTCCAAAATGTATTTTATATGAATATTTCAAAAATCACCCAAAACACGCCTTAAAGAGAAAAACAAATAACGCACTAGTGTCCATAAAATGGCTAACATAACATAAAACTGGCCATTATGTAGTTTAAGCGTAAAAAAAGTGTGTTTAAAAGTCCAAAATGTATTTTATATGAATATTTCAAAAATCACCCAAAACACACCTTACTATAGCCTTATCATCGTGAAAAAATCCAAAATAATAAAACGTCCCCGAAATGCCTTAAAATGCAAGATTATGTCCTAAAACATGCTGCCAAGTGAATATTTTGTGTTTTAAAGTCCAAAAATACTTTATATGAATATTTCAAAAATCACCCAAAACACACCTTACTATAGCCTTATCATCGTGAAAAAATCCAAAATAATAAAAAGTCCCCGAAATTGCCTTGACCTTTATTATGAGAAACATGCAGGGATAGATGACATTTTAAATAAATCATTTTACAAACATTTTTGTCATTTTTTTTCTAGTTTTTGACCAAAAATGTCCACAAAAGCCCACATTTTTTTTTAAATGTTATTTAAATGCCCTAATTTTATGAGATACATGCAGGAAAAGATAACATTTTGAAAATTAATTTCATCAAAATTCTTTCGTTTATGACCAGAAATGCCACGAAAAGTTCACATTTTCACAAAATATTTTACATAAAAATTTTTTTGGAAACTGATCACTAAATACCCTAATTTAATGAGAAATTTTATGATCAAAAGGTGACGTACCAAACAAGTACATTTTTCTGAATTTTAACAACAGAAATGGACATAGCTGAGTATTTTAATGGATGTTACACACTTAGTACCTGAAGTACATGCTCAGACTTTCCAAAGCCGAAGTGACAAGTTAAACTCTGTGCGCCTTTTTCATCACGGATCTCCGGGCAAGCAGAGAACCAGGGTTTCTCATTTCTGCTCTGCTGAGTCCACATTAAAATAAAAGTCTCTGTGGTTACTGTCAGTGAGTGGGCCGTGGCGCTACACAGAGCTAGCTCTTCGCTATAGTGCAGCAGTGATGATTCATCACTGCTGTGTGTCATCGTTAGAGGCTTGCTGAACCTTCTGGTTTAGAAGTTCTAACTTGAGACTGAACCAGGACATGGTGTTTTTAGCTCAGATGAAATGGAGCCAATACACAGTCCACACAGTCAACAGTTTAGTGACGCAGCGTAAAATGTGTCTTCAAATACTTCCAGTTACACAACTCAGCATTTGGTATCCCAGATGGTAACATCTGAATTTTCCTGACAGCACACCAATGTAACATCATGTGAAGCTGAAATAAAGAAATGAAATAAGTCTGCAGGATAGATGAAAACTGACTTAAAAAAACAGTCCAAGTTTACAAGGCGTGGTGTTCGCATAGAGTAGACAGAGAGAGAGTATGAGTTTCCTGCAGGTTGGAGGAGTTTTAGAAGGAGGTGAAAGGGCGAGAGAGTGAGAGAGAAGTGTTCCACCGTCTGAAGATGGAGCTCGCTCTCTCACACTGGAGCAAAAGCGTGGCCTTTACACAGGGGCTTATCCTTCTTGGAGTAGAACGTCTTCCCCTCCAGGTTGATTTGGCAGAGCTTTAAAGATGAAAGGAGACAGACAGACAAACAGACAGACAGAGTTTGAGTCCAGGGTGAAGTAGATATCAGACCTGGAGACTGCAGATGTGAACCTACACTTTTCTCCAGGTCCAAGCAGAGATGTTGTTTACCTGACAGCATTGACTTTCTCAATTCTTTGCAGAAAAAAAAAGAAAAAGTAAAGAAAAGGAGAAGTTGACAGGCGGAGGAGACGGGGTAAAGAGAGACAGAGGGGGAGAGAAACTCTGGGTCCAGAGATGGAGGCAGAGATTTCAGGTGATGCCGAGCTGGAAAGAGTCAGAGATGGGGGCAAATAGAGCCCCCACAGGAGGCCGTATCAATCAAAATGACTTACAGCACAGACGAAGCACGTATCATGCCAGCTGTAGCCCAGGGCCTCCAGGAACCGATCCCCCGCATCAATCTTGAAGTCACAGCCATGACATTTGGTGCCAAACATTGTCTCATAGTCTGGAGAAAGAGATGAGAAAAAGGAGAGGTATTGGAGACAGGATGGTGACACAAATACGCCTGGAACCATTAAAATAAAACAGAGAATCATCAGAGACTCTGTTGTCCTTAAAGTCAAGCTGAATTTCATCTTAAAATCATCAACAGGAAGTGCTCACATCACAGCTTTAAGTCTGACATTGTGGACAAATAAAACAACTGCAGCTGCCCAACACACACACACACGCAGACACACACACAGTCACACACATGCACACACACATGCACACACACAGTCACACGCACACAGACACACACACAGTCACACACATGCACACAAGGAGGTGAAGGTGATGGAGGAGGAGTAGGTGGAGGAGGAGGTGAAGGAGGACGAGGAGGAGGAGTAGGTGATGGAGGAGGAGTAGGTGATGGAAGAGGAGAAGGAGGAGGTGAAGGATATAAGAAAATAAGTTTCTCAAAAATGACTAAAAATAGACTCATTTGCCTTAAAATACTTAGCTATATCCATTTCTGTTGTTAAAATTCAGAAAAAATTAACTTTTTTGGTACGTCAACTTTTGATCACAGTAGAATCCTATACCACTAAATTCCTGAACAAATCTCCGGAAAAAAAAGTTTCTCAAAAATGACTAAAAATACACTCATTTGCCTTAAAATACTTAGCTATGTCCATTTCTGTTGTTAAAATTCAGAAAAAATAAACTTTTTTGGTACGTCAACTTTTGATCACAGTAGAATCCTATACCACTAAATTCCTGAACAAATCTCCGGAAAAAAAAGTTTCTCAAAAATGACTAAAAATACACTCATTTGCCTTAAAATACTTAGCTATGTCCATTTCTGTTGTTAAAATTCAGAAAAAATAAACTTTTTTGGTACGTCAACTTTTGATCACAGTAGAATCCTATACCACTAAATTCCTGAACAAATCTCCGGAAAAAAAAGTTTCTCAAAAATGACTAAAAATACACTCATTTGCCTTAAAATACTTAGCTATGTCCATTTCTGTTGTTAAAATTCAGAAAAAATAAACTTTTTTGGTACGTCAACTTTTGATCACAGTAGAATCCTATACCACTAAATTCCTGAACAAATCTCCGGAAAAAAAAGTTTCTCAAAAATGACTAAAAATACACTCATTTGCCTTAAAATACTTAGCTATGTCCATTTCTGTTGTTAAAATTCAGAAAAAATAAACTTTTTTGGTACGTCAACTTTTGATCACAGTAGAATCCTATACCACTAAATTCCTGAACAAATCTCCGGAAAAAAAAGTTTCTCAAAAATGACTAAAAATACACTCATTTGCCTTAAAATACTTAGCTATGTCCATTTCTGTTGTTAAAATTCAGAAAAAATAAACTTTTTTGGTACGTCAACTTTTGATCACAGTAGAATCCTATACCACTAAATTCCTGAACAAATCTCCGGAAAAAAAAGTTTCTCAAAAATGACTAAAAATACACTCATTTGCCTTAAAATACTTAGCTATGTCCATTTCTGTTGTTAAAATTCAGAAAAAATAAACTTTTTTGGTACGTCAACTTTTGATCACAGTAGAATCCTATACCACTAAATTCCTGAACAAATCTCCGGAAAAAAAAGTTTCTCAAAAATGACTAAAAATACACTCATTTGCCTTAAAATACTTAGCTATGTCCATTTCTGTTGTTAAAATTCAGAAAAAATAAACTTTTTTGGTACGTCAACTTTTGATCACAGTAGAATCCTATACCACTAAATTCCTGAACAAATCTCCGGAAAAAAAAGTTTCTCAAAAATGACTAAAAATACACTCATTTGCCTTAAAATACTTAGCTATGTCCATTTCTGTTGTTAAAATTCAGAAAAAATAAACTTTTTTGGTACGTCAACTTTTGATCACAGTAGAATCCTATACCACTAAATTCCTGAACAAATCTCCGGAAAAAAAAGTTTCTCAAAAATGACTAAAAATACACTCATTTGCCTTAAAATACTTAGCTATGTCCATTTCTGTTGTTAAAATTCAGAAAAAATAAACTTTTTTGGTACGTCAACTTTTGATCACAGTAGAATCCTATACCACTAAATTCCTGAACAAATCTCCGGAAAAAAAAGTTTCTCAAAAATGACTAAAAATACACTCATTTGCCTTAAAATACTTAGCTATGTCCATTTCTGTTGTTAAAATTCAGAAAAAATAAACTTTTTTGGTACGTCAACTTTTGATCACAGTAGAATCCTATACCACTAAATTCCTGAACAAATCTCCGGAAAAAAAAGTTTCTCAAAAATGACTAAAAATACACTCATTTGCCTTAAAATACTTAGCTATGTCCATTTCTGTTGTTAAAATTCAGAAAAAATAAACTTTTTTGGTACGTCAACTTTTGATCACAGTAGAATCCTATACCACTAAATTCCTGAACAAATCTCCGGAAAAAAAAGTTTCTCAAAAATGACTAAAAATACACTCATTTGCCTTAAAATACTTAGCTATGTCCATTTCTGTTGTTAAAATTCAGAAAAAATAAACTTTTTTGGTACGTCAACTTTTGATCACAGTAGAATCCTATACCACTAAATTCCTGAACAAATCTCCGGAAAAAAAAGTTTCTCAAAAATGACTAAAAATACACTCATTTGCCTTAAAATACTTAGCTATGTCCATTTCTGTTGTTAAAATTCAGAAAAAATAAACTTTTTTGGTACGTCAACTTTTGATCACAGTAGAATCCTATACCACTAAATTCCTGAACAAATCTCCGGAAAAAAAAGTTTCTCAAAAATGACTAAAAATACACTCATTTGCCTTAAAATACTTAGCTATGTCCATTTCTGTTGTTAAAATTCAGAAAAAATAAACTTTTTTGGTACGTCAACTTTTGATCACAGTAGAATCCTATACCACTAAATTCCTGAACAAATCTCCGGAAAAAAAAGTTTCTCAAAAATGACTAAAAATACACTCATTTGCCTTAAAATACTTAGCTATGTCCATTTCTGTTGTTAAAATTCAGAAAAAATAAACTTTTTTGGTACGTCAACTTTTGATCACAGTAGAATCCTATACCACTAAATTCCTGAACAAATCTCCGGAAAAAAAAGTTTCTCAAAAATGACTAAAAATACACTCATTTGCCTTAAAATACTTAGCTATGTCCATTTCTGTTGTTAAAATTCAGAAAAAATAAACTTTTTTGGTACGTCAACTTTTGATCACAGTAGAATCCTATACCACTAAATTCCTGAACAAATCTCCGGAAAAAAAAGTTTCTCAAAAATGACTAAAAATACACTCATTTGCCTTAAAATACTTAGCTATGTCCATTTCTGTTGTTAAAATTCAGAAAAAATAAACTTTTTTGGTACGTCAACTTTTGATCACAGTAGAATCCTATACCACTAAATTCCTGAACAAATCTCCGGAAAAAAAAGTTTCTCAAAAATGACTAAAAATACACTCATTTGCCTTAAAATACTTAGCTATGTCCATTTCTGTTGTTAAAATTCAGAAAAAATAAACTTTTTTGGTACGTCAACTTTTGATCACAGTAGAATCCTATACCACTAAATTCCTGAACAAATCTCCGGAAAAAAAAGTTTCTCAAAAATGACTAAAAATACACTCATTTGCCTTAAAATACTTAGCTATGTCCATTTCTGTTGTTAAAATTCAGAAAAAATAAACTTTTTTGGTACGTCAACTTTTGATCACAGTAGAATCCTATACCACTAAATTCCTGAACAAATCTCCGGAAAAAAAAGTTTCTCAAAAATGACTAAAAATACACTCATTTGCCTTAAAATACTTAGCTATGTCCATTTCTGTTGTTAAAATTCAGAAAAAATAAACTTTTTTGGTACGTCAACTTTTGATCACAGTAGAATCCTATACCACTAAATTCCTGAACAAATCTCCGGAAAAAAAAGTTTCTCAAAAATGACTAAAAATACACTCATTTGCCTTAAAATACTTAGCTATGTCCATTTCTGTTGTTAAAATTCAGAAAAAATAAACTTTTTTGGTACGTCAACTTTTGATCACAGTAGAATCCTATACCACTAAATTCCTGAACAAATCTCCGGAAAAAAAAGTTTCTCAAAAATGACTAAAAATACACTCATTTGCCTTAAAATACTTAGCTATGTCCATTTCTGTTGTTAAAATTCAGAAAAAATAAACTTTTTTGGTACGTCAACTTTTGATCACAGTAGAATCCTATACCACTAAATTCCTGAACAAATCTCCGGAAAAAAAAGTTTCTCAAAAATGACTAAAAATACACTCATTTGCCTTAAAATACTTAGCTATGTCCATTTCTGTTGTTAAAATTCAGAAAAAATAAACTTTTTTGGTACGTCAACTTTTGATCACAGTAGAATCCTATACCACTAAATTCCTGAACAAATCTCCGGAAAAAAAAGTTTCTCAAAAATGACTAAAAATACACTCATTTGCCTTAAAATACTTAGCTATGTCCATTTCTGTTGTTAAAATTCAGAAAAAATAAACTTTTTTGGTAGGTCAACTTTTGATCACAGTAGAATCCTATACCACTAAATTCCTGAACAAATCTCCGGAAAAAAAAGTTTCTCAAAAATGACTAAAAATACACTCATTTGCCTTAAAATACTTAGCTATGTCCATTTCTGTTGTTAAAATTCAGAAAAAATAAACTTTTTTGGTACGTCAACTTTTGATCACAGTAGAATCCTATACCACTAAATTCCTGAACAAATCTCCGGAAAAAAAAGTTTCTCAAAAATGACTAAAAATACACTCATTTGCCTTAAAATACTTAGCTATGTCCATTTCTGTTGTTAAAATTCAGAAAAAATAAACTTTTTTGGTACGTCAACTTTTGATCACAGTAGAATCCTATACCACTAAATTCCTGAACAAATCTCCGGAAAAAAAAGTTTCTCAAAAATGACTAAAAATACACTCATTTGCCTTAAAATACTTAGCTATGTCCATTTCTCTTGTAAAAAAAATAAAGGAGTTGAAGGTGAAGGAGGAGGATGTGAATGAGGAGGAGGAGGAAGTGAATGAGAAGAATGAGGAGGAGGTGAATGGGGAGGAGGAGGAGAAGGAGGTGAAGATGGAGGAGGAGCTAAAGGAGTAGGAGGACTAGGTGGACATAGCCATAAATACAGACACAGACACAAACCGTTGATTCCAATTAAAGTCAAATCTGTCACTTTCCAAACCACTGGTTTACATGGTTCACACTCCTAAGGCGGCAGCTCCACCGGTGAACGAAGATGTTTTTTAAAGTCAAACGTCAGATCGTATCATCTGACGTGTGATTTTTTTGTCTTATTTCGCCCACCTAGTGGAGGGGAGGAGGGGGGGGTGAGGAGGTGGAGGTGTGTTTTCTCAACTGAGAGGGAACGTGGGATAAGGATGAGAGGAAAATTGCTCCAGATCCCCTTTCATTACAGGGGACAGTGTCAGGTTGTGATGCTGCTTGTGAGGAGCGGGTGGGTGAGAGCCGCACAATCAACCCCTCCCCCGACCCCCCAGAAGATGCTGAGGCGGCAGAATGTATATCAGCTGCTGAAGGCATTAGTCAGAGAGCGAGTTCTCCGACTGATAGAGCAGCGACGTGTCACATCCCGGCCTCAGAAGTGAGTGAGAATCGCGGCGTCGCACTGAATCATTTACAGCAGAACAGCACTCATTCATAAAGACCAACGGAGGAGTGTGTGACGTAAACTGGAGCTAAACAGATTACGGCAAATGAAAACATCAACTTTTTATGATTGACTGTTGGGCGGGGGGGGGGGGGGGGGCCAAAAGGACTATTGTGGTGGGCCCA
>NC_024321.1:15924410-15944042 GCF_000523025.1 Cynoglossus semilaevis
GGGGGGGGGTGGGGGGGGGGGGGGGGGGGGCGGGCAACAAGAGTCATGATGTGGGCCCAGGACAAAGCAGCAACACAGCAATAATACAGTTTGTCTGACAAACAATTCACTAAAACAAAAACAAACAAAAAAACCAGGGGGGAGTCAGGTTTGATTTGTCAAAGAAAATAATTAGTTACAGTTAAAACAGGAAGTAGTTTGTATTTTTCTGCCTCGTACTACTGCATACTTCAATTTATATAAGTCAAGTAAAAGTCCAGGCGTTATTTCTTGAGATATTTTACTTTATATTATTCGTCCGCTCACTTTCAGAAACAAAAAAAAAACAAAACCTAAAAACTCACAACCACATTTCAAATACCCTGCGTTACCATTATTTATTCATCTCTACGACCAAACTCTTCTAGGTTTTTCTCTCCTCTGACCAAATATTTTGTTTTGTTTGTTTTGTTTTTTTTAATCTATGATAGATTTATTCTGGTTGTCTACAAAGTAACCCCAGCAGAAGTTAAGTTTTTTCCGAGTGTGAGAAACGTCTCCATTACTTTCGAGTATTCAGTTTAAAAACTTCACAGACACGTTCGAAACTGAAGCCAATCCCGGCAGTCACTGCTAGGAACACCTAAGTATTTGAAGTATTTGAAACACCCCCGCCCTCCCCCTCTCTCACCTCTCTCACAGTAGGGCTCCCCCTCCTCCATGTAAAAAGCCTGGTTCCTGATGGGCATCTTGCAGGCTGCACACTTGAAACACTGCACGTGGTAGGTCATCTTCAGGGCGTGCATGATTTCCTGAAAAAAACAGAGAGAAAACAAAAATCAGGGAGTAACAATGAAGCTCCACAGCTGTAGCCCCAGCAGCGGCAGCTCTTACCCCCGTGATCTTCTTTTTGCACTTGGCACAGTTCGGAGCGTATCTGTTATCGTAGCACTTGGTGCAGAAGACGGCGCCTCTCTCCTCAAAGAAGCCTCCCTCGTCCAGAACGACTTTACACTGCGAGCAGGTGAATTCCTCGGGGTGCCAAGAACGGCCCAGCGCCACCAGGTAACGACCCCTGGAAGACGAGAATCAAAGTCAGCGTTCCTGTTTCAACTCCGAACTGAAGAACTGCACATTTAGAGCCTAAGGCCTAAGGGAGGGACTCTCCCCCCGCCTCCGCCTCCGCCTCACCCCCCATACCCGCCAATTATCTACATCAAATGAAACAGCTTTTTATTTGATGTAGTCCAGCCCTTTAACCACTAGACCGCAGGCCTCTATTTGTCCAATCAGCAAAAAATGTTGAATTCCCGTTAATGTGTATGAAAACATTAAATTGGAAAAAAAATGCATGAAAATATTTTAACAACAATCCTGCAGTACCACCCTGGAGCCTCTAGTGGGTCACAGACTCTTTTGATGACCTCTGACTTAGTAGGAAAGTAGGAAACCATAAAAACACACTGATGTCATAATAAAAAACTTTGTTCATGTTGCGTAGTACTTGTAGTGATATTTTGAGCGCCTTAGTTTTACCAGGTAACTACGATCACAAAGATTTAGGACATCGACGTCTGCGCTAAGTGTATTTTTGAAGAAAAATATTTTTTGTTCCAACAGTTCTTGAGTCACCTAAATGTAGATCAACAACCTGAGTAAGAACTGAGAATTTTCCTTTGTTGCGAAAAACCTGTGACATTTTAATGACTTCGAAAATCCCACAATGCACCTTGTCAACCGTGATAACGGCGACGTCTCCATCTGTTAATTACGCTGACGGACACCACTTTGCTGCAGACGTACGTCGCCCGTCGCCGTGTTTATCAACTGTCCTCAGTGACGTGTCATTTCATTTTCAGAACTCTGAGAGGAGCGCCGTTTAAAGTCATCCATCAAAGCTGTCAGCGTGCGGACGCGAGCTGTCTGACCTGATGATTTTGTTGCAGGCGCCGCACACCGGGGTCCTGCTGCCGTCTTCGGGGGCCTGCTGCGCCGCCTGCAGGATGGAGCTCCGATTCTGCATGGGCGTCGGCTGGACCGGCTGCTGGTGCTGGGTTATAACAGTGCTGGTCTTGTCTGGTCGGAAGCGGGTGGCGAACTCAGGATCGGTGACCCACGGTGGCCGACAGGAGGGGCCTGAGCTGCTGGGCACTGCTGCAGTCTTTGAACCTGAGCCATGACAGTCACAACACACATATTTATCCACAGCAAAGAGAGTGAGAGCGGCTGAAAAATGTAGTATTTTATATACATAATGGCCTTTGTGACAATTTTCCACATCAGGTTGTTGTTGTTGTTGCTGCTGCTGTTGCTCATGTATTGGCACTTAATAAGAATGTGTTAGCACTGGATGCTGTTGCTCTTCTGCTGTAGAGTGGGTGAGGAAACTCACCGTCTGGTTTGTCTGCTGCCTGGGCTCTGGCAGGTGAAGGCGTCGGCTCAAGACTGTGGGGGAAAAACGACCAGTTACAAAAGAGGTGCATATGAACGGTCTCATCACACACACAGACACTGGTTTTTGGATCTTGTGAGCACCTCAGAGAGACACAATTAAAACCCTAGCCTCTTGATTTAACCTTAACTTTCATGTTATGTTTAATCTCAACCCGTATTGTAACCATAATCCTAAATCCAAACTACAATCCTGAATCTGAAAATTATTCGACCAGGGACTTCACTACGTATATATGACTATATATATTTATATTTATACATTTAGCAGACACTTTAATCCAAAGCAGCTTACAGAGGCACATATGCATTCTCAAGTATGCAGTTCTGTTTGGGAATTGAACCAGGGACTGTCTCTCACAAACCGAGTCATATTCACTGTGTTTAAATGTACTCTGAACACACAGGTAAACAGGCACCATGGTTACCATGGTTACTCTCTCCTAGTTGGAAAAATTAGGACGCAGTGATGTCGGAAAAAGAAAAATTGATTCATGTTGCGCAGCACTTGTAGTGATATTTTGCAGAGTTTCTTTCACAAACATTTAGGAAAAAAGGTAAACGAGTCTAACAAATTGCGTCTTACGAAACATTTAAATTACTTTAAAGCCCATAATGCACTTTGTCTACTACGATAACAGCCATGTCTCCATCTATTAATCATACTGATAGACAACAGTCCTTGCTACGGTGCTAATAAACAAGCTAACAACACTGATCTTTTCTGAAGCCCATGCTGCGGTATCTTGACGTTAGCTACACCGGTGCTAACCGCTGAACAATAGAAAATCACACATCAAATTGTTCACTAATGTGAAAAAAAAGTACATGTTCTTACACTGACTGATGTTGCTCACAGAGCTGAGCAACATTATGCTGTCAGATCCACTTCAAGCCCACACACACACACACACACATATGTGCAGCAGCACAGAAACAATTAGTTGCTCTATACTTTTATACGAGCCGTTACCTTTAGAGTCTGCTACTCTGTTCAGAGAAACCTCCGGAGCGTGACTGAAAAACAACATCAGAGCCAAGACGATGAGCTGCGGAAGCTTCCTCTTATGTTGTGGGGGGGGGGAATATATAAATGGCTGCTGCCTCAGGCATCCATCATCTTTACATCATCATCTGTGCCATCTACAACGCACTAATGAAATATGATGAAATAGCTCCTCATTTGCAAACAAACAGGAAGAGGGGGAAATGGATCATCCGACAAAAGGCGTGTTGTTAAAGCGTCGCTGGCGTCAGGTTATCTCTGCCTATCAATTAAATCCCAAACATTAAACACAAAAAGTTACAAAGGCAGCGAGGGTTCAGAGACACAGCTGGGAGCGATCAAACTGAGAAATCTCTGGTGGCGTTTAAACAGAAAAAAAAAATAACACAGTGCTTTGGAAAGAGAGACGACTCTGAGAGGTGACGGGAAAACATGAACCAGGGCTGGTGATTAACTTTTATTAACCTGTCCCTGAAATATTTGTTTCAAAGCTGTGTTTTAGTTTGGTTAATTTGGAGCTTAACCAAAAAAAAAAAAAAGAAGAAAATTCCACCCATTTTAACTACATTGTCTCACTTTTAGCTATTTTTCTGCTAAAATAAATCAAAATGCCATCATTCTGGGCTATCTTTTAGTTATCTATTTTTCAATTTTTTCACACAATCAATTTTAGATGCAGCTTAAGATTATTAACAGATTTTAACAAATTTTAACCACAAATATTTACCATGTTTTGACCAATTTCTATTGTTAATTTTCTTTTGGCTAACTTTTAGCTATTTCTAGACTCGCCTTTCTTTTTAACCTTGGCTAACCTTTTTCGCATGCCAATTTTTTTAATTTCTCGATGAACTCTTTAGTTTCAGTTTTTTTGGGTTTCGCTAATACATATATACAAACATCTAAAAGTACTTTCTCCTTTCATGCAAATAAGCACAAGTATTTTAGATTTTTTTTTTTTTTTTTTAATTCATCAAACGGGCCTGACTGAACACCCTAGCGGGCAGGTTATGGCCCACGGGCTGTATGTTTGAAACCCCAGTTCCAAGGTATTCCAAGAGCATTTAAAAAAAAACCATACAGAAATAGATGGAGGAACAGAAACAGAGAGTGAAATAAAAAGATCTCTGGCAGCCAGTGTCCAACACCGACTGACCAAACTTGTTAAAACCTCTTTGACTCACAGGTCCTGGATCAGCCGCCCTCCACCACATCACACAGCTGCCTCCTGGAGCTCCACCTAACAACCCACAAAACAACATCCTGGTCAGCACCGTGCCCCCCTCCTCCCGCCACACTCCCCCACCGTGCTGCCCTGCGTGACAACGGGCCAGTGACACCGACTTCTCACACACACCTCTTAGAGGTTTGTTTGGCTGCGAGTCACTCTGGCGAAGGTTGCAGCTGCAAATTGGAGAACATCCTCTACAGCTGCTTGTTCCCAGCCGGAGCGAACCCCGGATCATGTTTTTTTTGACATTTTCGAGCGCTTTGAACACTGCATCCCCTCCTCCTGCTCAGCGAGAGGCTCTGTGCTGCAGATGCACAATTCCTGCATCTCATACTGTGCCGACAGGAGGGGTTCTTTTTCCTCCTTTTTTTTTTTTTTTTTTTTGCCTGTGACATATAGTTTTGGACAGCATCCTTTGGAACATTTCCCTGACAGCCCCTGTTCAACCTTTACACATCTGATTTCAAATTCAGCAACGTCTTTTCTTTTCTCCCCCCCCTGCCGCCCTCCCCCAGCTTGGGGGAGTCTTCCTCCCCCGTGGGATGCATCATACTGAGTAATGAAGAAAGCAGAGGTGTTTGTTGGCAGCTCAACAGCCAGAAGAGAAGGAAAGAAGCAGGGTTTGATTTCAGACAGAGCAGGAAACCGATGACACATGTCACCCTACACACTGGGGTGGTAACGACGTCGGCAGGAACCTGGATGTCAGAACAGGCTGCGTGACAGTCTTTGTTTCTCAGTATTTCAATGGCAAATGCAGAGTCATGCTAAGAGAGTGATGGTTAACGTAAATCCTAATTTCTACCTTTAGCTCTCGTGATTAGAATGTATGATTCAGAGTTATTTCCATTTTTGTAGACTATAATAATGTGTATAATAATGTTTTTTTTTTTTTTTTACACTCTCCACAGCTCAGTGTTGTTGATGGTCATTTCTAGAGGCTAGGAAAATTTCCGGATTATCACGGTTATAATGCTTTAATTAATTAACTAAAACAAATTATTTATTTCTGAACGCAGATGCATACAGACAAAGGAGGTTCAAAGGAGAAATGGGATGTTGGTCAGTCAAACCACACAACCAATCAGAGCATTTGGGGCGGGGCTAGGATTGCTGCAACACAGACAAGAACCAAAAACTTAAAGACCTGGTGGAGACAGATCTAGAAACTTTTTTTTTTCTCGTCTCCTCAGTAATTTGAGACAAACTCTCAATATCAAATGTGATCAGATCACCTTGAGAAGCACTTTATCTGTTTAGAGTGTTTACAAATCATTTGTTATATTTGCACATAACAGACTTTTTACTACTTTACTTCTACTTTTGAATTTACCGTTTCATTTTGTGTGGAAATTAAAAGCAAAAAAAAAAAACCTTTAATTTTTCACCAGCACTAGTGTTATTACCCTTGACAAGTATGTTTCTTGTTTGTTTGTAAGCTTTTTTAAAGCTGAGAGCGACCAAAAAACATCCTATTTGTGACCATCATTTCTTAAGAATGAGTTGTTAAAAACAGGTTTCAGAATAACTATTTACTTACTCTATTTTTAAGGAAATAAAATCTTCACAATGCTTGACCTTGCAAACGTTTACCGAGATCAGGTCTGAAAACATTTTAATTACACAAACAGTCATCACTGTTGTGAAATAAAAACCGAGTGATGAACTAACTTTTTCTTATTTTATTTCGTATAAAATACTTTTGGAAATGTAAGTCTAGCAGCAGTCTAAGAAATCATTCATTATTTCTTTTTATCTGTGTTTTTTTTCCCTTCCGTGTTTTTCCTTTGCATGTCTTAGACCTGACCAACCAACAATAAACGTAAACCTTGAACAGTGATGTTGACGCAGATGCCACAATAATTCAGAATTCTAAAGGACGGAAAAGCTTCCTTCTCCACAATTGCTGTCTCTCAGCACAAAAGGTAAATAAACGCTTGGCGACCAAGTGAGTGAAGCAAAATAGGGAAAGGAAAAAAACGTAGGAATACAGAGGTGTACGATTGTGAATTGTCAGAGAAAGGGAAAAAAAAGAAAGAAAGAGAAGCAAAAGGTTTTTTTTTTTCTTCCAGATGTTATATTTAAGAAGGAGCAGAAAGAGTACAGATTTGTCTTCCTTTTGACACTTAATGGTTGAACAAGTCAATGAGATGAGGGGAATCAGAAATGACATTTTGAATAAATAACTCGATAAAATGGAAGCAGGCAGAGAAAGAAAGAAAGAGAGAGAGAGCGAGAGAGAGAGAGAGAGCAAGAGAGAGCAAACGACGATCAAGTCAAAGAATAACAAACAGAGATGCACTCCCCACTGCTGAGGCCCCCTCCCCACCTTCCCACTCATTTAGTGTGAACGGGAGAAACGGGTCCACAGACTACAGTGGTCTACAGTGTTATCAACAATCGTCACGTCAAGAAAATCAGAGAGAGAATTCTTACACTTGGGCTCAGTATGCATGGTTCCACTTTGGCTTCGTCATCTACGCTAAGTTTCTTGTGGTTTTTTTTTTTGTTCTTTTTCCTCATTTGGTTTACTTTTATTTTCCCAATACCTTCCTTTTCACCCCATCTGTATCTCGGAGGTAAATTTATTGGCTGCTACTGGACTGTCAGCTATCGTCGTCGTCGTCTCTGTCCGGTCATCACTGCGGCGTCCCTATCACTAGCAGGCTCTGGCCCGGCTCCGCATCCCATGGCGTCAAGGATGTCGCTCAGGATTTGATATTGAGGGAACGGGCAGACCGGTCGTGGTGCCAGTCCCTCAGACGGGCGTAGCGGGGACTCTGAATCTCGGTGAGGAACTTTTCCCTGCCCCCCCGAGCAACACAGATATGAGACAGGAGAAAGACAGTGGGGGGGAAATAGATTGTACAAAAGAGAAAAAAGGGTGAAAATGCAGATAAAAGTGAAACAGTATCGGGGAGATAAAATTAAAAAAAAATTTTTTTTATGGCATTTCAGGAAGTAGTAGTCAATATGGAATGTTAGCAGATTTGCTTTCTTGATTAAAACAAACAACAAAGAGCAGAATTAGTTTCTATAAAAAAAACAACTATCAAACTATTTTTAAAGTTTATTTCATCAAAGATATCGTGCTAATAATTTTCTGAAAAAAATCTTGAAAATTAAAATATTTGCGAAAATTAAAAAAATACACTAACTTGCCTGAAATATGTAGCTATGCACTTCACTGTACTTAAAACTCATACATAAATAAATATGTCAAATAATCTAATCAAACTTCTATCCTTATACATTCATAAACTATTCTCAAACTTCCATCCTTATACATTCATAAACTATTCTCAAAATATGTAAAAATAAAAAAGTAATATTATCTTTTAAAGAAGGGGTGTCAAACTCATTTTGGTTCAGGTTCCCTATACAACCTATGTAGCTTAAGAATATTAGAAAAGAAATCATATTTAATTGATTGAAAATTCAATTCAAACATAAATTGTTTTTTCCACTTTTTCACTTCAATTAGCTTAAGTATATTAGAAAAAAAAATCATATTTAATTGAATGAAAATTCGAACAAAACATCACAAACATGAATTGTTTTTTCTACTTTTTCACTTCAAAAATTCATAAAGAGGACCAGATTGAACCCCCTTGTGGGAAAATGACCAGATTGAACCCCCTTGTGGGCCGGTTTTGGCCCGTGGGCCATATGTTTGACACCCATCTATTAAAACGCTATTAAAAAAAATCAGTTAATTTCACAAACTATTCGTGCAGTGATGTGAATATTTATGCCAGTGAGTGGGTTTTGGGTTTGTGTACTTTTCACATATTTACTCTGACTCAATAACTAACACCTTGATGTGTGAGACATGAGACAAGACCAAACAGCACAGCACAGCACAGCACTGGAAGTGGGAAGTTTGGGACTAGACAGCAAATGAAAAGTAGTCTTTGTTAGAAGCAGTCTGTTGGCGGGGTTTTTTTTTCCCCCATATGAATGATACACAACGCGTACACAGCAAACCAAAACTGCCAGTTCTAGACTTCAAGCGGCAAAACACAACCAGATGGCGGCATCCGAGGTCAGATAACGGTTACTCTGCAGCTTCCAAAACTAAGTGCACAAACTCCAGTGACTATTCATTCATCGACAAGACTCAGGCGTTTACCTGGACTTCTTCATGCTTTCATCGTCTGGGTCCTGCACTGAGAGATCCAGAAGAGACACACAAACGTCAGCACAAGCCCAGACTCACACCTCTGCTGCTGCCTGGTGACAGATCAAGAGCCTGCAGGTCTCCAACCGACTCAGTTGCTCTGTTTCCAGCTCTATACATTACTTCAAATGATGCTTCCTACACACAGTCTGCCGTGGCGATAAAAATGTAGATGTGCGGTTGATTTGTCAGAGTGATTGCAGCTACGAGAAAAATACAATGCTGTCACTGGAGACAGCAGGCTGCTGGCAGCTAAACCCCCCCTTTCTACAGCTGAGAAATGGGCACCGGTGTTATCCACCTTTCCTGTGTCGCTCACAGTGACAGACGCTGCGATGGCATCAGATCAGCCGTTCAGCCTACATACACACCTCCCTCTCTCCCTTCTTGTCTCACACTGCAGGCCCCCGGTCCATGACTTACTGAAGTCGGTGCCTGTGAGCTGGGCCAGGATGCGGAAGGAGCGCGACTGGGTGGTGCCAGTGCGGGGCTGCCAGTCCTCGGTGTCCTGGATCAGCCGCTTCTTGCTGCGATCGTTGGGGATAAAACAGGGAGCGTTCTCCATCCTGAGGCCGTGCCTGCACGCACACACACACCGCAGCAGCAACAGCAGCAGCAGCACACGGCAGAGGTGGTTAACAACAGCCCATACAGGGACTTCACCACTACACACCAGCCCCCGCTAATCAGGTGACCTTGAAAACGGAGGACATCCTGAACACATCGTGCAATACTCGCATCGCAGTCACGCAATTAGCCGGCTAATGGATACCTATTACTTAGATTTCTCATGGGCATACTGTAGCCTCGTAAATGGTCGTTAACACATTAGAAACTATATTTATAACTGTCATTAAAATCAATGGGCAAAAGGCTTTCAGGACCCAGAACCTTGGCTGCTTTATTGTTCACTTTTTAGTACGTATTGAACTCTTTACGCTGCTCGGAAAAAGAACGCAAAAAGCACTGCAACAACATGCTCCTCATTTCAAACATGTTTTTTTTTTTTCAAACCAGTCACATGCATTCAACAAAAAGGCAGAAAAAAGGAATATGAATCAATATTAATGACCTGACATCCCTGTTCTGTAAATCCAACCTTTGAATCTACTTGAGAGTGTCAGCACTCCCTCCCCCCACCCCCCGTCATTATTAGCCTTTTCATAATAACCTAACTAAGCTGAAAAACGCATGCAGCCCTTACTTAGCCTGTAGGTACATGTCGTCATAGTATGTAGCTTCTCCCCTGCAGAATAGACCAAAGATCAAACAAAGAAAGTATGACACCGACAGAGGGAAGATGAAAAATGAAAGAGGATGAAATGATGGATGAACAATAGTTCAGCACATATATTACCAAAGATTTTAAATGTAAATCTAAATCGGGCCTGTCACGGAAACAAAATGGATAGAAAAGGATTAGTCCCCCAAAAAAAAAAAAAAATGGAACCGATACAAAATATTGATGCTGTCCTTGTTTTTACGACCACGTTAGGCCACGTATAGTGACGATACATATATATATAAAAATTAATATATTTGTGTATATATACAGTATATACAAATGTACACATGTATATATGTATTTATATGTATAAATATGTGTATATATTTGTACATATACACAGATATACTGTATATATAGATATATGTGTATATATAGATATATATGTACTGTAAATATACACATAATTGCATTTGTAGGAGATGTACTGTACTTGGTCCACGATCCACGTTATTGAGCTTCAAAGGCTTTCGTAATGACTGTTACACAGGAGGTCAGGTCACAACCCCTACTGAAGCTAAGTGCGTTAATCGGCGGATTAACGCGTAGCTACAATTAGAGCGACCGCAACAGCAGCAGCCACACTTTCTACGAGTGGAGCTTCAACTCTTCGACTCTACACACATCCTACACTGCCTTTAAGCAGCAAAATGCTTTTAATTGCAAAATATCCTGCGTGTGACATTAATGGCAGACTCTGCTCTAACAGCGCAGTGATGTAAACCAGCGCGGTCTCAACTAGAAGATCATGCAACTCAGGAGAACATCAGAAACTGGGCTTCAGTTGACCAACCTGGTGGAAAGGCCTGGGGTAAAGTCAGTTCCACAAGAAAGTTTTTTTAAATAAATGCAATTTAAGGTTTTGAAAAGAAAATTGGTAAAAAAAACGTCCTTTTAGTATGAATTAATACGTAATTTAAGAATAAATTCGTTAAAAACGTCCTTATAGTATGAATTAATACGTAATTTAAGAAGTAGTTACTAATTACTCTTTCTTGAACTTGAACTTCCAAAACAGCCAGTGATGACTTGATAATATTAATTATGTATGCATTAATTTGGGCCGACCAATTTTTACTCATTAGATGATCGATCGATATATTGACTATTGTGACAGGCCTCAAGTCTGGTCCATAAATCACATCAAAGACCTGCATCGACCCCTCACGTCACGCACTGAGACCTAATTAATTACCAGTTAGTGTAAGACAAATCAATGGACAAAAAGGTTAGCAAACATGGTAAGAAAAAGAAACGGAAAGTAGTTACAGTAAAATGTACTAACTTGTCTTGAATTTCCATCTGTGGATTGACAAGAAAGAAAGGAGAGAGAGGGAGAGAGAAAAAGGGAGGTCAGAGTTAAGGTTGGATTTAAATAAGAATAAGGGCATGTCACCAAATGACAGGAACAGAGGTAGAGATGATGAAGAAAACTGAGGGATGCGTGAGGGGGGAAAAAACCGCATGCAAAAGGTGACAAAAGACATGCTGTCATTGTCTGAAAAGATGGTGTTTGCTCAAATTATCTGTTGTCACCCTGATGCAAAATGACTCCCTCGATTTGGCACCAAACTTTGAGGCTGTGCTCCTCTCATTCATGTGCACAAACGCTTGTCAGTGTTATGCAAATGCCTCTGCTTTTTTGCCAAGAAAAAAAAAAAAAGAACCTGCTGCAAACATCCACAAAAATCCCAATAAGCTGCGACGATGTCTCAGAAAGCTCTGTACAAACAGCTTCAGTAAAAACCAGCTCCCACACAACATAAATGAAAACACTGCACACGCCGCCCGCATTCAAAAGTGTTTAGGTTGAAAAACCGGCCTCTAAAAGGTGGAGTGACATTTACAATTAGGCTCTGCAGAGAACTGGGGGAGGCATGAGGGTGTGTGGGGTTGAGTAGGGGGAGGAGGAGGGGGGTCTATCTGCAGAGAAACTTCACAAGCATGTGAAGCCTCTCTGGACTGAGCATGTACGGCTGCTTAAATAATCCAGCACCAGGCCAGCGAGGGCTCCAGGAGAACTCCGCAGAATTTATGAGCGAGGCTAAAAACAGAAACAGTCCAACCTCTTCCCAGTGGCTGCAGTCGGACCACCACGGTGACCCAAATTACAGGAACCAAGCGGGCCCATTCTCCAGGACCATTCCATGACTTAGTGCCACTTTAGGGATCGTTGGACTATATCTGGACGCATTCCTGGGAGAGGGAATGTCAAACTGGCAGACGGAGCCAGATCCTTTAAAAAAAAAAAAAATCTACAGGAAAGGAGGAATTTTAAATTCCTTTAATACGCAACGGGGACGACAAGATTTCAAATGGGTTTGGGGAAGTTTTAAATCATTTACAATTCCAGGTCAGAAGCCAAACTGCTCAGCTATTTGAAAGAGAATGATTTTATCATTATAACACAAATGCACAAAGAGACAGAGAGAGAGGGGGGAAAAAACTAATAAGAGGAGCAGCAGAAATTCACGGGAAAAGCAAATTTAAAAAAAGAAGAAGAAAAAAAATTCAAAATATAAAATAAAAATATAAAATGAAAACATGTCCATCTCTGTGTCTCACAGTATTTTTCATTATCTTGTTTCTAAGTTGATGACGTCTTATTTTTAATGAAAAACATGTCCATCTCTGTGTCTCACATTATTTTTCATTATCTTGTTTTTAAGTTGATGACGTCTTATTTTTAATGACAGTTTGGTTCAGTGTTTCAGCTCTAAAAAGATTCACATTCACAGTCAATTTTTGTGCTGTTTCTTCCATTTAAGCCAATTACGTTTAACGAAGCACAAAGTCTGGATCACTGTGTGAGTGTGCAATAGGAAGAACAGCCTTTGACCACTCCACAGCTGTCATTCAGAGACACAGAAGAAACAGAAGCTGAAGGCACCGACAGCATGACTAACCACGTAGCTGTGAAACACTGGAAACTGTTTTAATTTCAATTTCAATTTCAATTTGCTGCAGAAAAAGTTTTTTTATCATTATTTTTTACGGCCAGTAAATAAGTCTTTTGAATTTGTAAATAAGTCGTTGAGAAAGAAATAATGTATTCCTCTGAGGCTGACTCTTTCTTAACCCAATTATACACAAAAATGAAAACTGGAGTAAGAAAAGAGAATCCTTGTACTATTTAAATATAAAAGCTAACTAAATACAGAGCTGTGAGTCGATATTTAAAATATTTCATATTAATTAGCATATTTTTCCAGAATAAAAGTCTTGTTTTTTTTTTATCTAGAAATTTGGTTGGTCCTACCCCATATCAACTATGGCCACAAGAGGGCACCATATAGCTATAAAAAAATCTGCCTAAATTTCATACACATACTAGCACAAAGAAACACAAGAAAAAAAACTTCGTGGCTGAAAAAGGTATTCAAGCAGCAGAAAACGAAACTAATTGGAACTTAAAAAATATCACGGTGCACCGTATTTTTAATCACAGCTTCTAAATATAACAATCTTCAAGTTTCAAGGTACTCACAATTTACCTTCTTTAAACCTGGCCCTGTCTATTTGAACATAACGCTGATGTACTTGCAGGAATTGAAGAAAGACACAGACAAAGATCTTCTTCAACAGCTCCTAGACTCTCGCTCTCTTTTTTTTAGTTTCTATCACAGCCATCTACTCTTTTTTTTTAGTTTCTATCACAGCCATCTGCTGCCATCTGCTGTAAGAGTGTTTAATTATTCTGCCCATCACTGTCATAGACAAACTGGATCATTTCCATGGCACACTTTACGATGTCCAACACCAGTGTGCTGTGACGTTTTATGCTACTGTGTGGATTAAAAAAGTTTTTTCTAGTTTACACCTGCTTTCTAGGTTCTTGAGAAATAGAGGTTGAATTCGAGATGTGAATAACACACCGGTATAGTTCGGAAAATATGTTGCTGATGATGAACCACACCACAGAAGTCCATCTGCCAACACGATCCCTGGTTTGTGAAAAAAAGTCCCTGGCTCATTTCCTTCAGTCTAAACTGAACCCTGGAGATATGTCAGATAAAAACCTCCTCTGTAGCGCCTTCATTTCATCCGTGACCACCGTTGGTCATGACACATTCCATGATGTCATGCTCCTTTCACCGTTGCTGGGATTTTAACCATCAAAACAGGCGCTTGCAAAAAAAAAACCGCAGTGGTTCCTAACATCTGTGACATCATTCTGGAGAAACCCTGCAGTCGTGACTAAAGCACAATCTTAACCTAATGCCGTTTAAATTTCCCACAGGAGTTATTAAGTCGGTATTGTAAACCCAGAATAATGAGGTGTAAAAAAACACACATTAGAACCACATCAGTCACTTTGTGGTTCCAAGGGTGAAAGTGTTTATTTGTCCACCTACCCATTGTGTGGCTGCTGCAGATCAGCACTGCCCTGTGAGTGCGGACTGCTAAGTTTGGGCGAGTAGGCAACAGGTTTAATAGCGGGTCCTGCGTTGCCACTAACACCACCTGCTGTAAATGGCCTCGCCATCTTGTTAATGCTCGTGCTGGGGGCAAAGGAGTACTTTGGTTGAACAGAAGCCGGAGCAAGTGAGTCCTATGAGGCCGTGGGAGAGGGAGACAATGCAGCACAGTGCACAACATGCAGTTAGACATTTCTGACACACGGTAAAAACGGCCGTATGCTGTTGCACAATCCCAGGCGTTGCGTTAGAGGAAACCGTCCATTGTGTTTTCTCATAGCAAATGATTACCCCGAGCTGCAGGGGCAGCTCATTCGAGGCCTGTGGGATTTTTTTTTTCCCCCCACTGCTTAGAAAATGTGAACACTAATGTTTTAGTTGTGCTGGCGTTAAGCCGACAGAGGCTAAAGTTAAATGCTATTGTCACTAAAAAGAAAATGCTCAAAGGGAGAGATTTCCATATTTGACTGACGTGACTTGACTAATGGGATTCCTCTGTGAGCATCATGCATGGACGGCAAAAGAAGGGCTTCTTAAAATGGAACATTGACTTTGTGTGAGCATTATGCTCCAGCTGCTTCACTAAAACAGCCACTCACATAGACTGGAATCAGCTGGGCACGCAGACCTTCAGAGGTCTGGCTGTGAAAGTTAAAGCATTTCTCATCAGGGATTGTGCAACGCATTACAAAAGGCTGCAAGGAATCAAAAAAAAAAAAGATTCACCACACTCTGTCTGGCAAACATCTCATTTAGCAACTCACTGAGGCTTTGCTAATGCTTAGCGCATGGAGTGTGTGAGAGTTTGACAGGTGAATCAGACGGATTTAAACACAAGGTGACACCACACACTGGTCTGGACGATCGTGAACAACAGCTTGAGGAAGTTTCTGATTTAATTAATCCTGTCTTTAGCTCAGTAGTAGACCATGCACAGACATCACCGTGACAATTACGGTCTTACCTTCTGGTCTTCACCTGATTTGAAAGCTCTGTGGAGAGAGAGAGAGAGAGAGAGAGAACATGGAGAAGGTCAACTCATGTTGAAGGAAACATTTTATTATTTAAGTGCATTACCAAAAGACCGACTTTAAGAAACTGGAATTTTTCATAAAAAGTACAACAATTTCATTGTACAAATCCTGAGGATATGTCAAAGTAAAGACTGAAGAGATTCCGTTTCTCCACAAATATTTAAGAGGGCTTGGCCTCACTGGTGTGTTTTTTGGCAGTCCTGCTCCTTTGTTAAAACAACAGTCTAGTTGAACTGCACAAACAGGGTGTTACAGGAAACGCTAACATGCCTGAGTCACTTTCACTGGAGGTATTGCTAATAAGTGATGAGATAAGTTTAAAATTGCAAAACCGGTAACACCTTGGATCTAAAGAAAACACATTATACGTCTATTACAAATTATCTGACGACTATACAATTAAACCAGCGTTGATTGTTTTTTAGACATTGCTTGGATTGTGCTGAGGTTGACATTGTCATAGAAAACACCATTTAAAGGACTCTACTGCCTTAATCCTATATGTGTCTATATAGACCATGTTCATAATTGTGTAAATAACAACATGTATCATCTGCATATTAGAGCGACAAAAAAAAGAAGGAAAAAACAGGTCAATTTGCCTGTAATAAAATTAGTAGAAAAATTCAATCTGATTAAAATTCCTCATGACTTAATCATAAAAAACACAACAAGATACAGTGAATAAAAATGATGATGATCCCTTTTTTTTTTTTACAGTTCTGGATACTGATTTTGTTTGGTTTTCCAGTACAGATGACTGAGCCTCTGTTTCACAGACCAGTAACTGACGCCAGTCCATATCTAATATATCAACTGAACAAACCAGAACGACAGTAAAGGCAACAGGCGCCAGGAGAGAGAGAGAGAGAGAGAGAGAGAGAGAAAAGAAATCGAGTGTTAAAATCACTTCAGTTCACTCTGCATCATAAATGCTATAAACCTCAGTACTTCCCAAACTGCGACGTCCACATTATTCACAACCAGTTATGATTACTGCAGGTGGTCGAGCGATGTACTTGTCCAAACTCTAATCCCAGGATTATCATAATCACATCGATGATCCAGCACATGGTTCATTAAATATAATATATATATATATATATATATATATATGTATATGTAAATACACATGGAGTCGCCCTGTGTGACAACGCTCGTCAGCCTCCCTCAACAAAAGAACACACCCCGCCTCCATCCCCACTGTTTACAGAACACACAGAGCAACAATTAGGTTAAGGAAGAATGACCCACCCGCCCTTTTTAACCCACACAGTTACCCTTATTGTTTCAGACTACACAAACGCTTCCTGTGTCAGTGACGGAGAAACACCCGCGCCGACACCGCCTGGTCAACAATACAAGGATAAATGATCCAAGGACAGGACAGACGGGACAGAGGACAAGATCAGCAGAGAACTGACATGTGGGCGAACGTCTGGTTCCAGCGAGGATAAATAAACGTGACACTCACAAAATGTTTCATGACTCACAGCTAAACTCCAGGATCGACAGTAAGGAATGTTTAGAGAAGTTGTTCTGGTTCTGTATTTACTCTGGCGAGAAGAAGTGAAACGAACAAACATGGACTTGATTAAGAATAAGTTCCCTGGACGGAGTTTGACCTGAGCTGAAACAGAATATGCACGCTCTATGAGATCATTTCCTGCCCGGCTTTATAAGTCACCTATGCAGATGATGGTTGCTTGACTTTTCAGGCCATTTCCACATAAAATCAAAGGCTGTGAATAAAAAATGGACTTAGCCACTGGTTTGAAAAATTAAAGCAGGTTTTTAAGGCTTACGTAACGTGCACATCACCACTCGGGGAATTGTCAGGACAGTCCTTGCTGTCAATCACACAGTCTCTATCTCCCACTGCGCTTCAATATCTAAACGGGGTCATAACTCTCAACTGACTCAAAACTGACATTAAGTTTTATTGAAGAAGACCAGAAAATAGTGGTCGAGACGTAAACTCCTCAGGAAAAATTTTACTGACGTTATAAATCAGGTGAGAAGTGGGGTCACTCTCCCCGAGACGTTCACAGAGAGCTCAGTTTTGCCCCCTGGTGGTCCACTGTTCTGTGCTACTCTTAACCTACTTTCTCAGCTTCATTTTTATGGTGTGTTAACACCATCAGTGTTTAGTAACACTACCCGACACTGGAGCATTTTAACCCCCGATTGGATTCCTTCGAGTCACTACGAATTAAGTCTGAGACCGCTAAAGCAAACCAAAGATCTACACTCGGTCTCGGAACACTTATGTATGAACTTTTGGCCCGGTTCATCGCTGGTGTGAACTCTATTTGCACCGATTGCATACATGCATTTATGACCACGGCCTAATTGTTTCCTCACAAGGCATGAAAAAAAATCCCAAATCGAATCGGCTAAAAGATCAAAGTGTGTCAGACGTAGGGCTGTCACTTTATCAGAGAATCAAGTTTGAATACATTTACGTGACACGTTAGAACTTCAAAGATGTTTCGAGATCTAACGCGTCACACAGCCGCTACGACACACTCAAGCACAGTCTCAAGTCTCAAGACAAAACTTGTCATTCCGAAGGTTCATAGCTTCCAGACAGAAATTCTGCTGAGGCGATGAACCAGTGAAAGACGTCGTTGAATTAAACATGTCTCTTCTCACATTCTTTGTCCGACCAGGAAAACAATTCAGCTACCGTAGTAACTGTAAACAACACATAAGCTTCTGGTGAAAGGTAGCTAAAGGTAGCTAATAAAATGTGCCGTACTTAGCGAGTAGTCTGGGCAGACACTGACCAAATACCATACGCTGTTTTTTATGCTAGTTTAGCATGTCTGCTAGCAAAGAAGCAGCAACGTCTTGTCTTCTGCTGATGGCTAATCTAAGGTGAAGTAGCGGTGACAGCATCCTCTGTAGGACAACCAAAACTTCACATGCATAAAATTATTAACCAAAATTATTTCAACCTTTGAAAGTGGAATGCTTCAGCTCAGCTTAAGGTCTCCTTTAGTCTAGCTAAGCTAAAGGTATTCTTACCTCAGATTAACTCACTATTGTATAATAATAGGCCCTGGGATGTATCTTAACATAATAGGTTTTCTTATCTTAAAAAAAAAACTGCATCCAACACCCATCTTGTGCACAGTAATAACTAACTAAAGTGAACCAATAGAATCACAGAACTTGGTCCATTTTTTTGGTTCTGATTTTTCTAGGGGAGAAATATACATAAAACTTTAATACAGTACCTTACAAAAAAAACAAACATTTATGACTCTCCTAGACATTTGAAAAACATGAGGCCCTAAACCCAACAAAAAGGCTGCATCTTGTCATTGTGCAGCTGTCCTCCTCTCTAACATAAATGAACGCGTTGACGGCAGCCAAGATGGGAATAAATAAACCTGGCCATAGCTCATCTGGACAACGTCTTGTCTTCTGCTGATAGCTAATCTTAGCTATACCTTGCTAAGCTAAAGGTATTCTTACCTCAGATTAACTCACTATTGTATCACAATAGGCCAAGGGATGTATAAAAGGTTTTATCTAAAAAAAAAGTACATCCAACACCCATCTTGTGCACAGTAAAATTGGTCCATTTTTTTGGTTCTGATTTTTCTAGGGGAGAAATATACATAAAACTTTAATACAGTACCTTACAAAAAAAAAAACAAAACATTTATGACTCTCCTAGACATTTGAAAAACATGAGGCCCTAAACCCGACAAAAAGGCTGCATCTTGTCATTGTGCAGCTGTCCTCCTCTCTAACATAAATGAACGCGTTGACGGCAGCCAAGATGGGAATAAATAAACCTGGCCATAGCTCATCTGGCTTAAGTGTTGCAGGAGAACAATATTTGCTTGTCTTACACTACAATAACAACGGGCAGGAGCAAGATAAAGAAGGGGAGACTGGGATTTTAGAGGAAGGGAGTTAGTTATGGGTAAAGAAGAATGTGAAATGTCGACCTCCTCTAGCAGTGCTCCTCCAGCAGATGAGAAATAGACAGGTCAAACCACAGTGAACAGGGAGAATATGGCTGCTGCTGCTG
>NC_024321.1:15944187-15959237 GCF_000523025.1 Cynoglossus semilaevis
AATCACACATACGCTGACCTACCATCTACCACACACTCCTTCTAAGGCACTTAACACATCAGAGTTTAGTGCCTGACATTATCTGCAGAGAGGGGAAGAAAAAGAGAAAAAAAAAGTGCAACATCAGCACTGCGTTTGTGAGCAAAGAGCAGCATTTCATTTTTTTTTCCTCCCCCATCTCCTGAGCCAACCGCAGAATCTAATCTCTGACATTAAAACACACATTAGACATAAAGGTTGAGTCGAGGTTTTTTAATATCTTCAAGTCTTTCAGTTTGTTTCTAAGCACGGCCTTCTTTCAAGTTTCTTTTTTTTTAACCTTTTCTCCATTAGTCAATCCTTTCCTTTTCTGAGCAGGGATATTTATATAAGATATAAGAACCTTGGCTCTTAGTGTCAGCACTTCACTGATTAACACCAACGGGTTTCCACAGAGATTTGATGGTGGTACTGCAAGTCAAAAATAAAAACTCGATTAGAGTTTATCTGTCACATGTTATTATTTATCAAGTTCTTCTTTATAAAAGCTAGCAAGAATGTGGCAAAATGTTTTTTTTTTCCAAAGTGTCAAACCTGATGGATTTTATGTTAAGTTTTATATGTAAGAAAATCTACTTTACTTTTATGACCAGAAACTAAGCTTTTTCAGAGATGGACTAAAAGCCATCATTCAATGAAATTTCAAGGGCAGCTTTAGATGCAGTACAACTGCTGACCATCAGGGGCTGTTAGGAAAAATGTTGCCATCAATTATACAGAAATGCTCTTTCAATATTTTTTTTACCAGAATAAAATCCCATAGAAATGTATTATTTGTCTATTAATCTTCTACAACTTTGTCATTTCTGCCTCGCCGGGGAAGATGGTGCCGATCTGGACAACGGTCTGGCGACAGTAGGGCAACACCCTGGGCAATTCAACACTATTCATCATGGAGCCACGTATAGAGGTAAACAAACGTTTACACCCACACCTTTGGACAATCTGTAGAAAACAATTTATTCCATTTCATGTTTTTCGTCTGTGGGAGAAAACCGGTGAACATACTAGAGGAACAGAAAAACTCCAGATAAAAAAAGACTAGGAATTAAACCAGTGAAGTGGAGGTTCTTTTTGCTGGAAGGCAAAAACACAAATCCCTCTTTCCCGATGTGGCCCAAAAACCAGAGCAGCTTTGTGATTCACAAACTCTGGGCTTAAAAGATGACAGTAAGTGGGAAATGAGAGGGTTGAGCCTTTTTTCCTCCAATATAATTCTCCCCTAACCTAATTACTTCTGTTTCTGATTGTTATGTAGTAAAAGACCCAATAAACAGCCTTTAAACAAAAACAGCGATTTTTGCAGAGAAATCCCCGAAAAGCCTCTAAAGTCTTTGGCCGTGCCTCGGCTCTCATCTGGAAAGTAATTCGAAATACATGTGGCTCTTCTGACTCGACAAACTAAGTGTACGAAGCACATTTGTCAAGCCATAACAGCTGAGTCTATTGGCAGGAAACAACAGAAGGAACTGGATGTGAAAATAGCTCTGTTACAGCTGTGATCACAACCTCTACACTTACGAGTATCACAGAATCAAAATGAGTCCCGTGACGGCAGCCAGGCAACTTTATTACTTAGCGAGTCAATAGCTTCTCCTTTTCTGGAGACATAAGACTCTTGAATGGTTTCCTTCCATCTTTCTCAGGGAGGGGAGTATTTTTTCTTATAATTAAGTCTGTGATGAAATGCATTGGCCTGCAGGCTGGGAAGATACTTTATCAGTGCGGAATTTCTGGCAGCCATTATGCGAGCAGGTATGAGAGCTGCCTCGTACTGCACTCGGTAATAAACCGATTCCACATTAGAATATTACATTCCCTGGCCCACACTGAATAACATCGCATTGTAAAATGGAGAAACCATTTTTTCCAGAATCATATTCCTGAGGCATATTACAAATTTCACCGTCTCCTACAAAAATAGTACTTCCCCCCTGATCAAAGAACCGACTGTGGAACCGACAGCACTCGACTTTCGGACTATTTCTCTGCTGCTCTTGCTTTTTTTAAAGATACAAAGGTTTGACTTTGTGAAACGGAGCAAGGAGAAAATTAACGGTGTTCATGTCTATTTTAGTAAATGTGGTGTTTTATATTATTTTATATCCGGCAAGTATGTTTTTCTCATAGGTACTTCAATTTAAAGTGATATCAAAAAGACAAACAAACTACTGAAAATTAGGTTGTAATATTTGTAAAATAAAGAAATATTCTAATAAACTTTTTCATTTTTCTATGCTTTGTTTACTTACTATTTCTTTTTGAGAGACGGAAAATTCTCTCTGATTTTTAGTATAATCTACCTTCATTTGCATTATTTATATAGAGCTACATTACATTTATAATATTAATCGTGTTATATATTATAGTATATTAAACCCTGGGAAATTTTTAAACCCCATTGAGATCACACCAAAGTAGGCCCACTGGGTGGCAGTAATGAAGCTAAAAAGGATGCCGACCGAAGAAAAACAATATGACATAGAGTAGGAAAAACCAAACAAAGAATCTAAATCCAAATTGGTAACTACTAGTTAACAATATCACCATAAGATTTAAATATTCCAATAAAACCTTTGCTTGTGTGACAGAATAAAATCTCAAGATTAAATCAAGATTTTAAGCCCAGAAACAAAAAGTACTCCTGTGGTAAAGTTGTACTTTGTATGCATCAGGGGAGAGTGTCACTTAAGTTTTCTAACAGTCTGATTTGAGAAAAGCAGCCACAGAGGTCAGCCAGCAGCTGGTGCTTTAAAACCCCAGGAGAACAGGTGGATTTTCTTCCTGTATCTAATCGTCAGTCAAAAGTCTCTCTGCATAAACATACGACTTGTTCTTGTCAAAATGTTTTGGCCGGGTTACAAGAGGAGACAGAAATATATCAACAATGTTCCAACACGTAGTAGAGGAGCGGTTGGTGCTCTTGCCTTACAGCAGTGGTTCTCAATTATCGTCTGTCATGCCCCCTAGGGGACAGACAGTTTTTCCACATGCCTCGCCCTGATTTGAAATATTATTAAGAACCTGAAAATATGTATTTTCTTATCTCTACTAACCACTGTGTGTGTTTTCTCCTACAGCTGATTAGGTTAGCTGTTCACTCTAAACTGAACATAGTTGTAAATGTAGGTGTGAATGGTAGTGAATTCTAGCCTATTTGTGGCCAACTGACGGACTGGTTAACCATCCAGACTGTAGGCGCAGAGACTGCTGGGATTGGATCAAACTCATCCATGAAGAGAAAAAACTGAACACCACTTCACAAATAACGGAGGGACAAAAGTATCTATAGCACCCCCTACAGGAGGAGGAGGAGCTATGTACATTTTTTAATTGGGTCTACATGTGGAAATGTCTCAAAAACATTTTTTTAATTTGAATGTGTTGCAAATGCTCGATTAAAAAATAAATCTGTAAACCTCTCTAGCAGTTTTTGAAAATTCTTGTTTACAACTGTTTAGGAAAAAAAAAAAGATGAAATGGGACAGATAAACAACCTCCGGCAGATAAGAATTACTCTGGCAAGTCAGGTTTGTGACTTATGAGTGTACATTTGATCCAGTTCCAAATCTAAAACTGACTCAAGCATCAGTAAAGTAAATAATGGAATGCGTCTGCGACCATCTGTCATATTGGGCCAAGATTCAAGGACACTGTGCTATCTCATTTTTTTCCCAAAGTAAGACTTAAAGAGGAAATGTGCTTTTTTGCTGATTTATGCTGCTGACCAAGATAAAAAAGGAGGGTGAGTGATCGCAGAGAGGTTTGCAGCATCCCCCCACTACCACCACCACCACCAGGTGACTTACTTGCTTTGTATGAGGGTGAGGGAGTCCGTCACAGCTCTGATCGTGTTTTGTGCCTCCACGTGAGTCATGTCCTCCGCATTGGAGTCGCTGATGGACACCACCCAGTCACCTACACCGACACCAGCCTGAGCGGCCTTGCCTCCTGGGGTCAGCTGGAGGAAAAAGAAGAGTCAAGCGTGAAAAAAAAAATTGTACAATTCTTTACTGATGACGTTATGTGAATAGCTTAACAAAGGCCAATATCTGCTTCCAGCATTACTGTGTCCCAGTGCAAAAAGCAGAGACCATGAAGAAATGCTTCGGTGAGTTTGGAATGGAATTTTTTTTCTAAATCTAAAAACCTCAAGCTTTAAGGTGTAGACACGGGTACCCTTATCTAAAAGTACAGATACCTTTGTTGGACAGAAAAATACCTTTTGTGTCCCAGTGAAACTTCTGGGATACCATATGTTTCTAGATATCAGCAAGTTCCAAAATGGGGGGCGTGGAGTTATTTCAGGGGAAGGGAGTAGCTATTCCAAGTTTTAAATTGGGGCTCACCAATTATCAGCATCCTTCTAAATATATGTTGGGTCCAAAATGGGGGCCATGGGCTTATTTCAGGGGAAGGGAATAGCTATTCCAAGTTCTAAATTGGGGCTCACCAATTATCAGCATCCGACCTCAAGGTCATATATTTTAAAAGTCCTTACCAGAGCCTCTCCATTAGGCTAAGTATTAATCTCACCATGAATGTACAATTCAGTACACACAAATTTATGTATTCTACAATTTCAAACCGAGAGCAAGACGGTTCCCTTTGTCCCCTGCAGAGGGTGCCCTAAACACTACACGAACATTTTATCCCACGAGATTAAATTCACCAAAACTATGTTCGCTTTGTATAAATTGAATCCCTAACTCCATCAAACTGTTCCCACTGGAACAAGTCATACATTTTACTTACTCTTAAACTTCCAAAGTTCTAAAAGTGTAGGTGTCGCTTTCCACGCAGCGTATCAGTAAACCTCAAAGCGAGTGCAGGAAATCTACAGCTCTCTGAAGTCTTGTGTGTTTGACTCTGCCGCAGCGTTCTGTTAGGACCACTTAATAATCACCTCAGGGAGTCTCTGCGTCTGGCTCCAACAAGCTGCTCGAGATATTTCACTCAACGCAGCCAGCAACAGACATTGCATGTCATCATGATGTCATCAGTCATCAGTGTGTAATTTGGTGCAGATGGAATTCGCTGAAAACCATATGTTACGCTGAGTCACACCATTTACAGGAACAAACCATCCACTTTTCCCCTCTCGAGACAGGTAAGTCATTGACCCGTGTCACTGACAAAAGCAAGACGTAACCCTGTTCTGGTGGAACACAGACTGCAGACACGCTGAGTCACAGCTTTGCAGGCGATAGGTTATGAACACGTAGAACATGCCCCAGTCTGCACAGGAAGTACATTCAATTGTAGTGGGTTGTGATGGTGGTTTTGTAACCGCGGACAAAGGCTCTAATTATTCAAAAATAAAATTTTTGGGAGAGTCGAAACATTTTTTTCTGTTGTCATAGAAACAACATGAGTTAACCTCAGTCTTGATATAAAACCATTGCACACACCCTTTATTGACCACCGCAGCAGTGACATGTTCATTCATGTTAGTTCGTGTGTGATACCGACGTGCATTGATAAACAAAAGAAACTAACGACTAACAACAGCCTTTGACAATCTTCAATTATTCACAAAGTACAATGGAAGCTTTGAAAAAAAAACACAAAAAAAACAGGCCTGTCAAATAATAATCTGATTAATCCCAGGGCAGCTTCCGATTAATTGCAATTTATCAGAATCAGACAAAAATATCTGCGTTAAAAAAAAAACTTAAAAGAAAATACATAAAACATAAATGCATAGTGGTAATGAAAATAATTATAATAAGGGGGGGGGGCATTTATAGATAGACTTGCACAGGGGCAGTGCCACGGTTTTTTTTTTTTGGTAATGGTTTTTGTCAGCTTCCCTGTGTGGCTTAATAAAAATCCACACTGGTGTCACATTTTACGATAACTAAGTACAAAGTGTTCAGGATCTGATAAAGGAGCCAGTGTTGGGATTTCTGGCAAACCTCTTTTGGGATTAGTCTGTGATGTCGCGGATTCCTGCCAATGTTAGCTCATCAAAAACTCCGAGGACCTAGAGGTTCAAATCAATACTTTTCTGCCACGTCACGGTGAATTATCACACTGGGGTACGACTTTGAATTTGCACTTTAAACATTTGGATATTTGTGAGCGAGAGAGAGAGGGGTAAAAAAAGGTGATACGGGGTGTAAAAATGACGACAGTGCAAACTGAATAACATCTCCGTGCTACGCGGTTTGAGCCAGCCTCGAATCAAACAGCAGCAGCAGAGATAAAAATAGGAGGGAATGCATTCCTCGTGGGCAATCCAAACTACACTTCTTTTACTGCCCAGTTTGAACATTACATTTACTGCATTTGATTTGCACAGTGGAAGCAATTAAAGTTGAAAAGAAATCATTCCCCCAGTTTAGAAAAGGCTTCAAAGAGTTCAAACAAATTACACTGGAGGAAAGCATCTATGGTATGGACATGTGACGTATCCTTAAAAAAAAACACAGAGAGAGAGACAGCCTGGCATCGTGCCACAGCTGCAGAACTGCCTTCATTTTTTGACTGGTTATACCAGCTTGTAAAACCTTAGTACCTTAAGGTACAACAACAATTACTGTGTTAGTTTTAAACAACAACTAAGCAACAGAAGCACCACCAGAGTCTCCAGGGAAAGTAACACATTAGAAAGTCTTTAATCTCCGGAAGACGCAGTACATACAATCACTGTATGTAAATATGGGAAGAAACACAACGCATTAAAAATATGTTGACCTGAAATCTCCCCAAGGAGGCAAGAAGAAGACTCAACATCAAAGGTCTGGTGTTTAAACACCAAAGAAGAAGTGAGGTAGGAGAGTTAGCAAGATTCTTTGACTTTAAAAAAAGCCTCTGAGGATACTTGATAATGGAAGCGATAAATATTTTTTAAAAAGAAAATGAGTGAAATGCAACTTGGACATTAACATGTGAAGGTGTAGAGTGGTCAATGTTATGGTTTAAGGACCAACAGGGCAAGGGGTACAGCTCCACAGACTGGCTAGCGCTCAACCATTAGCATACCCAGCCAAAATCCAAGAAAAAAAAAAAAAGAAATGACTTGATTTGAGTTTCAGGGTTTAAAAATATCACATATATTTAGAATTATATTTGCTTATAAATTAATTGAGTATTGTAATCACACACAAATATTTGACATGTGGAGAGCTGTGTGTCTCAATCAGGCGCCATCTGCGTTTGTTGACATCATTTTTCTTGTTCCAATAAGGTCTTTTTTCTGTTTATTCGCAGCCACATAAACAGAGCTAGTACATTAATCTTACTGCATGCCAATATCTCCCATTTGATTGACAGATCTGCACAATCGGTGACATCACAGGCACAGAACCTGCTGTCGACGCTCGTTTGAGGCAAGTTCACTCTTTGCCGACCAATAAATATCAGTTGAGAGACAAAGAAGTGAATATAAGAACCCGGACGGGCCCTGGAGCTTGTATGTGCACGTACAAGCAGCACCCCATGAGTTGAGTTAGTGATGGACACAAACACCTGTGCTCCTGGCTCAGGTTCAGAGTGCAGCTGCTGCCTCACTTGAGAAGGCTGCCGTTAAAGTTGCTGCGCTCAGTCCTTTGGTTGGTAGGAGGCCGACAGAAACCTTACACCTCCCCCAGCAGTTTGTCAATACACCGAAGGACAGTGGAAAACACGTATTTGACCAAACTTACTTCGCTGCACCTCGCAAAACGCAAAGCTGTAGCACCGTTGATGTATGACGACATCACAGTGCGCTGAGTCAGCGCCTCTGATATAAGCCGTCCAATAAGAAAAATGGCCTCATCCTGTCAGGAATGACTTGGTGCAAACAAGATTGGACCTCATTTTATACCAGTTGTATCATTTTTTTTATTTATGTTTTTTTTTTTTGAAGACTAAAAGTATTCACAACTGCAACATTTGCTTCAATGTCAGTTTCAGAGCTTTTTTTTTTTTTTTTTTGGCAAAGCTGTGGATTGATGTCCTTCTGGTAAGATATCATATTTCAAAGAATTAGCCAGCCTTTCAGAGTGCAACATCTTGAATTCACTTTTGAAGTGCTTTCAGTGACCGACCTAGGGGGTGAGCCAGGGTCCCTCGTTCTTGCTCTCAGCTGGAAGGAGCTTCTTTTTTTTGATTAAAATAATAATACTCTTGCTTTTATGTACAGCTCCGGATATATTGGTCGTGTAATTCTGCACCAGCTCACTTTTATTCTTTCCACGGCTATTTGGGGGCCGCGAGACACCCTGTCCTTACATCACTCACACAGCACAGCTGATGCAAAGCCATAAATACCCCTCTGAGAAATGGAAATCCAAACCTTCAAGTATGTGTTTGCCCCGTTATGACTGCAGTGGTTCACCTAGCGGCACCAACTCACCCTAAAACACCACAGCTCTGATCACAATATGAGATGTTTACATCTTAAGAGCATCATAAAAAAAATAAAAAACACTCCCTATGGGCAACCCATCTGTAAAGAACTGCATTATTAAGCCACCCCCTCTTACCCCACCCCACCACCAGGGCTCACTTCACCTAACTTTGCCTTTGCAATGAGTCTAAGTGGTGACGTTGAACGGGAGGCGTACGGCTCGGCACCGCAGCAACAGAAGGCAGAAAAGCCAGACGAACCTTTAGACAAGATTTAGTGACACGTCCAGCTGCGGAGGCTGAAAGATGACAAATTTACAAATCTCTGCGCTCACATGTTGGCATGACATCATCGGTAATTTCCTGTGAACATTTGATTTCTGTGGCATGCCAACAGAAACCAGATGGTAACATAATGTTTATGCAATCACTAGTACAAGATCTGAGGCAGATAAGTGAAGGAACGTCCCAACAGGGGGTTCAGGGCAGAACCAGACTGTGGTATGCTCGAGTGGAACCGAGCAAACAGGACTTTTTTTTTTTTTTCCCTAATTTTATGCCTGAAACAGAATCTTGGCACAAACGCGTGGAAAGAGACTTCATTTGACGTACGAAAACTACCATCTTCAGTCAAAGAACAAACATGATAATGGTGTGGGAATAGTTCCCAACATGGTAATGGCAGCGCGGGCAGTTTCTGAAGGCAGAATCAAAGAGACCAGAACTCAATGGGCAGTGTTATGATTCTAGAAGAGCAGCTTTTAAAAAGAAAGGACAGACGAGTCCAAGACATGGATGAACTTTTGACTCGCATTTCAGAGAATAATCCTGACAATGACTTGATGTTAGAAACTCTAATATATCTATTAAAAATGTTACCATTTCAACGCAAACCATTTTCAATTGTAACTCATGTTAATTTCTATGAATATACAAACATGCGACAAATGCCTAGTCCTATCAAAAGACAAATGGGTCATGTTAAGAACTTACAAGTAATTTACTGCAACTACGGTATATTTTTGAAGATTTTTGAAGTTTGGCTGTGCTATAAGCCAAATATGCATTTATTCTTTTTTTAGGGGGGGTCTAAATCCAAAATACCTTGGACTCATGTCAATAATGTGTAGAAAAATGGGGAAAAAAAATTTAAATTAACTAAAATAAACCAAAACAGTTCACATCCACCTGCAGTGAACCATTCTGGTTCATTTGTTGGATCCTGTGCTAGCTTGTAGCAGAAGCTTTGCAGCCTCTCTACCTCAATACAATTTCTTATTTTCCCCTTTAAAATCGGAATTTTGCCACTGTGCAGTATTGAGTAAGTCTGACTCTAGTTGAATACCAGTGATTACAAAAAGTCCAAATCCCGACAAAAATGCCTCTGTACAAAAGGCATCTGCCTTGTTCAGACTAGGATTTGTATTTCCTTCCACATTCAAACAACATAGAGATGGTTCCTGTGAAGCACAGTGTGGTGTTCTGTTACACGCTGGGCTTTGACCAGTTTTATGAAGACAGTTTTATTAGTTTGACTAAAAAAAAAAGGGACAAAGTAAATTCTCAGTTGAAAACTTCTCAAACCTAAAACGTCTGTGAGGAAGTTGACGAGCGCCAAGAAGTGGGACAGTGTTACAGAAAAGTGTCAAAAGTTATCTACATAGTTTTCACTTGATAAATGGCTTTATTCATCTTGTGATGGGTCAAAGCGTGACTTTACAGTTTGTCTTGGCCTGGTCTGCTTCTCTCTGAAGTCACTGCAGAAGTATTCCACAGAGACTGGGGGAGTCCATCACGTGGATTAGCAAAGCCAGTGTGGAGGACATGTGGACACAGAGGGGAGACAAGGAGATGGTCTGTTGGCAGTGACCGGGGTGGACACATAAAAAATCTCAGGAATGCTGGGGAAAACACGCTCGGGGATGGAGGAGGAAGGAAAAGAAACATGAGCGTTGGCAGAGCGAGGAAACTGAGTGACGCACAAGCGGGTGATAAGTCACCAGACTCGCGGCTTTCCAGGTTCATAAAAGTCGATGAGAACAATAACTACTGTTACTTTTTATCAAATAAATTATGACACAACCTCCAGCCTGTGAGACTAAATATAATTTAACTAAATCATTACTGTGTAAATCCTGTCCAATCGTCGTCTCGTTTTCCGCCCCTAAAAAACACTTGGCAGATTGATTCCTCCTGACTTACTGCTTACACTCTGTATAACCAACAGCTTCCAACAAGGTTTTTGTCCCGTCATTACACATGTTCCTCACTGCGTAATCTCTTTTAGCCGACTGTCAGAGTCCAACTACTTATCCCATCAAGTGCTAGTCTGTGAAGGATGAGACCACACATTAAAGTCATCGAACCTAAGCTCAGTGAGTACATGCTTGACTTTTCCTCCCGTTACTCGGGGATACTGTATATCTCCCCCGGTTTAGATCCCTACGCTGAGCTGTTTCCACCCACCCTGACTGTGTGATTCACTGTCTAACTTTTTATGACAAGCTGGAGGAGAAGCAACAGTCCCTGAAAGGTAAAAAAAAAAGAGAGAACATGTCACATCCTCATTACTCCTGCACACCCTGAGGCCTGGGTCACATAGATATTAGCCACTGACCGGTTGTTAGGCAGGGGGGAAAAAAATTGGTTTTATTTTTTCCATCAGACTGGGGGCAGCTGTGAATCTTACATGAAACTGCCTACGTTGACCAGAGGTCTGACAAGATATATGGAAAGGATGGTGCAATGTGTGAAACACATTCCTGCCTCAGCAATGAAAGTATTCAGCATAAAATGTGCATTTTTCTTTCCACCAAAGTCATAGTATGATGAGCCACTAATGGCACTGAGGCATAAACTGGTATTTGGACATATTTTTGGGAGGGATGGGGGCATTTAATTAAAAAAAAAAAAAAAAAATTCACAAAAGTCATGATAAAGCGTGCTGTTTCAGGTGATTATTTTGTTTGTTTTTATTTTTTATTTTTGTGCAAAAGTAATAATTTAGTAATAATTTTTATTTCTAATAAAATAGTTTTTCAGCCATTTTTTTTGTCATCAGTCATGGTATTCTATGAGGACCAGGTAGAATGTTTTTGACATTTTTAATCTTTTTTTTTTTTTACAATTTTGCACATAGTTATAGTATTTTGGGTTTGTTGGTCAATTTTATTGATACTCCAAACTATGCATTTACACAGGTAATTCAAGACAGCTCTTTCTCACCTATTGCTGATAATTCAAGACAGCTCTTTCTCACCTATTGGCCATTAAACGTCAGACCGTGTGCCAACAAAAACATGTCCTTTGTTTTGGAGTTTTGGTCGAATTACATTACAGTGACATCTGTTTGTCTTTATACTTGCATATGATCGTGATTCTTGTGAGGCATCTAAGGAGGAACATTGTGTTTTCGGAATGCTGAGCCTGTCGTTGAGTGCAGCAGAAACAAGACAAGTACTGACAAGGCCAATGAAAACTGCTATCCTCACTATGGTATTACTCACACCTCAACGTGATGTTGCTGTCACACAGACACATTGTATATACAGCTGTCTAAGCAGAGCACCGCACTACAGTTCGTCATTCCGCAGCCGTTTTTCGGCTCATTATTCTTCAATTATGCAACTGTTCTTGGTCACAACTTATAAATAAGGGCCTGACCGCATGGATAAATGTGCACCGATGACAGTATTTTATGGCTGCTGGTAGGAGTGGAGAAAGAACTGACGGTAAATACTCACTATATAGCTATCAAAACCCAGATTATTTTTGACATAGTACACTGTAAATGTTTAACAGAGGAGATAAATTCATATGCAACCCAGTCTAGAAGTTATAGTCCACACAGGCTGCTGTCTAACAATACCAGTGGAGAATAGGGGTATAGTGAAATACCAGCTCTGTGTGGCCAAAACTGGAACGACTTTTATACGCCTGAGCATACGTGTGCTACTGCGAGAACGTGGCTGTGTATTTGTCAGGCAAAGCAGTAGCAGCCTTGTACATATAAGGCCTGGAAAGTCATTGGGACTCTCTTCAATAACAAAGGCAGTTTATAGCGTATTTGTAAGGTCATTCAGTGTAGACATAATGACCCAAGAAGGAGAGAGAACACAGCGCCACAAAACAACTGACAGTAAGTCAGTGAGACCAGTGAATACTTTTAATCCACAGTCTGAAAAAAAAAGCCAACAAGTTCCAGAGAAATAATTGCCTGGTCTCATGTAGCTATGTCAATATTTTTTTTTTCGGATTACAATCCTAGTTTCAACATTATCTATCACATTGTTTCCAAAAGACTGGGTCAGGACCCTGAGGTGGGTCACGAGAGATTTTTTTTTTTTGGGTCGTCTCGCATTTTGTTTCCCAGGAGTTTACGAATAATGTCTATTGACTTTTTTTTTTTTTTTAAGTTTGGGAAACACTGATCTATCAGATGTAGTTGCTGCATGCTAAGGAAAAGGGTGCTCTAACTGCATTTTAACCTCCTCTTTTTTGCCTTCAGTAAAAAAGGATACTTCTGTTAGCTGTTCAGCGAGTAGCCGTCACAACCAAAAAGCATTTTAAAAGCAGCATATTTCAGGTTAATGAGTAGCCGTCACAACCAAAAAGCCAAAATTTTAAAAGCAGCATATTTCAGGTTAAATAAAGGCTTTAATAAGGCTGCCGTTTTTGACCATTGTGTCGCTGAACACCACTGTATCTGCAGATGTTGTTTACTAGTCCAAGTGCACTTCTTTAGCAGACCCCAGGCCAAAGGTGTTTATGTCATTAGCTGTTAGTACAGAAGCTAAACAGTCCAGGACGGACAAATATAACAGACGAGCGGCTAAAGAGAGTCGCAGGTTCGGTGGTTCCCCAAATATGCCGTTTTTTCCATTGTGGCATCTCTTGATTCCTAGTACAAGAGGAACCTGACTGCTTATTCAGTTGCCACTTTTTTTTTAGAAGTAAGTATTTGTAAGTAACACAGAAAGGAGCTAGTTTACGCAACACAACAAGACTGTGAACAGCAGGTGTGTATGTGTTTTTTGGAGACTCTTGGTACTTTTGAATTTCTAAATATCTCTGCAGGTTCAACGTGTCACATAATCATCACTCATCGTATTTTTTACAATCTATACAACCCAATCTTCCACGGACTCAAAAAAATTGACTTTTAAAGCTAGTTTTTAAGATAACGGTAACAATGAGGCGAAGAACTCTGCGATCACAAAGGGCAAGGAAACACAAAAGCAGATGACAAACACTTCCTTACCCTTGACACGGTGAGGGGCATGCTGAAGTCCTTTCCACCCTGCAGCCTGAAGCCCCACGGCGCTGGGCCGATGAGGGTTACGGAGTATACGTTCATCGCCTTCAGGAAGACAAAGAAGGAAACGCATTCAAAATCCAAACATCCCATTTTCCTTCACCATTTTGCTGCCTGCTGCTTGTCGGCAACTGTCTTACACAAACATGTGTTCGGTGTCTGTGTGGATTAAATCTTGAATAACTTTGCTGCATAAAAAGATTAAATATGCCCTTTGGTAAAAAAAAAAGAAAAGAATGAATTTTCCTCTAATATTTGCAGATGAGAAATACCAGCGGTGCCGTGCTGCCGGGACACGGGACTCAAACATTTATCAGACAAACTAATGGGTTGTCATCCCCTGTGTTCTATTGTGAGGAGAACATTTATACACAGGAACAGTTGAAAGTAAACTAAAGTTTACTTCCACACAAAATGAGTAATACAGCCAACGTCGGCATCATTAATCACACGGACGTAAGGAACGGCGGCGATATTCAACAATTACTTCTTTTTTTTTTTCGGTCGGTGACTGGAGGAGGAAACTCGTTTTAATCACTTCATCATTTATTCATTCAAAATTAATTAGAATCAAACACAGGCGCACTTCCCACGGAAATACAACTGGCCTCGATATTTATTAAAGTTTAACACTGTTACTCCAGCTGTGCAATCATAAAAAAAAATGTCCTGACCGTCTCCTCACATTAACAGTGAATGACATGGCACTAAATAACCTGGGAATTTTAAGAAGCAAGAGCAACTTGAGACACAGGGCCGTGTCACCGGTGCTAGCTGGAGTTTTACAGCTGTACTACTGACCCCTGTACCTGAACCCCCCGACCACCGCTGCCACTCCTGCAGCCACATTCCTACCAGGTGTCACTGCCCTTCTTGACACACTGCCAGGCACCAAAGACACCCCAACACGCCAGACCTACCTTGTCCTCAAGGTCCGGCCACTAGCCCAAACCTGGGAGTTCAGTAAGCTGGGGCAAGCAGATTCTCTCTCTGTTGGCAGAGCCTACTCCGCCTCGACACTGTCTGTGACACAGGCAAGCCCTAGCCTCTCCTCACTCCTCAGAGGCTATATAAGGAATGTAAAACTACACCAAACTATTTCAGCCCAACACCCACATGAGTCACAGAGAGGGGGGGAGTGAAGGAGAAGGAGGAGGACGGAGCTAGGCAACATCAGCTAACCCCTATATTCTGGCTCCTGCGTTGAAAGTAAAGGCATCTATGAACGCAACATAACATGAAACGCATTAGAGAAGCAGCGGGCGAGCGCCGCTGAAATGAAACCCCGGGACCTTTTTCATGGACTTTTCACATTCTTTTCTATTTGGGGTGGGGGGGGGGGGGGGGAGGGAAAGCCAACCAG